>NC_138886.1:113406302-113732793 GCF_965194825.1 Balaenoptera physalus
CAGGTAGACTGCCTATTTCCTCTTCATTTGTTTGGTCTTGTGGGTTTTTACCTTGCTCCTTCATCTGCTGTGTGTTTCTCTGTCTTCTCATTTTGCTTAACTTACTGTGTTTGGGGTCTCCTTTTCACAGGCTGCAGGTTTGTAGTTCCCGTTGTTTTTGGTGTCTGCCCGCATTGGGTGAGGTTGATTCAGTGGGTTGTGTAGGCTTCCTGGTGGAGGGGCCTGGTGCTTGTGTTCTGGTGGATGAGGCTGGATCTTGTCTTTCTGGTGAGCAGGACCATGTCCAGGTGTGTTTTGGGGTGTCTGTGGCCTTATTATGATTTTAGGCAGCCTCTCTGCTAATGAGTGGGGTTGTGTTCCTGTCTTGCTAGTTGTTTGGCATAGGGTGTCCAGCACTGGAGCTTGCTGGTCGTTGAGAGGAGCTGGGTCTTAGTGTTGAGATGGAGATCTCTGGGAGAGCTTTCACCGTTTGTTATTACATGGGCCAGGAGGTCTCTGGTGGAGCAATGTCCTGAACTAGGCTCTCCCACCTCAGAGGCTCAGGCCTGACACCCAGCTGGAGCACCAAGATCCTGTCATCCACATGGCTCAGAAGAAAAGGGAGGAAAAAAAAAAAAAAAAGAAAGAGAGACAGAAAGAAAAATAAAATAAAATAAATAAAGTTATTAAAATAAAAAATAAAAAAATTATTAAAAAGAAAAAAGTAGTAAAAAAAAAAAAAAGTAAGAAGAGAGCAACCAAACCAAAAAAACAAATCCACCAGTGATAACAAGTGCTAAAAACTATACAAAAAAAAAAATGGACAGACAGAACCCTAGGACAAATGGTAAAAGCAAAGCTATACAGACAAAATCACACAAAGAAGCATACACATACACACTCACAGAAAGAGAAAAAGGAGGAAAATATATGTATTTATAAAATTTTAAAAAAAGAAGAGAGCAACCAAATCAATAAACAAATCTACCAGTGATGATAAGCTCTAAATACTAAACTAAGATAAGCATAAAACCAGAAACAAACTAGATGCAGAAAGCAAACCCCAAGTCTACAGTTGCTCCCAAAGTCCACCTCCTCAATTTTGGGATGATTCGTTGTCTATTCAGGTATTCCACAGATGCAGGTACATCAAGTTGATTGTGGAGAGTTAATCCACTGCTTCTGAGGCTGCTGGAGAAATTTCCCTTTCTCTTCTTTGTCCGCACAGCTCCCGGGGTTCAGCTTTGGATCTGGACCTGTCTCTGCATGTAGGTCGCCTGAGGGCGTCTGTTCCCGCCCCGGCAGAATGGGGTTAAAGGAGCAGCTGCTTCGGGGGCTCTGGCTCACTCAGCCCGCGGGGAGGGAGGGGTACGGAGGAGGCGGGGCGAGCCTGCGGCGGCAGAGGCCGGCGTGACGTTGCAGCAGCCTGAGGCGCGCCGTGCATTCTCCCGGGGAAGTTGTCCCTGGATCACAGGACCCTGGCAGTGGCAGGCTGCACAGGCTCCCGGGAGGGGCGGTGTGGAGAGTGACCTGTGCTCGCACACAGGCTTCTTGGTGGCGGCAGCAGCAGCCTTAGCGTCTCATGCCCGTCTCTGGGGTCCGCGCTGATAGCCGTGGCTTGCGCCCATCTCTGGAGCTCGTTTAGGCGGCGCTCTGAATCCCCTCTCCTCGCGCACCAGGAAACAAAGAGGCAAGAAAAGTCTCTTGCTGCTTCGGCAGCTGCAGACCTTTTCCCGGCCTCCCTCCCGGCTAGCTGTGCTGCGCTAACCCCTTCAGGCTGTGTTCACGCCGCCAACCCCAGTCCTCTCCCTGCGATCCGACCGAAGCCCGAGCCTCAGCTCCCAGCCCCGCCCGCCCCGGCGGGGGAGCAGACAAGCCTCTCGGGCTGGTGAGTGCTGCTCGGCGCCGATCCTCCGTGCGGGAATCTCTCCGCTTTGCCCTCCGCACCCCTGTGGCTGCGCTCTCCTCCGTGGCTCCGAAGCTTCCCCCCTCCGCCACCCGCAGTCTCCGCCTGCGAAGGGGCTTCCTAGTGTGTGGAAACCTTTCCTCCTTCACGGCTCCCTCCCACTGGGGCAGGTCCCGTCCCTATTCTTTTGTCGCTGTTTTTTCTTTTTTCTTTTGCCCTACCCAGGTACGTGGGGAGTTTCTTGCCTTTTGGGAGGTCTGAGGTCTTCTGCCAGCGTTCAGTAGGTATTCTGTAGGAGCTGTTCCACGTGTAGATGTATTTCTGATGTATTTGTGGGGAGGAAGGTGATCTCCGCGTCTTACTCCTCCGCCATCTTGAAGGTCTCCCCAGTCGTCTATCTTAACACTGTCAACAAATCCATTTAAATGGATTCTCAAAGCTGATACTCAGTAAAAGTAAAATTACATTTTATAGCATCTGTATTCTTGTTTAAGCCATGGATATTTTCAGGAGGGTGAGTTTGATAGTATGCATTATGCATATGATAGATACGTACCTAAAATGGTTACAGTGTTGTATGTCAATTATATCTCAATCAAAAAATAAAATCATGACAGATGTTCTGCTGAGTGCTGGAAAAACAGCTCACCATGAAGCTAAAAAAACAGTTTGGTGAAATTTCGTGGAAATAGAGTTGCTGGGGGAAAAAAAAAAGAAGTAAAAGAGCCAGTTCCCTAAGTCTGCTATAAATTTATGAATATGGGCTTTTCTAGGGATGCTTGCAAAACAGGCAGAAGCCAAATAAGTAAGCTGAAGGGCTTTAATGCTAAAATATGAGTGTTTATTTTGTAGAAGGAGCTAGCTGTACAGTTTCACGTCAGATAGTCAACACCTTCATCTGTGATAGAATGACCATTCGTAAAGATGCAGCTGATGAACAGTTGATGAGAGAATGAACAAAGAGAAATGAACCAGGATTTGGCTGAGTCCCTTACTTAGTCTGTTCAGGTGCTATAACAGAATATGGCTTATAAACATCAGACATTTATCTCTCATAGTTCTTGAGGCTGGAAAATCCAAGATCAAGGCAGATGTAGTGTCTCTGAGAGCCCACTTCCTCATTGATGCTGTAACCTCATGGCAGAAGGGGGCAAGGGATCTTTCTGGGGTCTTTTTTTATAAAGGCAGTAATCCATTCATGGGGGCCTCACCCTCATGACCTAATCATCTCCCAAAGACCCCATCTAATGCAGTCACAATGGGGATTAGGTTTCAGCGTATGTCTTTTAGGAGGGGACACAAACATTCAGTCTATAGCAGAGTGCCTAGGTGGCTTAAACAACAGAGATTTATTTTCTCACGATTCTGGAGACTGGAAGTTGGCTATTAGAATGCTGTCATGGTTAAGTTCTGGTAAGAGCTTTCTTCCTGCCTTGCAGGCAGCTGTCTTCTCATTGTGTGCTCACGTGGCCTTTCCTCAGTGAGTGGACCTGGAGAGAGAGAGAGATGTCTCTCTTGTATTCTCTCTCTCTCTCTCTTCTTTTTTTTGGCCCTGCAGCATGTGGGATCTTAGTTCCCCGACCAGGGATCGAACCGCGCCCCCTGCATTAGAAGTGCGAAGTCTTAACCACTGGACTGCCAGGGAAGTCCTCTTATTCTCTTTTTTTTTTTTTTTTTTTTAAATTTATTTATTTATTTATTTATTTATGGCTGTGTTGGGTCTTCGTTTCTGTGCAAGGGCTTTCTCTAGTTGCGGCAAGTGGGGGCCACTCTTCATCGCGGTGCACGGGCCTCTCACTATCGCGGCCTCTCTTGTTGCGGAGCACAGGCTCCAGACGCACAGGCTCAGCAATTGTGGCTCACGGGCTTAGTTGCTCCGTGGCATGTGGGATCTTCCCAGACCAGGGCTTGAACCCGTGTCCCCTGCATTGGCAGGCAGATTCTCAACCACTGCGCCACCAGGGAAGCCCTATTCTCTTTTTATAAGGCCACAAACCCTATTGGATTACGACCCTACTTTTATGACCTTATGTAACCTAAATTACCTCCTAAAAGCCCTACCTCCAAATACAGTCACACGGGGGTTATAGTTTCAACATATGAATTTGGGAGGGGCACCATTCACTCCATAGCACTGGGAGTCAGAATATGGGAGTCCTAACCCAGATCCTGCCACTAAGTGGCTGTGATCCTGAGGGATATATCACTTGATTGTTTTTCTGGGTTTCAGGGCAGACATATTTGATGCTGGGGAATGGTGACCCCTTCCATGGTGATACAAGGTCCTGAGTTGAGGAACAACCTGAATTTTGTTCATTGTATCATTTACTCTGGCCAGAGAGGGGACCAATATATTGAAAACCATTTTGAAAATAATAAACCCTGAAAGAGGGCCAGAGATTTTAAGGCATCAGCAAGAAAAGTTCAGTTTCCCAGAGAGCCTTCTGGATAACTAGGGTTCTATAGTTCACCAGCACCAAAAGTATGACAAAAAATCTATGCGGGGTCTCAGTGATTAAAGAAAGGAATAAGCCCAAAATCTGAGACCAATTTTGGTGGCTGATCTTCCAGCCAGCATCAGGGCAGAAAGAAAGGGCCAACACTCACAGAAGAACATTGAGCACCTCATTCATGAAATCACCTGCTGTGGTTTCGTGTAACCCATGTCATTCTCTCTCAGATTTTTTTCATTTTGTGTGAGCAAGCACCTGAAGTATTTTTTCAGATAGGATGAGTGTTGTAAACTGCTTGAGTTTTTACAGGTCTGAATATTGTATTTTGAATGATTCTTTATAGAATTCAGAGTTCAAAATATTCTTTCCCTTGGGAGTTTGAAGACGTCATTCCATTTTCTTCTAGCCACCAGTATTGCTGATGAAGTCTGATTAATTCTCTTTCCTCTTTATGTGCATTTTTCCCCCTTCCTGGAAACTTTCAAAATTTCTGGAAGTCTGAAATTTCACAAGGATGTAAGTGAGTTGGGTCTTTGTTTACTCTGCACAGCAGTCAGTGGGCCTTTTAATCGGAAGACTTAGGTCTCTTTTCAACTCAGGGACATTTTCTCTGAGATCTATGATGATTTCCACCCTTTCCTTGTTTCGTTTTCTCCTTTTGGATTTCCTCTTAAAGAAAGATTGGACTACATGAATGTGTCTTCCGTGAGTCTTATCTTTTCTCCCATATGTCTATATTTTTGTCTATTTGCTCTTTATATTGAAAGTTCTCCTTTATTTTCAGATCATGGTCTTTGCCTGTGTACATTCTAATAAACTCAATCCATCTATTGGATTTTACCATAATTACCAAGCAGTCTTTTTGTTGTTGTTGTTCTTTTCTAGGTCAGTTTTCTGTAGTTAGTTGGAGGGCAGAAGCTGAATTTGCTTAGGGAGAATAGTGGAGGCCCTGACCTCCCTAGCTGCTCAGAATGCTATTCCTTAACGAATCACCGTAGTGATGGTCTGCGGTGCCCTTCTGCACTTTCTATCTTTACTACCCAGTTTGAAGCTTCCATGGAACTTCTTCTCAAGACCTGTGTTTCCGTTAAGTGTTTGAGCTGTGGTTTCTTTAGCTTGTTCCTTGTCAATATCATTCTGATGCTTTCTGCCCTGTGGGAGGTCTCAAGATTTCTGGTCTGCTCATGGCCACCTTTCTTATGTTTGTACTTTTGTTGTCATTCCATTCTTTCTCAAAATATCTTTTTCAGCATTTCAGTGGGTCCTTGGATGGGAGAGGAGAAGGATCTTGTACTCAGCTCACCAGTTTAAACTGGAAGGCTCTTTCCTTTCTCAAAACTGTAGACTGTATAGATAAGTTCATTTGTACCCTTTTTTTAGATTCCACATATAAGTGATATCATATGATATTTGTCTTTCTCTGTCTGACTTACTTCACTCAGTATGACAGTCTCTAGGCCCAACCATGTTGCTGCAAATGGTACTATTTTGTTCTTTTTTATGGCTGAGTAATATTCCATTGTATATATGTTACAATAGCCAGGACATGGAAGCAACCTAAACGTCCATTGACAGAGGAATGGGTAAAGAAGATGTGAAAAACAAACAAACAAAACAAAAACAGTAGCCTGGTCTGCTCCTTCCTGCCTCCTACTCTCTGGCTGATATCCTTGGCTTACAGAAAGGTTCCCACAATCATGAGTTCTGGACCCTTCTCCTGGAAGGCTGGGCTTGAAGACCAGGGAGCTCTCTATAATGGCAGGCTTGCTGACTCTGGGACTGCAGGGATGAGAGAGTTCTTCCAGTGTTTACCTAGGCCCTGTCAAAGAAAAATTGCTTTGGACAAGTTAAATAGGCAAAGAAGACTTTATCCAAGACTAATGCGATAAGGTCAAGACTGTGGCAACAGGGGTGAGAGATTGAACTCAACTCTCAATACAGCAGAGGTAGCTGGAGGATTGCAGCCAATGGGCAGGATGAGCGGCATCAGTGGATGGAAAATACCAGGAGGAGCTTGGTTAGATACCAAGGGTTGTGGGATTCTTGCTAAGCTGGCTTGGCTGGATTCTTGCTGAACTGAGCTTAAGCAGGCTAAGGATGGAAGGCCCAGGGCACAGCCTCATCAAGAGGAGAGCTCAGAGGAGCTGGACCAAAGTCTGGTCAAAGAAGGGTCCTTGTCAGCATCTCCCTTATTCTACATACAAGGTACCATGAATATTTCTGGTCAATGCTGGGACTCTTGGCTTCCTGGGCAAGTGGTCACCATCCTAATTAGATTGCTAGCCCAGGCCTAGTGGGATCTCTCTACCTATCTATTAATTTTTTTATTGGATTGGTGGTATTTCCTTAAAGGTTGGTCATCCCTAGCACTTTGAAAGGCAAAAGTGAATTGTGGTTACGAGCATGTGCTTTGGAATCAGAAGCACTTGGGGTCAGATCTCAGCTCTGCTAGTTGTTAGCTCTGTGAGTTTGGGCGGGTCACTTAAAATTATCTTCTTCCTAGAGTTGTTAACTATTACTGTAATTATCATTGCTCATTAAATGGAAGCTACCATTAATATTATTATTATTTTGACCCAGATTCAAATCATCTGGATCTCCTCAAGCCAACTCCATCAGTATTCCCTATATCATGACTAATACGCAAATGTCCCTGGGCCTGGCAGATTGGCAAATATCTCCTAGGTACTGGTAACCTATTCTGTAGCCCTGCTTGCTCCAAAAGAAGCAGAGTCCCTGAAGCCCTCTATGGTAGCTCTCTTACTCTGCATAGCAATTTGACTTGCACTGCACGAACTATGAGGGAAGCTAACTTTATTCCAATTGCATTAAGCATCAAGGCATTGGGACATTCTTTTTTACGGCGTAGTTGTTAAAGTAGTTACCTACATCAGTACTTAAAAGTGGAGTGGAGTGTTAATGTCGTAGAGCTTGTCTGCTCTTCCCTGCTTATCATATGCTTCTCTCCAAGTTACTCTTATTAACTGATTTGTCCTCCATCGCCTCTTGACTTTCAAAAAGTACATCTACAAGCTTTCAGAAGTTTGAGAAGGAATGTGTGTGTTGTACAAAGTTAGGGGGCAATGAAGCGGAGAAAACCCTGTCATTTTTGTAGAGGACACATAGAAGATTCAAGACAAAGGACAGAAATGAAACAAGATCCTTGCAAATCATAGAGACCGTGGGTGCTGTTTCTGCTTCTGGTATCACCTCTAACGTCTTTATTCTTGGATAGTAATAGAGAAAATTCAACATTACAATGGGTAATAAATGAGCATGTGTTTCTCTTCCAGCAAGTCTCAAACCTGACATCACTTCCAGGGCTGACAGCACAATAAGGCTGAAATCACCAGTGAATCATTGAATCTGAATCACCTCTACCAAAATGTCAAGTTACAGACATCCTTTAAAGGGACCTTGGTAGAGATGCTAGGAATAGTGCTGATTTTTAATGAAGTGTAAATTAAAGAAGAAAAGAAGTGAGTTAGAAAGAGATTTTTGTCCAGTGCTGTATTAGTCAGGAGTCTCCAGAGAAACAGAACCAATAGGGTATGTGTGTGTGTCTGAGTGTGTGTTTATATATATATATATGGAAAGATATTTATTATAAGGAATTGGCTCATGCAGTTATAGAAGCTGAGAAGTCCCAAGATCTTCAGTCATCGAGCCAGAGACCCAGGAGACCTGATGGTTTAATTCCAGTCTGAGTCCAAAAGCCTGAGAACCAGGAGAACTGATGGTGTTAAGTTCTCTCCCAAAAGCTGGCAGGTTTGAGACCCAAAAAGAGCCAGTGTTTCAGTTTGAGTCCAAAGGTGGGAAAAAGACCGATGTCCCAGCTAAATAGGCAGAAAGAGTTCCCTCTGACTCAGCCTTTTTGTTCTATTCAGACCTTCACCTGATTGTATGAGGCCCACCCACATTAGGGAGGTCAATCTGCTTTACTCAGTCTGTTGATTTAAATGTGAACCTCCTTCAAAAAGACCCTCCCAGGGGACTTCCCTGGCGGTCCAGTGGCTAAGATTCCATGCTCCCAGTGCAGGGGGCCCAGGTTCCATCCCTGGTTAGGGAACTAGATCCCACATGCCACAACTAAAGACCCCCGCATGCCACAACGTAGATCCCACGTGCTGCAACTAAGACCCAGCACAGCCAAATAAATAAATATTAAAAAAAAAAAAAAAGACCCTCTCAGAGACACCCAGAATCATGTGTGACTAAGAAGGCAGGCTCATGTGTGATCACACAGGATCTTCGTTGCGGCATGTTTAGTTGCAGCATCTTTTAGTTGCGGCATATGAACTCTTAGTTGTGGCATGCACGTAGGATCTAGTTCCCCGACCAGGGATTGAACCCAGGCCCCCTGCATTGGGAGTGCAGAGTCTTACGCACTGGACCACCAGGGAAGTCCCACGATATGGTCTTCTTAAGGCAGATCAGATCATTCTCTCCTGGCGGTAACGATCGTCAGGTATAGCACTTATACTCCTGACTTTACCGGTTCTCAAAGTGTGGTTCCTGGGTCAGCTGCAGCAGCATCCCCTGGGAATTTGTTAGAACTAGAAGATGTCAATCCCACCCCAAACCTACTGAATCAGAAACTCTAGGGGTGGGACCCAGAAATCTGCATTATAACAACCCTTCTGGGTGATTCTGATGCTTGCTTAAGTTTGAGAACAGCTGACCTAGTATATTTGCAGTTAAGTTGCTTGCTAGTGATGAATATATCTTGAAATTGAGCGAAAAGCTAGAGAGGCAACAAATTATAACCCTAGAGAACTCCAAAATGGTAGAGATCCCGTTCTTCCTTTGAGCGGATATTTTTGTCAGTGTATGGTGAATATAAGCCTTGCTCAGTTTAGTCACATGTCCTTTTACGTGTTTTCATCAGTTTGAAGAAGGCAGGCTCACCCACAAGTGGCATGTGTCATACCTCGGTGTCCTTTACTAGTGCACTGAAGAAGATCAGAACTGACGTTCCTCTCTGAAACGTGTAGGACAGGCGAACCTCGTTTGCTGAATGGTTGAAACACAATTTCTACTTCCTGTGGTCCAAAGGGTGTGAAATGGATGAGGGGGAAGAGACCTCTGCAGGTAACCTTCATATTGTGGTTCTGCCTTTTAGCATTTTCTTACCTCTGTAGGCTGACAGAGCTCCTGGAGGTGAAAGAAGCTCATTTAAGGTAGACAGTGATTAAGCAGTCTTATCGTTCCTGTCAGCAGCCGAAGGACTTACGGCTTCCTCAGCTCTGTTTAGAAGAAAAGTCGTCCAGGGCCTCCTGCTTGCCTGTGTAGCAGCTACCGTGGAGAGAGTTATTTTCACATTTTTTCTTTTCAGAATTAAGTAGAGGGAGGGAGGATTATTTAGGAGGGACACATATGCCTGTTATTGGTAATAACAACAATTTGCTGTTGATGTTCTTTAAAAAAACACGTAACAATTTTTCCTTGCAGAGTCCGAAGCCTCTGCGTATATTACCAAAAGCACGAGAAGGTTACCCCCAGACTGAATTAGGTGTTCCCGCGTGTAACTCCCTAAACTTTTCCCTCTCATGGAATTGAGTACAGTGTTAAGATTATCTGCCTACTTGTTAGTTTCCTCATTAGAGGATAAATTCTGGGAGGGCAGAGGGTTTTTTTGTCTTGCTTATTGTACTCAGAATGTTCCTCACATAATGTGTGTTCAGTGCATTTTTGTTGAGTGAGGGAATTTTATGAAACCCCCCAGGGGTCGGGGCCTGTGTGTGGTGCTGGCTGTACAAAGGCACATAAGGCAGGCTCCTGGCCATCAAGATATTACAGTCTTATAAAAGAGACAGACAAGAGTGAGTACTCCATAGGGTAAGGAAGACTTCACAGAGGAATCGACATCTGAGTGAGCTTTGGAAGGATGAATAGAAGCTTGCCAGGAAGACGAGCTGAGGTGGGAAGGTATGCAGAAGATGTCAGAATCAGGTGCCAGGATGTGCTGGGATACACAGTTGTGAAGCTGCACGGGCCATTCCAAGAACTGGAGGTGATTCGGTATTACTGAAATATCTGTTGTGAATTTATGGAAGGGAAGTGGTTGGGGGGAAATACCCTTGAAGTGAGGCCAGTTAAGGGGCTTAGAAGTTAGCGTATGAACAATGGGGATTCATTAAAGGGATTTAACCAAGGAGGTCATGAGGTGGCCGCTGAAGGATGAACTGATTAGGAAAGATGAGAGCTGACAGGGCCCGCACTGGGGCGGTGGTGGACATGGAACTGTCTGTACACGAAACTGACCGGAAGGAGGTGAGAGGAGAGTCGAAATGACCATGTTGGGGGCAGAGCTGCCCTACAGCCCAGATTATTAAAATCAATGCAGAGTGGGTGTAGGAGCAGATATTGGGTTCATTTTAGACATACTGAGTTTAGAAAACCGTGCACCCTTTTGGCAGAAAGGTCCAGAAAGCTACCAGCCATTCTGGGGGCTCAGAGAAGAGGCCAAGGATGGGGTGATCCTCAAATTTCCTCACACCTATGTTTAAACAGACAAATAACCAAATCAACCTTTGGGTGGCTGAGATCACTTAGAGAAAGGATGAAGCTCGGGGAAGAAGGAGGCCAAGACAGAGCCTTGGGGAGTCAAACATGAAAGCGACGGAGGCAGGCAATCCAAGACGGTGAGGAAGCAGAGGCGCGGAGCACAGGCGGTGCTTCTCGGCTGTGCCTCAGAACCACCCGCGGCGCGTGTCACAGCACAGATCTTGGACCCCCTCGCGCACAGAGATTTTGATTCAGTGGGTCAGGGGTGGGTCTGAGAATCGCATTTCAGACATGCTCCCGTCTGGTGTTGATGCCGCTGGTCCGCTGGCCACGCTCTGGGTGGCAGTGGAACAGGCTGGGATGAGAAGGCAAGGGGGGGTGGTGGTTGCAGGGTAGATTGAGGTTTCTGGGGATGTAAGGACCTTGGGCATGTTTGTAGGTTGAGGTGAAGGATGTGGCAGAGACAGGGAGAGGTTGGACATCCTGGAGAGCAAGGGGATGATTAAGGAAGGAAATTCGCGGATGAGGAAAGAGAAAGGGTCCAAAGAAGATGGACGCACCAGCCATGATGGTCACAGTAAAAATGTCTATGGGCCATGGTGTCCCCTTTGGAAACCAAAGCCCCCTTGGGTAAGATGATTTTCTTGTAGCTTCCTCCTTTTCTATTTTTTTTTTTAATCTCCCACCTCCTCCAGCTGCTGTTTACTGTCACCTTTCTGACTCTCCCACTGTGCCTAGGAGCCTTTGTCTCTCTGCCAGTATTCTCTCAGTGCTGTCACTTCCGTGTACAGAGCCATAAAGAGATGACTTGCTACAGATGAATGATCAGTAATGAATAGACTTTCAGCAACACAAGGCATTTCAAGGGTAAAGGAACGTTTCAAAAGCTGTTGGATTATTATTGCTAAAATTGTGTTTCTACCACCTTCTTGCTAGAACTGTCAAGCTGTTTGACAGCTCCCCTGGGATGTCAGTCTCTGGTATCGCAACCCTAGCAAAGCACAAAGACCCAGCTCTCTCCCCTCTGCTAACCAAAGCCTGCTTCCTTGTAGCCTCAGAGCCTGCAGCCAATCTAGAAAAGCTTCAAAAATCACTTTGTACAATTTTAAAAAAACAACCACCACCCTGATTATAGCTGTGAGCAGCTATGGGCCCATGTGTGTCACACTGTTTGAGTTCAAGACAACAAAAATTTATTGAAGGCTCAGCGTAGAACAAGCACCACGAGAGGCACTGAGATCCAAAGATTAGAAGAATACTGTTGGGATTCTGAGAGGGCCTTCATGTCCCTTTCTTTTCTGAGTCCTGAACCAGACGACAGAGGAAACAGACTGGGATTCAAATATCACCTTCTTTGCTGCTTAAGCTGGTCTGGAGGATGTAGCTGGGACCCGAGGACAAAACAGGAATCTCATTTCTTCCTGCATGAACTGAACTTCACCCCTAGACACAGGCTAAGTCACAGGAAACTGCTTTACCGCTACTGCATGAACAGAGAAGAAAGTATATGGCCTGTGGGATAGACATCTCCGAGAGAGAAAGTCAGCAGGAGCATGGGCAGTGAGTGTGTAATGACTCTGTACCTAGTCTTATCAATCACAGAAGTAATTTTTTCTTCCTGGAGGAGGAATAAATAAGGGAAGTGGGCAAAGAATAGAAGCTGTCTCCTCAATACTGTAGACAGAGAAAGTTTCTATGTTCTTGACCAAGGCAAACTGGGGAGATGGGAATAGCGTGGGTTCTCCTTCATTTTCCAACCATTTGATCTCTTAACTCATGCGTTTTATAACCAGACCTCTGGCCCGCTGAGGATGGGGCTGCCCTCCTGTGATACGTATGTCAGGAGCGACAAGACAGAGATGCCAGGGGTTGTATTCCAGGCATCAAGGGCAGTCAGCTCCAGCTTTCACAAGAACTTTCCCTCCTGTAGTGGCTTTGTGTGCCCGCCTGGGGACCAGTGGTGGGCTTCCCAGCTGTGCCTGCAGAAGGGTCCATAAAGGGACAGAACAGGTTCATTGATCAGATTAACTCCAGCACTGTGCTTTGCTCTGAACCAAAGGTTCATTTTCTCTTCTAGTTCTCATCTCAAGAATGTCCAGCCATGTTTCGCTGTGAGCCCAAACTGTAGCGTCAAAGTACTCCAGTAATACCGTGACAGCAACATAAAATTGCCTTGAATTAGAATACTCCTCCCATGATTAAATTCCAAAAGGCAATTTAAGTTCCTGCCTCAAGAAGCTCTCAGTCTAATAGAATAAGACAAATGCTTAAACAAATAATTACAACCCAATCTGAGCATTTTAGGGTAAAAATAAAACCACAGCAGCTTAGAGGAGGCAGCATTAATTCTATCTGAGAGAGTGGGAAAAGGTTTCACTTAACTGATAGCTTTTCAAAAAACTATTTTGAAAAAATTTCAAACGTACGGAGAAGTTGCAAGAATGGTAAACATTAACTCAGATTCACCAGTTGTTAATGTTTTGCTGTATTTGGTCTTTCTCTACTTACACACACACACATGCGCGCACACACACACACTATTAGTGTTACTATTAATTTTGCTGAAACATTTTAAAGTTACAGACATCATCATCCTTTGCCCCTAAATACCTCGGGATGTATCTCTTAAGAACAAGGACCTTCTCGTAGGTAACCACAGTGCAGTTTTCAGATTCAGGAAGTTTAATATTGCTATAATGCTATTATATAGTAAAGAGTCCATTTTCTAATTTCACCACTTGTTCCAATAATGTATTTTATAGCAAATTTTTTTCAATCTAACATCCAACTCGGGGTTACATGTTATGTTTACTTGTCATATTTCTTTAGTCTCCTTTAATCTAGAACATTTCCTCAGCCTTCCCCTCCCTTCTTCCTTTCTTTTTTCATGATACTGACATTTTTAGATTATAGATCAGTTGTCTGGTAAAACGTTCCTCAGCATGGGTTTGTTTGATTGTTACCTCATGGTTAGATTGAGTCATGCTTTCTTTTTCTTTTGAAATAATTTCAAACTTACATAAAAGTCAGAATTATATAGCTTTGCACCTTTTTTTAAGTTCCAAATGATTCTTCTCCAGGTTCACCAATTTTTAACATTTTATCACATCTGCACTTGTTTTATTATTTTCTCTTTTCTCTTCCCTTTATGTGTGTTTGTATGTGTATGTAGGCGTAGACAGTAGTTTTTTAAAAAAAATCTGAACCAGTTAAGATAGGTGTCACCCTTTAAGTGACAGCTTTTAAATTTTTTAAAATTTAAATTAAAATTGTGTATATTTAAGGTGTACGACATGCTTTTGTATGCATGTACATACTGAAACGGTTATGATAGTCAAGCTAATTAACATACTATTTCCTTGCCCCAGAATAGTTAACCTTGTATTGTGGTGAAATCTAACCTCTTAGCAAATTTCCAGTATTCAATACAGTATTACTGACTACAGTCATCATGCTGTACACTGGATCTCTAGACTTATTCATCCTACATAACAGCAACTATGTACCCTTTGGCCAACATCTCCTTGTTTGCCCCCACCTCCACACCTCTGGAAACCACCATTTTACTCTCTGCTTCTATGTATTCAACATCTTTAGATTTCACATCTAAGTGAGATTATGCAGTTTTTATCTTCCCGCGTTTAGATTATTTCATTTCGCATAATGTCCTCTGGGTTCATCCATGTTGTCACAAATGGCAGGAGTTTCATCTTCTTAAAGGCTGAATAATATTCCATTGTGTGTATCCATCAATGGATAATTAGGTTGTTTCCATATCTTGGCTATTGTGAATAATGCTGCAGTGAACATGGGAGTGCAGATATCTCTTTGAGGTACTAATTGCATTTCCTTTGGGAGTATACCCAGAATAGGATAGTTCTGTTTTTAGTGTTTTGAAGAACCTCCATATTGTTTTCCATACGGCTGGATGAATTTACATTCTCACCAGCAGTGCACAAAGGTTCCCTTTGCTCCACATCTTTGGCAACATTTTGTTATTGCTTGTCTTTTGATGGTAGCCATCCTAACACGTGTGAGGTGACATCTCGTGGTTTTGATATGCATTTCCCTGATGATTAGTGATGTTGAGCACCTTTTTTGTACTTGTTGACTTTGGCTCTCTGACCAGTCTTTCTCTTTTGTACTTGTCGTCTTTGGAAAAATGTCTGTTTAGGTTTTTTCCCATTTTTTATTTGGGTAGTTTGTTTTTTGCCACTGAGTTTTAGGAGTTCTTTATATATTTTTTAGGTTAACCCTTATCAGATATATGGTTTGAAAATATTTTCTCCTAATCCATAGGTTGCCTTTTCAATTTATTGATTGTTTCCTTTGCTATGCAGAAGCTTTTTAGCTTGTTTATTTTTGCTTTTGTTGCCCGAGTTTTCATTGTCATGTTAAGTGACAGCTTTTGAAAAAGTTCTTGAGGGGACGAAGAAGCTTGCCAGTTGGACAGAACAACTTGGTGTGGGAAGGGAATTACAACCAGAGGGAGCAGCACGCGTGGAGATGTAAGCCAATATGTATATGATGTAGCTGGTGAAGAGTCAGTATTTTAGAGTAACCAGGATGGGGGAGAAGGGACAGGAAGGCAGTTGGACTTTGTTCCATATGAAAAAAGAAACGTTGAAGATATTAAAGCAAAGAGATGATAGCATCATATTATTTTCTAGAGAATTTAACTGTAGGGCAATTTGGAGGAGAAAGGGCAAAAGAGACCAACGAGGTGGACATTGCATTAGACCAGGTGATGATGAAGGCCTGAAGGAAGGGAATGCAGGGGAATCTTTGTTGAATTCCAGCTATGCGCTGGCCATTTTGCATATGATAGCTCATTTAATTATCACAAAAACCTGAGGTCAGAGAGGTTAAGTAACTTGGCCAATAGTCTTGGTAAGTTTATGGCATAGTTAATATTTGAACCCAGGCCCATGTGGCTCTAAAGGCCACTCTGAACTACCCTGGGGTCATGAGGGACGGAACAGGACTGAGAGGTGGCCATAGGATTCTGGATATCAAACTCTGATAGCCAGTTGGACACAGTGGACAAGGGAGACAGGAGGATAACAGTTGATGTTAATGATGAAAGTGGGGGAATTCCCTGGTGGTCCAGTGGTTAGAACTCCACACTTCCACTGCAGGGGGCACGGGTTCCATCCCTTGTTGAGGAAGTAAGACCCCATGAGCTGTGCAGCACGGCCAAAAAAAAAAAAAAAAGATGAAAATGGTTACTAAGAAGAAAAAGAATTGGCGAAGACAGAGAAAATGGTCATTTTGTTAATAGTCTCTATGACTTTGGTTTGGAAGGCTGGGTTTGTGCAATACCTAGGACAAGATGTCTAGTGGGCAGTTTGACTCAAGAGCTCAGAAGAAAGGTCTAGGTTAAAAGCAGAGATTGGGCTGCGTTCACCCAGTGGGTGCTGAATGAGAACAGAAGATGGCTAAGGGCGGAACCTGGGCACATGGACACTTAAAGGGTGGTGGGGAAAGAAGATCCAGGGAAAGAAAAGAGAAAGAGTGGTGAGAGAGCCAAGATTGGGCCATTTCAAGAAGGTAGGTGACTAGGACCACCACGTATTCTGCAGAAGAATTCCAGAAAGAAAAGATTCATTGGGATTAATGACTGGGGAAGTCACTAGTTACCTTAATGAGAGCCATTTCAGTAGATTGGCGGGAGCCAGCCTTCTTGGGTTCAAAGAGTGAATGGTGATGGAGGAAGTGGACCCAGAGTAGAGATGACTTTTTTTTTTTTTAATTAATTAATTAATTTATTTATTTTTGGCTGTGTTGGGTCTTCGTTTCTGTGCGAGGGCTTTCTCTAGTTGTGGCAAGTGGGGGCCACTCTTCATCGTGGTGCGCGGGCCTCTCACTATCGCGGCCTCTCTTGTTGCGGAGCACAGGCTCCAGACGCGCAGGCTCAGTAGTTGTGGCTCACGGGCCTAGTTGCTCCGTGGCATGTGGGATCTTCCCAGACCAGGGCTCGAACCTGTGTCCCCTGCATTGGCAGGCAGATTCTCAACCACTGCGCCACCAGGGAAGCCCAGAGATGACTTTTTTAAGAATTTTGGTGGATGATGGTGATGATGGCAGTTAACATTATGAGGGCTTACAATTTGCCAGGCACTGGGCTAACGATTTACACTCATTATCCAGGATAATCCTTACCATACTCCTAAGAGGTAGGTGCTGTTATTATCCCCATTTTCTTTCATTTATTTATTTGTTTGTTTATTTATTTAGCTGCGCTGGGTCTTAGCCGCGGCATGTGGGATCTAGTTCCCTGAGGAGGGATTGAACCCGGGCCCCCTGCATTGGGAGCCTGGAGTCTTAACCACTGGACCACCAGGGAAGTCCTTATTATCCCCATTTTTTGATGAGGAAATTATTGCTGAGAGTATGTAGAGAGGTTGAGTAATATGCCCAAGGTTATACCATCAATAAACAGAATAAGGATTCAAAGTCTCAACCTTTCTGAGTTCAAAGCCTGTGTTGTATGATGATGGTACTTTAGGCCTGAGCCTGTACATAAGCAGTGGGAGAAGTGGGGGAAAACCCCTGTGGTAAGGAGGATACTGACTTTACGTAGCAAAGAGAGAATAATTGATGGAGCCAGGTCTAAAGGAAGGATATTAGATCACATCAAAAAAATAGAGCTACTGGGCTTCCCTGGTGGCGCAGTGGTTAAGAATCTGCCTGCCAATGCAGGGGACACGGGTTCGAGCCCTGGTCCAGGAAGACCCCGCATGCCACGGAGCAACTAAGCCTGTGCGCCACAACTACTGAGCCGGCACTCTAGAGCCCGCTAGCCACAACTACTGAGCCCGCCTGCTGCAACTACTGAAGCCTGTGCGCCTAGAGCCCGTGCTCCTCAACAAGAGAAGCCACCGCAATGAGAAGCCCGTGCACCGCAACGAAGAGTAGCCCCCGCTCACCGCAACTAGAAAAAGCCTGCACGCAGCAACGAAGACACAGCACAGCCAAAAATAAATAAATAATTAAATAATTAAAAAAAAAAAATAGTGCCACTTTGGGGCTTCTCTTTGTCAAAAGCCAGAACAGATGAGAGGAGAATCCGTGAATATGTACCCAGATGTCAGCTAAAGTAGCATTCTCTTTTGAGATTTAAGTGTTGAAATCGGCTTGTCCCCATCCCACATCCATTGGGGAGTTCAATGCCTGCTCCAAGATTTCTGTTAATTCCTGGGAGCTGATCTTATGGTTGCTTTGGCTTTTGCGTTTCTGCTTCCACTAAATTCTTCATCTCACTTGTAACTCGATTCCCTTGTTCTTATTCCTTGGTTCCATGCTGACCCAGTTGTAGAACTCAGACCCGCCCCTGATCTTTTTTTCCTGGATTTCTCCCCAAATCACTCACCTAAGGCATTTGTGCATGTGTCAGATATTACTGAAGGCTTAGGGGATTTTATGTCCTTAGCAACACAAACAATATAAAGTCCAATAATAGATATTTCTATTTTAAACCTACTTTCAGCTCCACTGTCCCTGGAGCTCCCTCCCCAAGCTTTTACCTCCCACGTTGTTGTTTGAGCCTCATTTCTCCTTATCCCCCTCCCATTTCCTCTCCTTTTTGCTCTCTTTCAGTCCTTATCTCCTTGGTCTTTTTTTTCTTTTCTTTTTTTAATGTAAAGCTCTGTTTAGCTATCTCTTTGCTTCAGTTTTATTGTAAGTTTAGCTTTCTTCTTTCATACTTCAAGCGTTCATATCAAGGTAGTTTCCTCAATAAGGCATTTTCTGTCCCTAAGAGGAGCTCTGACATCAGCTGCTAAAATAATAATTTTTCACCCCAATATTTATAGATAGGTTTAAAAGTGGGAAGACGGAATTTAAAAGAGATCATGTCTGTTGCTTCTGCTTTCTCTGTGAATATGAGATATGCTTATCTGTTGCGATTAAGGATGGGCTCATAAAGATCTGACAGCCAAGGTGAGGGATTCTGTCAATAGAAATTTACCAGATTTCTAAAATATTATAAAATACCATATTTACATAGAATGATCCCTTTAACTAAGCCTACAGACTTGTAGAATTGATTCCCTTGCTAGAGATGGATTCTTCAGTTTACTGAGTACTTAGGTCAATATGAGAAAAGTAGAAAAAGCAACGGAGAAGGAAAGAGTCGATGTAAGCAAACTAAAGCCAGAGTAATGGAGATCACAAGCCCTCACTAATCCTCTCTCTCCCAATGTAGGCATGAATACATGTTAAGTGGTTTTGGCACTGTGTTGGGGCTAGAGAGCTGTTCATCTTGTAGCTGAAAAAGGATAAAGGAGTTGCATTAGTTATTTATTGTTCCATAACACATTACCTCACACTTTGTCGTTTAAAACACAACTATTTATTATATCTCAATGTCTGTAGGTCAGGAATTCAGCAGCAGCTTAGCTGGGCCGTTCTGGCTCAGGGTCTTCCATTAGGCTGCAGTCATCCAGAGGCTTGACTGGAGCTGGGGTGGTCTGCTCCCAATTTTACTCACCTGGCTTTGGGCAGGAAGCCTCAGTTCCCTATCATGAGGACCTCTCTGTAGCGTTGCTCATGACGTGGCAGCTGGCTTCTTCCAGAGTGAGGGATGGAAGAAAGAGAGCAACCATGGTGAAAGCTGAAAAGTTATACATAACTTAATCTCAGGAGCGACATGTCATCACTTTTCCTGTGTTCTCTTGGTCACACACACCATCCCTGGTATAGAGTGGGAGGGGACCACAAGGGTGTGAATACCAGGGGCAGGGATCATTGGGGACATTTTGGAGGTCTGCTACCACAGGAGTCTTTCCACAATCCTTTTTTTGAGTGTGTCTGTGTGGGCTCATACTTGAAAATGCCATGAAGGGGGATATTTAGATAGACTGGTAGTTAGTTGACTTTTGGATTTAACGGACTAGTAAAACAAAAAATAACTGGTAGTGGTAGGGAGCAAAATAGGTATGTTTCAGTATTTTGTCATATAAGGAAGATAAAGAAAAAACTGCCATTTACCATTACCATCATTTCATAAAAACACATGTTAACACAAGAAAATGGAAAGGACATAATCTCAAAGGACAATCTTTTCAATTGAATAAGTTTAGCTTTATTAAAAACTCACTAACTTGCCTTGGCTTTTCTCATTTAACTGTAGACTGATGAAAACTTCGTTTGATCTTGCTCTAAAAACTGTCATTCAGGAACCACTGAGACAGACATGGAATGTCTTTAGAGATGACTGTGAGAATCATGTAGAAACACATAATAGTCCATTCAAAGTAAGTGAAAAAAGGAGAAATGGAAATGGTTAATACATAAAGATAGCAATTTTATAAAATTGTGCTCATGAGCTGGAAGGAAGCCATAGAGTTGGCAAATATTTAGTTTATCAGTTTTTGTGATTTTTTGGCTATTAATTTATGTACCTACTAATATTTACATGCTTATTGTTTAAGCTAATTAAATAGGAAATATAAGGAAATATTGAGCATCATTGAAACATAGTTAAATGTACCTAAAAATAATACAAATGTATGTAGTATTTGAACTTTTAAAGGATTTTCATACTTAGCACTTTTCACATATGGTTAAAATATTTTTAGAATATTTACATCACTTATGTCAGCCATCCTTTTTACTAAATAATCCCCTCTTCACCTTACAGTTATGCTTTTCTTCATAACCTACACAACGTAATGATGTGTGTCCCTTTGTAACAAGAGGGTGAAATAATCTGACATTATCCTTTAGAGTTGAGCTTTGGGTTGTTAGTTTGGGACCACAGAATTGATATATTTGTAGAAATGTGGTCACACTTTCATTTGGTTTCATTTTTGACCTGTGGCATAGTCTTTGCAAGGCTTCTGAAGGCTTGGGTTGACGAAGGGGTCAATGATTATTTTGTTCTGGGATTGACTGGGACCACTAGCATCGTGCTCTCACTATTTAGGTTGAGAATTCATATTTAGGAATATTTGGGAAAATAGTATTTCTCTTTAATAAAATCTTGTTGCAAACCTTCATGAATTGGTTTAAAATCTCCACATTTTTCTCTTGAAAATCTGGTTGGCAGAAACTACTTAAAAAAATACATAAACCCACATGTTATTAAAAAGTTATATATTTTAAAAGTTTTGAGCAAGATTACATTTGGAAATTGCTCTTTCAATTTTGATTTTCCAGCCAAATTGGTTAACTAAGATGTTAACTGATGTTCTTTAAGTACCTCTAAGACACTTGGCTAATTTTCAGTTGGAATGCCTTGTTTACAGGAAGCATTTTTAAGTGAAAGTAGTGAGCAGTTGATTTTTTGAATCTATGAGTAACATTTGGTATTAGGACGATTTTGGAGTCATGGAGCTGCCTACAAATGTGACATTTGAACTCAGCCATCAGTGCTTGGCCTGACTTGTCTTTTTTTCTGGTTATAGTTGTCAGTGCATTAAGGTCTTCAACTAGTCATTCATGCCATGTTGTGGCATGTTGTACCTAACTGGGCACATTTCTACTACTCACTGGCCTAATTTAGGGCAAATGTTAGGTGCCTGTATATTTGCCTTTGGGGACATTTGCATCACTATTTGGCACTTCCAGGAGCAAGCTTAGGAAATTTTGATGGCATTTTGATATCTACCGATCGTCCAATGTGGCTGCCTCGGCAAAGCTGTGCTGACATGGTGAGCAGAGAATAAAAACACACAGGGGAGAAGCCTTTTGAGGGAGGAAGGGAACTTAGAGACAGATACATTATATTTGAGGGACAATGACTAATTTTTAGAATGTTAATTGGTCACTATAGATTACATGTCGTGTGTAGACAACAGGTTTGCCTCAGGCTAAGCTTCCTGATGTGAAACTAGTACAAAACTTTTTTCTTTTTTTAAAAAAAATTTTTATTGGAGTACAGCTGATTTACAATGTTGTGTTAGTTTCAGATGTACAGCAAAGTCAATCAGTTATATGTATACATATATCCACTCTTTTTTTAGATTCTTTTCCCATAGAGGCCATTATAGAGTATTGAGTAGAGTTCCCTGTGCTCTACAGTAGGTTCTTATTAGCAAAACTTATTTTTCACAGCCACGTGCAAGGTAGTGAGGAAACGAGTAAAATCCTCTTTTTGACGATAATACGTGCTTTGTTTTGGGCCTCAGGTTAACTCAGTGTTCTTACTACAAATTATCGCAAACCACCCAAACTGTCCCACCTTTTGCCAGATGACAAAATAGCCTCTTTTTAACTTCAAAGCAAGGACTTTCAGACTGAGCCATTTAGCAGGCTAAAGAGTGCTATCCGTGGAGCCTCAGAAGATGACCTTTTGTCTTTTTTTGGCATTGATGGACCAAAGAGAAGAGTAACCTTGGAACTCTAATCTAGAAATTGTCATGCATTGTTCTAAATATAAGCCACAAAATTGCTCATTTATATATAGAAAAGATCTTGAGTAGTGGTTGTCAGCACTTTCTTTGAAAATCAAAGCATTACGGAGAGAACAAGTTCTTATCTGACTTAAACTCACTGATAATTCCTGAATCATACCTTTTGAAGGTTGCTAGGGGTCACCAATGGCTTGGTTGTGATTGGTCTAGAAGCTTCGCTGAGTGGACTGTGGGCCTGGCCATCATCATGGAAAGTGACAACTGGCACCGCCCTCCCTGAGACTTGAAGTAACTTTTATCATCAATTTCTCCTTCCATAGCACTAAAACTCCCTTCTCCTGGGTATTAACATTTTGGGGAAAATAGGTAATCAGTGGGGACCCGCCAAGAGAGCGTTTTGCTGAAATTTGTTAAATAAACAATTTCCTGGTATAAGAACACAGTCTTACTTAGTATATTTTGTCACATTATATGCATTTTATGTTTCTCTGACATCTACAACTCAAACTGTAATTCCCTTGTGAAAGAAGCGCTTACCAACTTCTTCAGACAGCCAGTTTTTAAATCTTTTTTTTTTTTTAATCATTTCTCCGTTTAACAGAATCAGATGCCTTAGTTAAATCCATTAATGCAACATGCAATTCACGTTG
This sequence comes from Balaenoptera physalus, assembly GCF_965194825.1. Classification (NCBI taxonomy): domain Eukaryota; kingdom Metazoa; phylum Chordata; class Mammalia; order Artiodactyla; family Balaenopteridae; genus Balaenoptera; species Balaenoptera physalus. The sequence goes on from NC_138886.1 coordinate 113,429,155, forward strand.
CCATTTTCAGCATTTCCCTCGCACTGCAGTGTAGTCAAGTTGTTAAAGATTTCAGGCTTCGGGATCAGACTGCTTGGGTCCAAATCCTGGCACCATCACCTACCGGGTGTGTGATTTGCGCGTTACTTGTCCTCTCTGGCCTTCCGTTTTCTCATCCGAGAAATGGGAATCATAATGGTACTTACTGTGTAGGGTTGTCATAGGGATTAAATGAGATAATACGTGCCACAAACAAACCTATTCACACTAATTTAAATAAGTAAGGTTTTCTTTTTTGTGCTAGTATGGTTACATGAGCAATCTGACGGATACCCAGCGGCGGGTGGGGCGCATGCGTACCAGAGCTGGAGAGTAAGCGGCCTCGGGGGCGTGTCCCTCCATCTCCCACAGGTTTGTTTGCTTCCTTCTGTGTATTGGCTCTATTTTCTGCAGATCAACTTTCTTTGCTTATCACTGTGCATATGTCCAGAAATTCTTTGCCTCAGATCTGTGCAATTTCTTAGCGGAAGCACTCTTATCACCTGACTCAGCTTCAAAGTGTCCGGCTCCCAAGTGTCCAGGTGAGAGCAAGTCCAGTCAGCTGGGGCTGGAGGGGAGGGGGCCGTGCAGTAGGAGTGGCGGCTCTTTCCAAAGGCTGACGGGGTTTAGGGTCTCTAAGAAGGTGGCGGATGGGGCCAGCAGTAATTGGCATCTCTAGGATAATCATAGCAACAGTGTTCAAGGGTGATTAAAGGCTCCTTGCCTTAACCATTAATTACTTAATTTTAAAAACTTTTTAAATTGAAGGATACCCTACATATAGAAAAGGACACATATGATAAGTGTACAGCCTGATGGATTGGGACAAACTGAATGCACCTGTGTAACCGCACCCAGCTCAAGAAACAGCAGGACCAGCGCCCACGCAGCCCCTTCTGTTCCCCTCTAGTAACTACTTCCTAAGATTAGATTAGTTTTGCTTGTTTTCATATTTTCCATGAGTGGAATCATACCCTATATACTTTTTCATGTCTGGCTTCTTTTGCTAAACATTGAGACATTCATCAATTTTGTTGTGTATATTTGCAAAGCATTCATTCTCATTGCTGTAAAGTATTCCACTGTGTGAATACACTATACTTTAGTCTACCACTGATGGACATTTGGGTAGTTTTTATTCTGTTTCTGTCTGTTTCTAGTGGTGCTGCTATGAACTGGTTTTGTTGAACATGTACATGTTAGTACTGATTACTTTTACCACCAGAGGCTTATATATGGTGTGGTGAATTATCTTCCATTACATATAATTGGATTGATGGTCTCTTAAGGGTGAATATTGTTATGATTTTACCTAGTGATTTCTTATTTTTTAAAAAAATTAATTAGTTTATTTTTGGCTGCGTTGGGTCTTCGTTGCTGTGCGTGAGCTTTCTCTAGTTGTGGCGAGCGGGGTCTAGTCTACTCTTCGTTGCAGGGCGTGGGCTTCTCAGTGCGGTGGCTTCTCTTTGTTGCGGAGCATGGGCTCTAGGCACGCGGGCTTCAGTAGTTGTGGTACACGGGCTCAGTAGTTGTGGCTTGCGGGCTCTAGAGCGCAGGCTCAGTAGTTGAGGCGCACGGGCTTAGTTGCTCCACGGCATGTGGGATCTTCCCGGACCAGGGCTTGAACCCATGTCCCCTGCATTGGCAGGCGATTCTTAACCACTGCACCACCAGGGAAGTTCGATTTCTTATCTTTTTCTGTTGTGACTTTCATGGCATGAGGGCAGGGTCATGTTCTAGACATTTTGCATATATGAAAGAACCTTGCATATATTTTGGTAGGTGCTCAGCTACTTATTGATGTAATGAATGAACAAGTGAATGAATGGTGTATGCCTCCTTTTCTGGGAACAAGCCCTATTTATAGGAGAGGCTCCAACTGCTATATTTAGACAAGGTTCACCTGCTGCTCAACCAAGGCTGAAGGCTGATTGATTGAGGGGTGGAAAAGGGACCCAAGCCAGGCCAGTCATGTCTCTTTTCTGGGAATTTAAAGTTTGGAACCAAAAATAAAGAGAATGGGCACTGCTGAGTCCCTATGACCACGCTTTAGAGAGAAGACCCATAGGCTCCTGCTGTTAGAAGCCTACAATATGTTGTAAAAGGTCATAATAGTGAGAGGTCTCACATCAGCGAAGATGAGCTTCATTGTATGTCCTGTTGTCTTGGCTTTCTTTCTTGAGGAGAGCCCCTGTGAATGTGATTGTATTTCCTGAGCCAAAACTTAAAATAGAAAGGTAACAGCCCAGGAGAGGACTTGAAGCCGGGAACAAGGTGTGAGACTGCAGAGGACAGATGGTAGAGATCCTACACGTCAAGGCTTTAAGCCTTGAAAATTGATTTAATGTGCAGGTAAAGAGAGATGTCAAAGATGACGCCAGGGGAATTCCCTGTTGGTCCAGTGGTTAGGACTCGGTGTTTTCACTGACAAGAGAAGATCCTGCAAGCTGCATGGCGTAGCAAAAAAAAAAAAAAAAAAAAAATGCCAGGTTTTGAGTTTCTATGTTAGGAAAGATGATGGTCACACTATTATAAATAAGGGCATTTGAGGAGAGCATAGGGGGAAGGGATAAAGATGAGTTCAGGGTGGGATACATTAAGCTTAAGGTCCTGGTGAGACAACCAGATTGTTCTGGTCAAGAATATTGACTTTGAAGTTGGGGAGACTTGGCGTTCCATCTGTACTCTGCACTTCACTCTGTGACCTTGGGCACCTTATTTATTTAGCCTCTTGACATGTCATTTCCCTATCAGCTGATATCACCCTGCAAGGATTTAAATGAGACAATGCCGACCAAGGGTTTAGCTTAGTATTCATAAAATAGGTATTCATAGGATGATGATGGTGATGTCTCCAGTGTAGCTGGAAAATAGGGACTGGGGAGATGCAGTGAGGGATCTGCTTCGAGGCTGAGATGACGCTAGGAAGAGAATGCGGAGAGGAAAAGAAAGTGGCCCGCATCATAGCTAGAGAGATGAACTGTGGGAGAAAAGAGGCTCACAAGATCCAAAGGAGGCAGGTGCTCAGCAGCACCCAGGGCTCTGGGGATGTCAAGGTTTGACCAAATTTTGGTTGGGTATCCTTTTTCACCCTGAATCTTGAACTGTTGTTGGAATCAAATAAGTCGGCATTAGGGGCAGCAATGTTAAGTCACTCAGATGTAGAAGACGACATTTAGGATGAGTCCGCCAGGAAGCAGCTATCTGCAGGCCCTCTCTTGTCCGCGTGGAGGTGAACCAGTGCTTGGTGATGAACCAGCCCTGGCTTCTGGGCTTCTGTTGCGTCTCCTCCCACACTGCCAGACTTCTGCCTGCTGCCACAGACCTCTGGAGGAGAGCCAAGAAGATGAAGTGTGAAGAAAAAAAAAAAGAACTTTAGGCAATTCTTGATATTTGGGCAACAGAACAGTTTTCCCCATTTACATTTCATTTCATTTCTTTTGATTTTTAAAGCAGTTTGATTTTTGCTTCCCTGCCTCCAACTTTTCTCAACAAAGTTGGTAAAAGTTAGAAAGCATTTTTTTGTGTGTGATTATTTTATTAACTTTATTTTTGGCTGTGTTGGGTCTTCGTTGCTACACGCGGGTTTTCTCTAGCTGTGGTGAGCGGGGGCTGCTCTTCATTGTGGTGTGCAGGCTTCTGATGTGGAGCACAGGCTCTAGGCGCATGGGCTTCAGTAGTTATGGCATGCAGGCTCAGTAGTTGTGGCTCACGGGCTCTGGAGCGCAGGCTCGGTACTTGTGGCGTACGGGCTTAGTTGCTCCGCGGCACGTGGGATCTTCCTGGACCAGGGCTCGAACCCATGTCCTCTGCATTGGCAGGCGGATTCCTAACCACTGCACCACCAGGGAAGCCCAGAAAGGGGTTGTTTTTGTACGTATATGACGGTGGTACGACTTTGAAGGTTTAAGTTTGTCCTTAGTAATAAAGGGAAAAGGAGAGGTAAGAGTGCGGTGAGAGGGGAGAGTAAGGAGATGTCAGGAAAGAGAGAAGAAAAGGGGGATCAGAAAAAGGAGGGGTGGATGGGTTTGGGGAGATGAAGAGTGTGCTCTGGAGAACAGGTTGCTAGGTTTTTAAAAGTTCTGTTTTGCAAATGGAAGCCTTTTGCCCAAACTGTCCCATGTCGGCCTCTGGGCTCCACCAGGAAGGGTGTGTGGATGAGACAGGGCAGCTGTGGAGGGGTCTCAGGGGGTGCAGTTTGTCTAACGTACAGACCACCCAAGTACGGGGATCCCAGCCCACCCCTGCCTTGCCTCCCCAGCTTCTTCGGGTCCTGGTGTGTGTCGGGTTCCCTGGTTGGAAAACCCTGGAGTAGAAGCCCCGCCCTTTGGAAATTAAAAGCATGTTTAAAAAAAGTTGAAGCAAATTTGATCTTAGATCATATTGCATTTACGGATGTTAAATAATGGCTTAAACGCATTCCTGAGTGAACAGTAATAATCAGGTGTGTCTTCCAGGACTGGTGGAGTTCCTTCACCCACTCCCATCATTTCAGTTATAAAGTTTTGTCCTGACTTTGCAAGTGTGGAAGTTGACAGCGACGCGTCTCTTAGGGCCGTAGGAATATGTGCGCTTTTCCGCTCACGGGGGTTGGCTCTTAAGTATTTCAAACGGCATCGCCTTTTCCTCCCAGTTTCGGTTGATCACGCCAACACGACTGGACTAAACCATTGTTTTTGCAAAGCCCCGGGATTTTTTCCCCTAGGCATTCACGCCGTCCGGCCTTTTCTTTGTTGTTAAATAATCAGAGTGTTTCACAGCTCCAGACCATTGCCGGAGACCGGTCAGCTCACTGAGGAAGGCCTTTTCTGTGGGGATGGCTTTATTTTTACACCTGAAGTTCACCGGGCCGCTCCAAGCGGCTGAGGTTCTGGAGTCAGAACGCGATCCAGAACCGGCGGGAGCATTCTCTTCGCACCCCCCGGAGAGGTTTTTCGGAAAGGGTGAGGGGCATTGGTAGGACGCGGGTCTGAGGGCCCAGAGGGGCGGGCACGCGCTTCCTCCCCGCGGGCGTCTCCCACAATCCCCGGCGCGGCCGCTCGCGGTGCCCAAGGCCTTGGCGGCCCTTCGGGCGCGGTCGGCAAAGTTGCTGACGCCTCCGCCCCGCCCCCTTTGCCCCCGCCCACCGCCTACCCCCCGCCCCCCCCGCCCCCCCCGCGCCCCCGCCACCACCCCACGCCCCGCTCGCGAGCGCCCGTGTTCGGCCATTTCCGGCGCGGCGCACTTCGGCAAGTTCCGCCGGCGCTGGTCGGAAATGGCTGCCAGCCTGCAGGGGGAGCTGAGGATCCGGCGCGGCCTGGAAGGCGGGCTGCAGGCGGCGAGAGCGGCTTTTGGGAACCCGAGTCTCGCGCAGGAGGCGGTGGCGGCTCGTCCCTGAACTGGAAGCCGGTAGGACTCCTGGTGGCGGCGGGAGCCCGGAGCAGCCGGGGCGCCAGCCCGGAAGGGGCTCGTGGTAGGGATCCCGGGGCCGGCCGCGAGCGCCGTGCACCGGGCGGGTCCGGGTCCGGCCGCTTCGGGGCCGCTGGAGCCGGCGAGAGGCTGCTGCCCGGTACGGCGGGGGCGTGCAGCCTCGGAGTAGGCCTTCCCAGACGTCTCGGGAGAGGACTTCCAGAGCCTTAGCCACCAGCGAGGGGGGGGGGGTAACGTAACGGGCCCCCTCTGGGGTATGGGGGGGTCTAAAGGCGACCTCCCCACCCCCAGACGCCCCCTATAGTCCCAGTTACCTCGCACCCACCTCCACCCCTTTTTCTAAAGGCTCGGCCTCAGCTGTGCAGCCCTCTCCCCTCCTTTCCCCCCTGTGTTTGTCCAGCTGCTTGTGCAGAGCATCTTCGGTCCACGAAGGGGCCTCCCAGACTGCCCCCCTCCCCTTTTCTGCGTGCACACACTCCCAGGTCTGCTTTCCGCTGCATTCAGACACAGCCGCCAGCAGCTGCTCTTCCTCTGGCTCTTTTCACCAGGCTCACCTCCTTTCATGAGGAGCCCACAGTCAGAATAGCCACTTCCTGCCCGAGGGTCCAGGTGCTGCCGTTCTGTGCTTCTGGGGCCCTGGGGCCCAGGCTCTGAAGCGATGGGCCCAGCGCTGCTTGGGCAGGAGAGGGGCTGCGGAGTGCGCGTCTACACGACTGAAATCTTAGCCGAGTTATCCGGATTACCCCGCACGGTTCAGTGCGAATCCGGAACCCTATGGAGACCGGGCAGGGCTGCCAGACTGCAGAGAGGCTGTTTCTCTTCTCCACGTTGAGCCAGTGGTTCAGAACCTTTTTAGGTTTTTGTGGCTCTCAAAAGACTTGAATTTGGTGGATTCCTCCCGCCTCTTTTCTTTTCAAAAATTCTAAGCGGCTTCATCAGGTCCTCTCGGTTCTACTCCTTTGGAGGAGGAGAGGCAGAGCACATGTCCAGTTTTTTTCTCCATATGTGGTTTATCTAAGAGGTCTCTTTATATTTCTTCTTCTCGCTTTCTTTCTCCGATTTAGGTAGCTTCATTTTTGAAGGCTGGGCTCCCCATGTTTTCTTTCGTTTTTTAAAAAATCTGTGCATTGTAGTCACGAAGACGGCATTTCCCCCCGTTTTGCTCAGCCAGTGTCTCGCACTCTGGTTCAGTTATTCTAAGTGTACTGAGTTCCTGAGATCGTAACCTGGGAGCTCCTGATAGTCTTGAGTGGAGCTCAGCGTTCTCACCAACTTTTACCAGGGGGACTTTTAAATATTTCATGGTGAAAGAAGACCCATGTTCTTAAACTCATACTTGGTGTGTTAAAAATACCTTTTCCTGTGGGAATTTCCTGATCTTCTGCCTGTGAGGAGTCGTTAGTACTCATAAATATTGATATGAGGGAAACTGGCCTCAGTGCTTTCCGGAAGAGGATTAGAATAGTGAATGTTCAGAATACTTGGAACATGGTTTATTTAATACTTGAAGGGATGGCCACTGCTCTCCGGGGGGCATACCTACTGGACAAACAATTGCAGAGCTTGCGTCTTCAGGTCCCCACCCCTTACTTTACTAAGGGGAAGAAAACCTGGCATTAAATGCTTAGCGTGTGTAGTTGGAATCTTTATGATTAGGCCTCAGTGTTTTAACCTGTGAATACAAAGAGTTTAAGCAAACAGGTTTGAGAGAAATGAGTCAGGGGTAAAGTTAAGCCTGAGAAGTAGACCTCTAGGGGGTGAAGAGGGGAAATTCAAAGGATGGCTTGACGCCATCAGAAGAATGTATGGGGATTAGATAAGGACCTGCCCTTTCCCTCAGGGCTTTAGGCTAGCTGTTGAATGAAAACTCACTGAAGGGTGGTGCAGGAGTGAGGCCTTGGCTGCGTGGGCTGTGTGTGTGTGTGGGCTTCCCTAACTGAGCCAAGACTGGTAGATGGTCCCTTGGAGGAGGGTTGGAGATACTGCCTGAAGCAGAAGGAGATTCAGGTATTAGGAGAAAAATGAAGATCCCTCCGGATCTGCTGTTGGTAGAGACTTGAATGTCTTTGCATATGATTACTTCAGAGTGAGGCAAGGAATATGAACCTTTCATAAAGTCGTAAAACTGTGCACTAGTTTCTGCTGGATATTAAGTTTAGCTCAGAAAACTTCTGTTAACATATTTATCTTCATTTTGGTTTTTTCCTCTTAATTTTCGGCAGCTTTTTCTTTTGAGAACCAGTAATAATAGGGTAACTAAGAGGAAACAAAGGATTTTTTTATCTATTTGTAGGTTCCTTGAAATAGTGGAGCTCAAGCAGACGGAGTTCGAGAACTCAAGAGAGGCAGGGGGAGGCTCACCTCTAAGCGTGATCTTTTCCTGCCTGAGCCAGTCCCACACTCCTTGTACACCTGGAGTTTTTCAGATCTCTTTGGTGATATTACTAGGTGGAAAAGAAGCAGCGTGAAAAATTTTATAATCTTGGGTATATAAGAGGAATATGAAGACCCCATTCAGTGACATATTTACCTCCTCTGCACTTAGGTCATGATGTTTAGTGTAGGATTTTGCTCACGTGTACCAAAATGACCCATTAAAATCGCAGGGATGGAGCCATAGGGAAGATGAACTATGTCTCAGCATTCTGTGGTTTGTAACCTGGAGTAATCTTACAGAAAAGTAGGCAAACTTTTCCTGTTAACAGCCAAATAGTATTTTAGGCTTTGCAACTATTCAACTCTGCTGTTGTAGACTGAAAACAACATATGTTGATATATAGTACATATATACGATATGTACATACAATAATACACATGTGCAATCCATAACTGAATGAGCAAGGCTGTATTCTAATGTAACTCTATTTACAAAACAGGCAGCTGGCTGTAGTTTGCCAGTGCCTGCCTTAGAGTATCGCGCCTTCACACACATGTTGCTACTTTTGTGTATTTCTCCGTTTGACTGTGCCCAATACCTTTTAGACTGATCAGTGTTATTAATGATTAACCCCCTGGATGTTTGCTTTGTTGACTGTTTATCTTATCCTCTTATATTGTCATCATTTTAACCCTCTCCTCCAACTTCCTTTTAAACCTTTTTTCAACAAATATTTGATACTCTGAGGAATTTTAAAAAATGAATTAGATTTGGAATATGCCCTTAGCCTGTATAGTAAGAGAGATAAGACATACAAAAATACATTATGATGGTAGATTACAATAATGTCTTAAATTACTTTAGTTCTTGGCGATCATATCATACTTTTATGTATATTTTTTCTTACATAGATTTTGATCTTTATAGTAACTCAGAGAGATAAGAGGCTAAATGTTACAATATTCCTTTTTTTGAGGGGGGAGGAAGGTAGGAAAGAAAACTGAGGCTTGGGGGGGTTTAGTTATTTGACCAGATGTAGTAAGAGGCAGCATTCTTGAATCTGCCAGTAACATTTACTGACCTGTCCCTCTTTGAATACTTACAGTGATGTGAACCTCCCTGGGCAGCCCATTCTAATTTGCAGACTAGTTTTTAGGACGCTTTTCCTTATTGAGCTGCAGTTTGCCTCTCTGTGAGTGTCACCTTTTAGGGCTGTGTAGAACAAGTCTATTCCTTTTCCCTCTGACAGTTCTGCAGATGCTGGAAGACAGCCATCATGTTTCCCAAGACATGAGTTGCAAATTAGTGTGCATGGATCAAGTAAGGCCCGTGCACATAACCATTTGGCCACCCAACTTATACAAAGACTTACATTGGGAGCCAAGTTTTAGAAATGCAGAGATTTCACATAAAAATCTCTTTTTCTGGCTTTTCTTGAGAAAAAATTATAGGCTTTGGTGATGTAGAGCTCACATTTCTGATGGTAGTAATCTCCCTTAGATGCTAAATATGCTCTGCATTTTGCTAAGGTCTCTGCCGGCCGCCTTGGTTCATTTACTTCACTCTCAGGGCCTCTGTGGTCATTGAGATTACCATCCTTTTCCTCGGTCTTCTACTCCACAGGCTGTCGATTCCCATTTCCTTCAGCTGTTCCTTATTTGACAGCTTCAAATCCCCTCACCAATTTCTCAGTCCTCTGCCCTGCATTCACTTTGTTAATGTCCCTCTTAAAAGTGTGGCACTCAGCACAGTGTACAGTATTCAGTATACAGTGTCAGAGTGCAGAGTGGGGTAACTTTTACTCTTTTGTTTTTGACACTATACTTCGTTTAAAAAAAAACCAGGATAAGCAGGTGATAAGTTTTTTTTTTCCCTAGTCAGTCATATATTCTTGATTCACTGAAATTATAGTCAACTAAAATCACAACTCTGTGTGTGTGTGTGTGTGCTGTTAGTAAGCGAAATCATTTCCCTGTAGTTTTGGGATCTAAGTGCTGAACTCTGCCTTTATCTCTTTTAAATGTTATCTGCTTAGATATTCCAGACTGATAAAATCTTTTTGTATCCTGGGTTTTTTCCAACCTTGACTTACTCTTCCCGGCCTGACTTCCTTTATTTCTGAAGTGGAGCTGTAAAGTATAAAGGCATTGTGGCTTAAAACGGAGAAGATAGTTGGTGAGGACTCCAAATTATTATTATCGGATTCAGGGGAAAAGTAAGGGGGCCTTAAAAGAAAGCATTATGCTTGAAATTTTGGAGGTGACACGAAAGGAGGTCTTGGGGATAGCCTTGAGTTTGTTTGTAATATTTCCCTCCCCCCCCCCCCCCCCCCCCCAGTAAACAGTATGTATGTGCTTTTTGTGTGCAAGGCAGTTGTAAGTCAGCGGGGTCCTAGAATCTCAAAGGATCTTTGCGGTCATATAGTCTACCCCTTTAGTTTATGAGTTTAAAAAGGATAAGGAGCGTATGAGTCAAGAAGGACAGGAATTATGAAGTTAGAGGGCCTGATGAATCAGAAAGATGGTAGTAATGATAAAGGGATGACAGAATCGGAGTCTCAAGTTGAATTCACCCATGCAGGTTGAAGTCGGATGCCTGAGTCATAAAGCTGATTTACGTATTGCTTAGCAAACTTCTACTTGAGTTTTCTGTCTCATTTAGGGAGGCTAGAGCACTAATGATATCAATTGTATGCCTCCATAGCATAAGGTGAAAATCTTATTTTCTTGAGGAATGGACACCCTTAGAGAAATTAGTTTCTGCTCTAGGCACTTGCACATCAAGTTGACTGTTCCAGAAAGATCCTTCAGCAAAATCTATCTGAAGATCTTATTTAAAAAAACCTGTTTTTACAGCTCCTCCTTCCATACAGTGGAATCTGTTTTTTTCACATATTGTGAACATTTTCCCATTTGATTTAAAATGATTGAAAAGCTTATTGACAGAGATAACCATATTAATGACAGAGCGATAATCATATTAATGACATGGATTTATCGTACTTAATATTTAACCTTCCTCCTAATCTTGGACGTTTAATTTATAATTTTTTTTGCCATTATAAAGAATGCTTGGTGATTGCACTTTTATATCAATAATACAAATCTTTGTTCACATAGAATGCATTCCTAGAAAGTGAAATTGCTGAGTCGAAGATATGAATATTTTAAAGACTTGTTACAGATGGCAAGTTTACGTTCCTACTAATACAACGTAAGAGTACCTGTCACTGTAGCTGCCAGCAGAGTACAGAGATGTACTGTACTTTATTATACTAAATGGTTTACTTTGTAATGTGGCCATTCTTGATATTAAATCTTTTTTCTCATTCGTGATTCTTTCTTAAGGATAATTTCTGGAAGTGGAATTGTAGGGTCAAAGTGAAGGCACCATTTCAGGGCTTTTATTGCTTAAGGCCAAATTGTGCTCCAGAAAGGAGTGTCGGTTCTCCTTCCCGGCACCGGAGTATGGGAATGTACCCTCGTTAGTACCAGATACTGTAATTTTACTATTCTTTGCTGATTTATAGGTGGAAAATGTCACTGTGTCTTGTTTTAAATGTACACTTATTTGATTGCTGGGATGATTAAACATTTTAAAATGTTTAGCGTTTGGGCCCCTTCTTTTTGTGTAGCTTCCTGCTTATTTCCTTTGACCACTATTGTATTGCCTTTACTTCTGTGAAAGTAATGCTGTGTTGTAAATGCTTCTACCAATCTTTTCACTGAATCTCAACTTAAAAAAAAAAAAAAAATGTAGAAGCCTTTGTTTTTTACATAGTCAGATTTGTTGAACTTTTATGGATTCCACTTTTGCCTAGATTCCTGTAAAAGTGGCTGTACTTATCTTGTGGTGAAATTACATTTATGTTTTCCTTTTGTTCTTTTTATGGTTTCATTTATTATAATTACCTCTTGAATCCATCTGGGACTTATTTTGGGATTTGGTTTGTCATGCAGGAATTCAACTTTTTTTCTAAAAAGCTAATTGTCACATTATTTATGGAAAAATCTAATGTGGTGTACTTTAAAGTGACTGCAGCAAGGTAATATTTTTCGTAATTATGAAAGCAATACATGCTTATCGTAAATGAACAAAGCCAAAGTGAGTCTTTTAAGTAAACAAATAGTAAACACGTGGGTAGCAGGGTGCAGGTCGGACACGTGGATTTGTATCTGGTCTCCTCACCTTCTTGCTATATGGCCTTAAGTAGGTTACCTAACCTTGGGATTCACTCTTACTTTTCTGCAAAGTAGAAAAAACAAGCCTACCCCCAAGATGGTTGATGTGAGGATGAAATGAGAAAGTATATGTAAAGTGTGTTATCTAGAGTGCATTGTAAATATATATATAGTTAAAACAAGTGAAAGGTCTACCCCCCACGTCTTCCAAAAGTCTATGATGTGGTCTGTAGACTTCCTGCATGAATAAGGTATATTGCTCTTTGACTTCCTTAGTTGTCTGTAATTACATTGATTCAGATGTCATCAATCTGAATGAGGATTGTCATCAGTTCTTTGTTAGACCAATACTTTTGAGTTTTATTGAGTTGTGTGCTCTGCATTAAAATCACCTGGGAGCTTTGTCAAACTGCAGGAGCTTGGGCCCCATACTTGGGAATTCTGATGCAGTTAATGTTTGGTGGGCCTGGGTTTATCATGTGAAAACATTCTTAGCTGATTTGTGCATCTGATTTGTAACCCGAGTTAAAAACTGACTTGTGAGACAATGTGATTTTGATTTGTGGGATGTTATCAAACTGGTGGGAAGGGAAACAGATACATGAATTGGCATAATTTTCCAATTGAGGACTTATCCTGGGAGTTGAGACTTCTGGGTTCAGGTTTATTGCTGACTAAATGCAGCAGTATTGTGACCTGGGTTAATGAAGAATGTTAGTTTGCTTGTTAATACCTATACACTGTTGAGCAGTGGAAGGAACGCTTATTACTAACTGGTGAGCTCCTTTTGTGTCTGCTAGGGGCATCTGTGGAACACCTTTGGACTTAGACATCTGTTCTTGAGCCCAAGCAATACTTGTTTTTCCTTGTTTTCAAAGCCCTGTAATAAGGGTGGCTCAGCTCTGTGGTTCTTTGTGATTGTATCATAATCTTGACTCGTAACTCAGTAAGTATGTCAATGCACAACCAGTTTTTCTCACCTGATTTTGGTTTTTAATTGCTGACAACTTTTTATTTCCTTTGTTTTACACCCAGGTTAAATTTGTGCAGTAAATAAACTGTGGTGGTTGTATTGTGAAAAACACATGACTCGCTCTCCTCTAACTTGTGAATTGCCTACAATCAGTTTTTGCAAGTCATTTTTTATCAACAGTTAGCTTCCCTGGAAAGTGCCTTTTGTTATTTTAAACCATAAAAGAGAGAAGTCATAGTCTTAACAGTAGTGCTAGTATTGGGAAATTTATTTTAGTGTGTTTAATTTGTTTCGCTTATTAACATCCTGATTTTTGAACTAGGTACTACTAGGTAACAGGGTGTTTGTCATGCCTGTGCTTAGCAGGAAATCAGGAAATCATGTTCTCTGGGGTTGTTATAGTATTTAAAAATTTCTGAAATATTGCTTTCAACAACCTTATTGAAATGATTTTCTGTACAGAACTATCTTTATCTAGTTTGAAAGGCTTGCGGCAATGGCAGTAATAGCAGCAATGTACAAACGGTTCTGTAGCACCTGCTCCTGGGTTGTAATAGGATTCTGCCTTCTGGATGGGCTCATGTAGTAAGTACTACCTGCACAGGTGCACAGGTAGGTCATTCACTCTGAGTATATTGTTTTCTTGTTTTGTTTAGCAGATAAACAAATAAGAATATAAGGTTGACTTTAGGTTTGGAATAGTATTACCATGTGTTTTAATTATAACTGTCATTATCTGTGGTTACAGTACAGCTGTAGGAATATGGATAATTTAAAATTAATTTATGCTTGATGTGCCTGTGCTCTGTGTTCCCTGAGTTAACATCACGGGCAGTTTATCATAATGGTTAAGACATAGAGAGTGTGGGCCTTAGAGTAACTTTGAGTTGAATCCAAGTCTTACTCAATATGGATGCCCCTGGGCAAGTTACCTAAGCTCTGTGCTTTGGTTTCCTCGTGTATAAAGTGGGAATAATAGTAACACCTACTTCGTAGGATTCTTGTGAAGATTAAGTATGTGAAGGAATACAGTAGGTCTAATCTGGCACACAGTAAACAGTCAATAGATGTTAGCTGTTATTACAGTTATTTAATATATTAAAGTCAGTTGAAGGTTTCATTTGGGAACATCTGGAAGGTGTCTAGCTTCTCTGCTTCTTGCTCCATTCTCCCTTTATACGTTTCAGATGTAATGCATAACAGCAGCCCAAGTGGAACCAGCTATTTATTCCCTTCTTTCCTCCCTTCTGTTTTCTTTCTCTCTTCCATTGAGTGTTTTACTTTAGTTCAGTTTATTTATTTATTTTTTAATGAGGAAGATTATACAACTTTGTTGAAAGGCATTAAAGAAGACCTAAATAAACAGTGATATGCCAAATCCATGATAGGAAGTTTCAATATCAGAGTGTTTTAGTTTTAAAAGAAGAAAGGTCGAGTCAGTAGGATGGTTATTATATCAATTGACTCTTGAAATCAAGGTCCTCGTTGCTGGTAATGTTCCCACTGATGACGGAAGAGTTCGCCATGGTGATAAGGAATGTCAGCAGAGAAGGCGCTCAAAGAGGAGGCGATGTGGTAGAGATGGTAGAGGGCACGGGTGTGTTGAGGCATAGGAGGGAGGAGATGAAGGGGCAAGACAAGCATATGCAGAACTCCGAATGAGAACTCTTAAGCCCCAGCTGACTTCTCAGCTTATCTTCTGGACTTCTGACTTGAATTACTTACCATTTCAGCTTTCCAGGAACATAGCTGGTTTCAAGGCCTCAAGTGAGTGGCTAACACATGAAGAATTCTACTTTCCATTTATCAGCAAAAAAATTTTGATTAGGGAAAGTAAAAAGTAGGGCATCCGCCGTGATCTGAATGATAAATCTCTGTGCACAAGTATTTTGAACTTTTTTTCCCTCTTTGTTGGGAGAAGACACTTACTAACATAACCTCCTTATACTCAGAGGAGATGTACCCTTGCTGCCATTGGAACATTGAGGTGTAGATGTCTGTGTTGCTGACCATTGGAAAAGAGATATCAGAAGGGAGATCAAGGTTAGAGAGGTAAATTTGAGAATCATCCAATCAGGGGGTGCTAATTGAAGCTATTGGCAAGCTCCAGTAAATGAAGATAAAGAGAGAAGAGGACAAGGGACAAACCCCTGAGGAACAACTGTATTTAAGGAGTGGCAAAAGGAACCAGAGAATGAGCTGTTGCGGTGGAGAACCAGGAGAACGGATGAGTAAATTATATAAAATACAAATTAACTTAATATGAGACATTGGGACAGGAATGAGGATGACAGAACTATTTGATAGAAATAAAGGTGTGAATAAATGGAGACAATGAATGTTCATGCTTCTGGATAAGATTAACTATATAAAATAACACTTCCCTACTTAAGTGCAATATAATTTAATTCTTTTTATATATTACTGAATTCTGTTCACTGATATTTGTTCAGTGTTTTTTGTCTATATTCATGAGTGAAATTTATCTGTAGTTTTCTTTTTTGGTGCTCTCTTTGGTTTGGGTATCAGGGTTGGTAAAATGGACTGGGAATCTCCCCCCTGCCCCCCCCGGAAGAGACCATGTAGAATAGGTATTTATACTTTAAACATGTAGTAGAATTCTCCAGTGAAAGCCTTTGGGGCTGGACATTTCTTTTTGGGGAGTTTTAAAATTACAAAGTCAATTTATTTAATAGTTATAGGACTGATTATCTATTTCCTATTGGGTGAGTTGTGGTGTTTGTGTTTTTTGAGGCATTGGTTCATTTCATCTGAGTTGTCCAATTTATGTGTGTTGAGTTGTTTATAGTCTTCCTTTGTTATCCTTTTTTTAAAATTTATTTATTTATTTATTTATTTTTGGCTGTGTTGGGTCTTCATTTCTGTACGAGGGCTTTCTCTAGTTGCGGCAAGCGGGGGCCACTCTTCATCGTGGTGCGCGGGCCTCTCACTTTCGCGGCCTCTCTTGTTGTGGAGCATAGGCTCCAGACGCGCAGGCTCAGTAGTCGTGGCTCACGGGCCCAGTTGCTCCGTGGCATGTGGGATCTTCCCAGACCAGGGCTCGAACCCGTGTCCCCTGCATTGGCAGGCGGACTCTCAACCACTGCACCACCAGGGAAGCCTTGTTATCCTTTTGATGCCTGCAGGGACTGTAGTGATATCCCTTGTTTCATTCCCCATGTTAGTAATTTGTATCTCTTTCTTTGTCAGTCTTGAGCAGGTTTGTCAAAATTCTTGACAAACTTCTTGGTTTTACTGATTTTTTTCTTTTGTTTTTATGTTTTTTATTTCATTGATTTCTGCTCTTTATTCTTTCTTTCCTTCTGCTTACTTTGGGTTTATTTTGTTCTTTTTCTAGGTTCTTGAAGTAGGAGCTTAGGTTATTGATTTGAGACGTTCCCTCTTTTCTAATGTAAGCATTTCATGCATAAATGTTCCTCTCAGCACAGCTTTAGCTGTGTCCCATAGATTTTTTATTTAATCTATTGTATTTTATTTAATCCTCACAATAACCCTGGAGGTAAGTAGGGATTTTCAATATGACTTTAAGGAGGAAATTGTGTAACATTCTTAAATTCTCAAAGTTGAGTCCTGTGCCAGAGAGTCTAATTGCAAGTCCAGAAGGCCTTCAAGCCTCCGCCTAGCAGTGAAATTCTCTCTCTTTATTTTACAGTGTTTCATTTTCCTTGAATCAAGTCTATATAGGCTCTAAATCTCAAACTTGATTGAAAATGAAAATGTAAAACTAAGGTTTTCATCTAGTATTGTTATTTATTGAGCAGTGTGACCTGGAACCCAGAACTATGTGATATTTTGCAGAGGGATTTCAAAAGAGGTCAGAAAAATAGTTTCATTCTACAAGGAGTTTTTAAGTCCAGCTGGAGAGAAACAAATTGCTTAAATGAAACTAATGAACAGTTGATCAAATTCTGAATCCTCTAATACTGAATACAGTGGGAATTTAGAGAGTTTAGAAATCGAGTGTAGTTAGAGAAAACTATATGGAAGAGGTGAGACTCTAAAATGGCCCCAGAGAGTAAGTAGGATAGGTGGAAAAGAGGAAGAACGCTGTTCCAAGTGTCCAGTGAGTCTGTTGGGCAAGTGAGATGGAGAAGGTTGGAGAAAGAGCACAACTTGAGCCAGCTCGTTCTTTGTGTAGGGTTGAGCTTGAAAGATTCACTAAACGTACGTGGAATAGTTGAAGTAGGGCGTGTAGGTAGAGCCATCCTTGATTATAGAGGATCGTGGAAGTTCAGCAAAAGAGTGATTATGGGCAGCAGACTAATGTAAAAAAAAAAAAAAAGAAAAAACATTTAGAGATAGAAAAATTGGCAAAACACATGAACTGATAGTGCATGAAAAGAGAAGTACAGATACTCAATGAGCAAAAATTGTTCGACCTCCAATAATAAAGGGTAAATTAAAACAATAGAATGACATTTTATCCAACTGTCTTTTTTTTAAAAAAGGCATTCGGTTGGATTAATTAGGTTAATTAATGTGTAACTGCAGCAACAGACTCTGAAATCTTAGTGGCCTAACATAACAAAAGTTTATTTCTCACTCTTCACAATTCAGGTGGCGCTCTTCCGTGGCTCCTCTCCAGTGGTGACTCAGGGGTCTGGGTTGCTTTTATCTTGCCACTTCATAGTTTTAGAGTTTTTTGCTTTCGGTCTCTCAAGTGGTGGGGGGAAGAAGAATCCATAGCTATTCTTAACTGCCTTGTACTGGAAAGGATACCTTACTTCTACTCACATTCCCTTTGGCAAGAACTAGTCTTAACGGCTGCAGCCAAACTGTAAGGCAGAGTGGGAAATGTAGGAGAGCAAATACATTCTCGTGGAGTAATAACCATTTCTGTCACACCATTATTGGCGAACGGATGCCCTCTGTATTGTTGGTGGGAGGATAAATGGTCATCTTTCTCGTAGACAGTCATTTTTAAAATGTTAAGATATTCTTGCTCTGACCTATGTTAAAATTTTCTTTCTAAGGAAATAGCTGTGGATGTATGCAAAGATAGCTACAAAAATAGTTGTTATAGCTTTGATTATAATGAAAAATTGGAAACAAATGTCTAACAAAAGGGGACTGGTTAAATAAATTATGGTCTTGCTGTATTCAGTTATTGATGATCATGTAGTATAGCATCTAATGATGTGGGGCATTACATTGTTCTTGTTATAAGTGGAAAAAATCAGATTACAAAAAACATATATCCCATTTTTGTAAGCATGTTTATTTATGCATAGACCAAAGACTGGAGGCGATCTCTGGTTTTGGCAGAATAGCAGACTAGATCAATATAAACCCCCCTGCTACATAATGCATATTTCACTCTCAAGAAAGATAAATCCTTATTAAAGTAAAAAGGTGGGGTGGGGGCAGGGGAGGTTGGGGATTGAAAAAGCATCTGATGAGCAGTCTGAGGCTATAGCCGCTTAGGGTGTTTGCCAGTTTTAGTAACTTGCATTTTAGTTTCCACAGAGATAAGAGAAAGAGCCTTGCGCCTGTGAGTGTTAAACTGAGACATGAGATAAGAGTATGGATCTTAAAAGCGTTGAACATTCACTAAAGGAGTGGATAGACTAGAAAAAAATCTACTTGTGAACACACACAGAGAGATGTCTCTCTTAGCAAGATCCAGAGCTGGTTGGGGAAGGGAATATTCACTGAGAACTCATGACCATGGATTTCCCTTCATACGAGTTTTGTGTTCAAATTTACAGTACTTGTGGGATCTGGGAGAATCTCCAGACTGAGAATTGACATAAAAAGTGGTCTAAGGCTGATAACATGACAGAGGTATCTGGAAGACACAAACTGTTCTGGAGGGACGTATCTTCAACCCAGACCACATAGATTTCCCAGAAATAAAGCACAACTAAAAATGAACTCAATACAGAATTATAAAGCATGGGAGGAAACAATCTACTATTCCTCTATGAGCAAGAATCAGCAGACAGAACAAACTAAACACATGAAGAGAAGGAATAGAAAATGTGAGAAAGAATAGGTGCTATCGTAAAAATAAGACAGATTTTTAAAAAGGGTCAATAGAATTTCTGGAAATGTAAAATAGTCATTGAAACTAAAACTCAGTGGGTAGAATAAACAACCACTTTGACACAGAAGAGAGAATTAATGAATTAGATCAGGAGTTGGCACACTATGGCTTGTGGGGTAAATCTTGGTTGTGGCTTATTTTTTACAGCCTGCATGGAAAGAATGGTTTTTACATTTTTGAAGGGTTGTTTAAAAAAAGAGAGAAATGAAAATATTTTACATAGACTGTATGTGGCTCCCAAAACCTAATATATTTACTCTCTGGCTGTTTACTGAAAACATTTCCTGACCCCTCAACTGGATAGACCTGAGGAAATTTCCAGATGGTAGCACAAAGGACAAAAGAGAAAATATAGAAGAAAGGTTTAAAGACATGGAGTATGAAATGAGGAGGTCTGACATATGTCTAGTCATCTAATAGAAGTTCAAAAAGGAGAGAATGAGCGACAGGCACTATACAAATAGATAATGACTAAACAAACAAAAAAAGCAAACAGATAATGACTGAGACTTTTCTGGATTGATGAAAGACACACATCTTAAGAACCAGAAAGTTTGATGAGTGCTGAGCGTTCCCTACCCCCCAGATTCCACATGTAGACACATGCAGAATTCCAAAGGCAAAAAGATCTTAAATATAGCCAGAATGAAAAGTCAGGTTATCCACAAGGCACAACAGTTAGACCGACATCTCACATCTCAACAGCAATAATAGAATCCAGAGGATTCTTCAGTGTTGGTGGAAAAGAATTATTAACCTAGAATGGTATATCCAGCTAGATCATTATTCAGGATTTAGGGTGAAATAAAGTGTTTTCACAAGAAAACAGAGTTTACCACCAACAGACTCTCACTGGAGGAACTACTTCAGGAAAAAAGAAGCAACCAGAGGGAAGGAATAAAATGCAAAAAGGAATGGAATTCTGAATAAGGAAATTGATAAATATGTGGGTGAATCTAAACAAGCATGAATTGCAGTAATGATAATAAGGGCTAACATTGAGAGTGTAAAAACAAGATGGAGCTAAAATATCAGTCAATATTGATGTAAAAGTCAAGAGAGAGGTCATCATAGGTAAAGATCTTTTATTAAGAAGAGGGATAAAATATTAGAGATAATGTTAAATTTTCAACTTAAGTCATAAATTGAATATATAACTGCCAGACTGGTAGAGGGTTAAAAAAAAAAAAAAAAAAAAGAGTGACAGAAAAGTATGCCATCTCTTGGGAAAATTGTGTTTACTCCAGTGTTTATAGTTCTTCTAAACAGTGTCCAGCACACAATAAAAAATCATAAGATTACAAAGAAACAGGTAAATATGACCTACAATCAAGAGAAAAATAGAATAAAATCCACAGGCGCCCTAGATGTTGGAATTAGATAAGAAATTTAATTCTCATAAATATGCTAAAGAAAATGGAGGAAAAGATGGAAAAAATTAATAGATGAAGAATTTCAATAGAGAAATGAAATCTCTAAAAAAGAACTTAATGGACATTCTTTTTTTTTTTTTATAATAAAAAGTGATCTTTCTCTGTTTCTTCCCAAGAGTTACCACTTTTTTTTTTTTAATTAGTAGCTACTTTATTTATTTATTTATTTTTTAGCTGTGTTGGGTCTTTGTTTCGTGTGAGGGCTTTCTCTAGTTGCGGCAAGCGGGGGCCACTCTTCATCGTGGTGCGGGGGCCACTCTTCATCGTGGTGCGGGGGCCACTTCATCATGGTGCGCGGGCCACTCTTCATCGCGGTGCGCGGGCCTCTCACTATCGCGGCCTCTCTTGTTGTGGAGCATAGGCTCCAGACGCGCAGGCTCAGTAGTTGTGGCTCACGGGACCAGTTGCTCCGTGGCATGTGGGATCTTCCCAGACCAGTTCTCGAACCCGTGTCCCCTGCATTAGCAGGCAGATTCTCAACCACTGCGCCACCAGGGAAGCCCCAATGGACATTCTTGAACTGAAAAATATAATACCTGAAATTAAGAATTTATTGGATGGAATTAACCTTAAACTAGAAATAGCAGAAGAATGGTTTGGTGAACTCAAAGACAGGTCAGTTGAAATTACTCAAGCTAAAGCATTATTAGAGGAAATAAAAAAGATTGATTTAGAGTAATGCACAGGATAAACTGATGGGGAATGTGAGATTAGGCATAAGGGTTTGTTATGGTCCAGTACTAGGTTGAAGGCAGTTGGATAAAAGGAAGGGATAAATGCAAACATTATTGTAAATTATTATTATTATAAATATATTATTACCATAATTATTATTATTATAAAAAAGAATGGATGCAGTTTGGCAGATCTAAAAATAACTCCAGGACTTGTAGCTAATAAATAGACTACTATATGTGAGATACTGTACAGGGTATTTTTTACTCACTGCTATATCTCTAATTTTTATAACAATCCTGAACATGAGTGTTCTCTTTTACTTAAGAAAAAAATGCAGCTCAGAGTGGTTAAGTGATCGTCTAATAGCTTACAAAGCTGGGGTTTGATCCAGGTCTGGCTAGCTCTGAGGTCTATACTCCTTGCTGTATATCACATTGTTTCTAGTTTGTAAGACTAGGAGAGTGTAATATCATGGGCAGAACTGAAAGTTATTGGAAAGAGGGAATATTTGGAATCATGTAATGGCCATAGTGTATTCCAGGGGAGGTATCCTTTAGGGAGCTGGAAATACTGGTCTACTAGTATTTTGGGGGTACTTTGGGGGTTGATGCCATTTCAGCGAATGGATTCAGTACCAGATTATGTCAAAAGCCTTGGGGAGCGCTTTCTGTATGAGGTAGGAGGACGACTGGGTGCCAGCAAAGCAGAAAGGGACAATACATAAATGAGAAGATACTATGAAGGAAATCAGTAGATCAGTGCCAGAAAGTGTCAGAGGGTAAGAAAGGCTACCTTAAACAGGAATATCAAGAAATTAAGATCTGAAGGATGAGAAGGAGTCAACCAGAGAAGAGCTTAGGGAAGAGCATTCGAGACTAAAAGATCAGCAAGTATAAAGCTTCTGAAGCAGTTAAGAGCTTGGCTGGTTGAAGAATTGAAAGGAGGCCAGTGTAGCTAAAGCTGAACAAGCAAGTATGGCAGTGATGTCATATGAGATTAGCTTGGTGGTCGGGGAGCTAGTTATGAAGGGCCTGGCGGTGTAGCAGGAAAGCACTGAAAATTTTTAAGGAAAGGAGATCCCTAGTCTAACTCATGTTTTAAGAAGATGATTCTGATTGCTGTGCGTAGAATGCATTGTAGGGGGCAGGCTGACAAGTTGGGCATTCAGTGCTGTGGCCGATGACAGAATTGATGAGATTGCTCCTTATCAGTGTTTCAGATGACATTTATTTCTAGATTCTAATATCTTCGTTGTCATTTTCCAGAGAATGACAGAAGAGATTCTAAGGGTTTTCTTTTTCTTTTGTGCTTGCAATAATTTAATTAGCTGTTTAGGAAAGAAAGTTCATGCTTTTGGGCACTGATGACACTTTTGCCTAATTTCAGTAAAAGAGATGGAACTTGATGGGGATAAAATTTTTTGAGTCATTGTTGAATGACTGGTTTCCATTAGAACGTTGGTTCTGTTCACTGTAGGTTGGTAGCACTAGCAATATTAGATTAAGTATCGTCAGACTCCAAATAACTTTTAAAAAACATTTTGTTTAGAGTATGTATAATTTATTTTTGAGTTTTTAATATGAGAAATTTAAACATATATAAAAGCAGACATGCATGTATCCCCATAATTCAGTGTCAACAGTAATTTGCTCATGGCTAATCTTGTTTCACTGATATCCCAGAATACTCCTCACCACCCTCATCCTGTTTATTTTTAAGCAAATTCCAGATAAATCCTCTATAAATATCTCAGTATATACTTCTAAAAGGTAAGGATTTTTCTACATTTTAGCATTTTGGTTTATTCCCTCTTAGAGCTCATAAATAAGTAACCATATAGCTGGATGGTTTGCCTTTGAGAATGCCGACTTACGCTTTTTGTCCCAGTGTATTTATTAATAGGACCCCTTTTCACTTAAAAGAGTGCCTCCATTTGAGCAATAAATTCTATGCTTACCTTATATACATAAGAGAAACCTTTTCATAGTAGGCAATAAATAAATTCTTTAATAGCACCTTCAGTACTGAGTATTTTTCTAATAGCATGTCACTTCTCTATTTTCTATCAGGAGAGCAAGCCCCGGAGTTCACTAGTTCCAGAAATTGTATACTGAAGTGTAATGCTACATGAGTCAGAGAAAGGAAGGACCCTGAGCCATGTGGTAAGAAGGGAATGAATCAGCTGAGTCGCCTGGATTATGTCTTCTTTTTTTCCTCCACTTCATTCTATCTTTGTTACGATTTGATCGTAAGTGCAGAGAACATTTTTCTGAAACCAAAAAGAGAGATTTTAACATTTGAATTAAAAGGATAATGCTTTAGAAACTTTGACCTACATTCTTTGGGATATTTGGTCAGCTGTTAATTATCAAGTTTAGATCATCCAAATTTACACTTTTCCATGATTGATTATTTTTTGGTTTTTGTTGTCCTTATCTCGTGGTCTCCTTATTCAAACCTTTTAGTAACATTGTCATCACTTTTTATTTTTACTTAAAAGGAGAGAAGACTCTATCAAACATTTAATAGTTATATATCCTTAACAAAGGTAGAAGCTAGAGAGAGTGACTGAGCATCCAAAAAGTACTACTTACTTCACACTGCCTTGTGGTAGTATCCTTGCTATTTGTTTATATCTTTTTAGGCTAAAGGAAGTTCCATGAGGTCGAGGATTATTTTACATCCTAGATTCGCCCACAGTTATACTTAGCATGTCTTAGACATGAAAAGAGTATGGTAAATACTTTTTGGAGGGAATGAATGAAGGAAATTGGGGGTATTCTTTGGCACAGAACATTACGAATTCACTTCTAGATGTATTGAATTTGAGGTAAAAGCAAGTGAAAAGCTTTTGTAACCTGTGATAGTAAAGTTTGGTAAGAGAATAGGACTGGGAATGCTGTTTCAAGATTTTTTACCCTGAAGTACCTTCACATCCTCTGTCCTTTATTTTCATAGCAACACGATATATGTTGTTATCTCCGTACACTTATCTCCATTTTGGGAGATTAGAAACCTGGGGCGTAAGGTCTGACAGCAAATCTCTTCCAAGGATGAGAAATAATGCCCCTCATTTCGAAGTATAGTGTTCTTTCTGAAAGACCAAGTTACTATTTATATTTTAAGAAGGAGCACATGATGTGTGCTAACAGTAGATAAATGAGAAGCAAACTGGAAAATACATTTTATCTCTGGATTACTGCACCCACTGCTGGGTAAAGATCAAGAGAGTTCTCGTCAGCTTTTTTCAACTCTGAATATAACAAATGGAGCTTCTCGCAGAGGTGTTTTTTTGTTTGTTTGTTTTCCAGTAGTTCAAAAGGCAACTTTCATGTCAGGAATGAACATAGATAGGAGGGTGTTTCTCTTTGTCTAATGATGATGCCTAAGTCTAGAATAACAAATTGTTGTGAACATTTTTGCCCTCTGTTGAATGTAGCTGGTAATCATTTTATAGGGCTCTAATGCTACTCTATAGCCAATTAAATAGGAAGAAGGTGGGTGTGTCTAAACACTGAAACTGTTTTTGGACACTTACCTTATCCATCTCTTACTAACCACAAGTAAAATATCCATACCAAACAAAACCTATCTTGGACTTAAAATGTTCTGTGAGACACACACCAAAGATCCAACCATTGTTCCATCTTATAAGATTTAAGCATTTTCCAGAAAGTTACAGGGGGAGAGCAGGCTTGTTGAACGTAATGTCTTCAAGACTGACATGCTTCTCTTTCTTTTGCAGGCCTGATTGTTGGCAATGACACTGTTAAGAGGCTGGCATTTATTTCTGTTCTAACCAGCTACTTTATAACTGTGAATAGTAACTATGCATATGTGTTGGTCAGCAAAACCAAGGAACGAGAGCTATGGCAGTTGACAAAGTCAATCTGATTCCTGGGTATCTTTCCTGGGTTCCACCATCAGGGACCTCTTCCCTTCCATCTCATCAACAATGTGGTACCTTTTACTGTTTGATAAAGATTAAGGACATGTTCTTTGGTCAACAACCAGAACTTAAAATCTGCTGGAGTAGGGTCAGAGACCGCTTCAATCACAGCTGAGGAAAATGAAATTTCCGTTTTATTTGGTGCCTTGTCCAGGGAGTACACTAACTCTTCCGGAAACACGTGAGTGAGAAGAGGTCGAGTCTTGTCTGGTAGCAGCTCATGGTTATGGCGAGTGACCCAACGTGATCAGCAGGGCAGGAGCCGCAGAGGAACTCATGACGGGCTATACCATGTTGCGGAATGGGGGCGTGGGGAACGGAGGTCAGACCTGCATGCTGCGGTGGTCCAACCGCATTCGGCTCACGTGGCTCAGCTTCACGCTCTTCGTCATTCTAGTGTTCTTCCCCCTCATCGCCCACTATTATCTCACCACCCTGGACGAAGCGGATGAGGCAGGCAAGCGGATCTTTGGCCCACGGGCTGGTAACGAGCTCTGCGAGGTGAAGCACGTGCTGGATCTCTGCCGCATTCGGGAGTCTGTCAGTGAAGAGCTCTTGCAGCTGGAAGCCAAGCGGCAAGAGCTGAACAGTGAGATCGCCAAGCTGAACCTGAAGATCGAGGCCTGTAAGAGGAGCATTGAGAATGCCAAGCAGGACCTGCTTCAGCTCAAGAACGTCATCAGCCAGACCGAGCACTCTTACAAAGAACTGATGGCCCAAAACCAGCCCAAACTCTCTCTGCCCGTCCGACTCCTCCCAGAGAAGGACGATGTCGGCCTCCCTCCCCCAAAGGGCCTACGGAGCTGCCGGCTGCACAACTGTTTTGATTATTCTCGTTGCCCTCTCACCTCTGGTTTCCCA
Organism: Balaenoptera physalus; assembly: GCF_965194825.1. Lineage (NCBI taxonomy): Eukaryota > Metazoa > Chordata > Mammalia > Artiodactyla > Balaenopteridae > Balaenoptera > Balaenoptera physalus. The sequence continues at coordinate 113,455,101 of NC_138886.1, forward strand.
GTCTACGTCTATGACAGTGACCGGTTTGCCTTTGGCAGCTACCTGGATCCCTTGGTCAAGCAGGCTTTTCAGGCCACAGCACGAGCCAACGTTTATGTTACAGAAAATGCAGATATTGCCTGCCTTTATGTGATCCTCGTGGGGGAAATGCAGGAGCTGGGAGTGCTGCGGCCTGCTGACCTGGAGAAGCAGCTGTACTCCCTACCACACTGGCGGACAGACGGACACAACCACGTCATCATCAGTCTGTCTCGGAAGTCAGACACCCAGAATTTGCTGTACAATGTCAGTACAGGCCGGGCCATGGTGGCCCAGTCCACTTTCTATGCTGCCCAGTACCGGCCTGGCTTTGACTTGGTGGTGTCGCCACTAGTCCACGCCATGTCAGAGCCCAACTTCATGGAAATCCCACCACAGGTGCCAGTGAAGCGGAAGTATCTCTTCACCTTCCAGGGTGAGAAGATTGAGTCGCTGAGATCCAGCCTTCAGGAGGCCCGCTCCTTTGAGGAGGAGATGGAGGGCGACCCTCCAGCCGACTACGATGATCGTATCATTGCCACCCTCAAGGCAGTACAGGACAGCAAACTAGATCAGGTCCTGGTAGAATTTACCTGCAAAAACCAGCCCAAACCCAGTCTGCCTACTGAGTGGGCGCTGTGTGGGGAGCGGGAAGACCGCTTAGAATTACTGAAGCTCTCCACCTTCGCCCTCATTATCACTCCCGGGGACCCTCGCTTGGTTATTTCCTCTGGGTGTGCCACACGGCTCTTTGAAGCCCTGGAGGTTGGTGCTGTCCCGGTTGTGCTGGGGGAGCACGTGCAGCTTCCTTACCAGGACGTGCTGCAGTGGAGCGAGGCCGCGCTGGTGGTGCCCAAGCCGCGAGTGACCGAGGTCCACTTCCTGCTGCGGAGCCTCTCCGACAGCGACCTCCTGGCCATGAGGCGGCAAGGCCGCTTCCTCTGGGAGACTTACTTCTCCACCGCGGACAGTATTTTCAGTACCGTGCTGGCTGTGATTAGGACTCGCATCCAGATCCCAGCCGCTCCCATCCGGGAAGAGGCGGCGGCCGAGATCCCCCATCGCTCAGGCAAGGCAGCCGGGACCGACCCCAACATGGCCGACAACGGGGACTTGGACCTGGGGCCCGTGGAGACGGAGCCGCCCTACGCCTCCCCCAAGTACCTCCGCAACTTCACCTTGACCGTCACGGACTTCTATCGCAGCTGGAACTCTGCGCCAGGACCTTTCCATCTTTTCCCCCACACACCGTTTGACCCTGTGCTGCCCTCAGAGGCCAAATTCTTGGGCTCCGGGACTGGCTTTCGGCCTATTGGTGGCGGGGCCGGGGGCTCCGGCAAGGAGTTCCAGGCCTCGCTGGGCGGCAACGTCCCACGGGAGCAGTTCACAGTGGTGATGCTGACCTACGAGCGGGAGGAGGTGCTCATGAACTCGCTCGAGAGGCTGAATGGCCTCCCTTACCTGAACAAGGTCGTGGTGGTGTGGAATTCCCCCAAGCTGCCCTCAGAGGACCTTCTGTGGCCTGACATTGGCGTCCCCATCATGGTAATAGAAACATGAGCCTTTCGTTTTACTGCATGAGAGAGGAATTCATTCTTAATCTCTTTTCCATAAACATGCTTTTTTTAAAAAAAACCTATACAGATTCTTTCCCCATGAAATTTTCTCCTTGCTCCTATTTCATTCCTTTCAGGCCTTGCCAGTTCCATCTCTGCTACTTACGTCAGAAATCTCCTAAGACGCTCCAGTACTGAAACTGACCCCGTGAAGGTTTACAGAACCCTCTCATTGACCTCATGGACTTATTCTATGTCATCACAAAGATGTTGATAATGAGAATGATAATGAAAAGCTAACATTTAAGAAGCACTCATAGTCTAGGCACTGTAATTCAGCATTTATGGAACTTATATAATGAACTAGTATGGTTTCTTCATTTTAAATCTGTGGAAACTGAGGCTTAGAGAGGTTAATTACTTTGCACAAGGTCATGATTAGCAATCATGGAGGAGCTGAGTTTTAGTGTGTCTGATTCCAGAAGCTGCGGTTTTAATCACCTCCCAAAGGATTTAGGAAGGAGATCTGTTTCATTTCACAGGATCGGATACAAGTCCTCTGGGAGACTGGAGTCCGGGGTTTGATATTTTTGGAGTTGGAGATCCTGAACCTTTTCTGTAGTCTCTTGCAGGTTCTTTCTCATTCTTTACTCCATCTGTTATGGTTAGGATGCTGTATTTTACAGGAAAAATAATAGCCAAATATGCAGGATAGAGCTTTAGTTCTGAGTACTTTGTTTATCCACCTTCTGATGTAAACTTGTCAATCTCGAGGGAGATTACCCATTTCTCTTAAATGTGAGGCCTTAGAGCAAATCTTAAGCCACCTGGCAACTACTTACCCTGCAGCTTAGGTACTTTCCAGAAAAAGGTAGCAAAGAAGGGCAAAGGTCTGATAGGCCATCATTGCTAGAAGCTTGCTTAAGAAAATTAGTGTAGTATTTAGGAAGAATTTGCCTAGAAGAGGAATGTTTAGGCTACACCAGTTTTTTAAAAATTTATTTCATTAAGGAGCTAATTCATGTGAAATATTTTCTAAGCAGCATCATGGTATAATGGAAAAGTATGCGTTTTGGAGTGATATAGACCTGGGATTAAGTAGTCATTTTGTCATCTTTGGTAAGTTAATTAACTCCTTTGACTTCAGGATTAAAGAGGAATCTAAGACAATACAAGTAAGGAATCTAGAAAGGTGCCCAAAAATTATTTGATTCCTACTTATTCCTTCCTGTCAAAGGAGGTGGAGGGCAGCATGGACGTCTGCTTCTGTTAAGGACTCACTTCACTGATGAAGCCTTCTTGTATCTGCTGTATAATTTCCCTTGTGTCATAACTGTTACCACTCCTTCTTCTCTTGTACAAATCTTTGTTTTAAATTTTCTTTCTTAGGAATCCTGCTATTCTCTTACTACTGCCGCTAATCTTTTCTTGTATTTTATTTAATTGAATTTATAATCTGAGGCTATTCAAACACTGTAGGGTTCTACAAACTTTTGATCCCAGAATTTATCGTGTATATTAAGAAAGTGTTGAACGGGGAGATTTTTTTTATTGACGTCTTCCCAAATACATTTCACTTATTTTCTTAGTTACAACTTTTTGAATGTCATCGAAATTAAAAAAAAAAAATTTGTTCTGTGAAAGGTAGATGCTGCTCAAATAGAATAATAAAGCAGCCTTTGTTTTCAGTTTTCCTGAGTTTTCTTTGAATTTGATAGGGATGTAGAGAACCCGATGCCACCACAGTTAACAGCGACTGAAATTCGTCCGAGAACTTACCAGAACTAATCCTTCCTTTTAACTCTGGTGGGAAATAAGTAGTCCTCTTTGATTACTGCGTAGCTCATTGCAACAATACAATGCCTAGTCAGAAAATGCCAGAGACTTTCCAAATGGGGGGCAGTTTTGAACAGCTTGTTCGTATTAGTGATACACATTTTTTTCAAGTTCTTCTGAAAAAGAAAAAACACTTTCAAGCTGGACAGTTTCACTCCATTCTCTAAATATTTGGACTGTTTTCTATTTAAGAGAGGCAGTTTTTTGGGGCAGCAGTTGAATTGCCAACCTCTTGGGCATAGAGTCTACACTACCCAGGTATCAGGGCTGCAAGGGACCGGCAGCTCTCCCCTGTGGGAGAATGGCACTGTTATTATGAAGCATCTCAGAGTGGATTGTCCACCGAGGGTGCAGACGTGACCTATCCATTACGTTGCAGTTAACAGGTCTTTGTAAAGTTAGCAGCAGAGTGGTTCCCAGGCAATCTGTCCGATTCCAGTCCTTCAGGGAAAATGATTTGAAATGAGCATTGTGGCTAAAAGAATCAACCCAGGAACCTACATGCCATTTCAGAAAATCCTGGGCAGTTTGTGCTTCTCTCCTGCTCAGGGTGCCAGCAGCACAATGGGCATGAATGCTAGCTGTTTGTGTAAGGAAAGAGGGGTTGTTTTAGGGGGTACCTGCTGGGGTTAATATGTTAAAATCCCTCATTCTTTTCTATTACTTACATAACAAAGGGGAAACTACATCGGGTCTGGCTTAGAGTAAATGTGATCTTCACGGCCACCCTCCTGCCCCAAATGCTTTACGTAAAGAGAATTGCAGTTCAAATGGGGTAGGGCCTGGGCGTGGTGACAGCACTGCCCCCAGGGAGATTGGGTACGTGCCACCAGCTGCAGGGGTCTCTCACCTGAATGTTGTGGGACGGCTGCACAGAGGCTGGGACAGTGGATGACTGGTCTCTCGCCGTCTCTTGCCTGGTTTCTGAACAGTCGAATCAGGTTCCTTAGCTCCTGGAGCGGAAGACATGAATGTTTAATGGAAGTCAGATGGAGGGTAGCGTTGTGCCGGGGGTTTTGAAGGCTGTCTTTTGAAAAACTCCCTACTAGGTGGGGAGGCCACCACTTTCATGCATCTTAAAGATTTTCCACTGTTTCCAGGCGTCCGTTCTTTGAAATGATATGTCAGTGATTTCTCAGATTTTTGTTTCCCTGTATGTAATGTGTTATTATTCTCTGGCTGCTTTCAAGACTTTCTCTTTAAATTTGGTTTTCAGCAGTTTGACTGTGATATGCCTCTGCATGGTTTTCTTTGACTTGTGTTTTGATTGGGGTTCACTAAGCCTCTTGAGTCTAGTAATTTATGTTTTTTTAAATCATATTTTGGGGAATCTTTATTCAGTATTTGTTCAGATGTTTTTCTGTCCCATTCTTGCCCTCCTTTCCCTGGGGACTCCGTTCTATGTATATTAGACATTTTGATGTCCCACAGTTTTCAGTGGCTGTGTTCATTTTTGAAAACATTTTTTATCTTTGATAATTTCTGTTGATCTGTCATCAAGTTTACTGACTTGTGTCTACACTGCTGTTAAGCTCATTGAGTCAGTTTTAAATTTCAGATACTGTATTTTCCAGTTCCAGAATTTCCATGTTTTTAAGAATAACAGTTTGTTTCTCTGCTGAGATTTCCTGTTTTGTTTTTGTTTTTTTCCCAGAGTATGCTTTCCTTCATTGAGCACAGTTACGATAGCTACTTTAACATCTTAGTCTGCTAATTCCAACATATGGGTCATTTGAGTATTTGTTTGTTTGTTTTTTAAATGTTTAATTTACCAAATTGTTTTTTTTTAATTAATTAATTTATTTATTTATTTTTGGCTGTGTTGGGTCTTCGTTTCTGCGCGAGGGCTTTCTCTAGTTGCGGCAAGCAGGGGCCACTCTTCATCGTGGTGTGCCGGCCTATCACTATCGCGGCCTCTCTTGTTGTGGAGCACAGGCTCCAGACGCGCAGGCTCAGTAGTTGTGCCTCACGGGCCGAGTTGCTTCGCGGCATGTGGGATCTTCCCAGACCAGGGCTCGAACCCGTGTCCCCTGCATTGGCAGGCAGATTCTCAACCACTGCGCCACCAGGGAAGCCCTGAGTATTTGTTGTAATTGAGTTTCTTTTTTCCTGAGAACTGGGTCATGTTTTTCTGGTTCTTTGTACATCACATCAAACAGTTTTGTATTAAACATTGTGAATGTTCTGAAGGCTGTGGATTTTGTTTTATTTCTCTGAAAAGTGTTAAGATTTTAGTTTTAGCAGGCAGTTAATTTGGTTGGACTCAGACTGCACGTTCTCTCTCTCGAGCGGCAACGCAAATGCTAGTTCAGCCCTTTTGTCTTTAGCTGGTCTGCTTGCAAACAGCGCCAAGCATGCGTGGTTCAGGGGTGGCCCGGAGACTGGGCAGTTTATACCCAGTCCATGGAGCTCCCCCTATCTGGCTCTCTCCATGCTGGAATCTCCTTTCTTCCAGGGGCTGTGGTTGCCCCAAACTCTTTTCCTCATTCTTCAGGCCAGAAAGACTTGGGTGTTGTATGCGAGTTTAAGCTGTCTTGCATGGTACCGACTTTGGCGTACTCTCAGGGCAAAAGCGACAGTGATTCTCCCCGTGTCAGTAACTCCTTCCTAAATTTCAGCTCCCCTTCACAGTTTGTTGTCTTCTGCTCACTATCTAGTGCTCTCAGATAATGCTTTTTTGGTATTTTTGTCCAGAGGTTACGTTACTGTCTGCAGGAGGCTGGGTCTGGGTGGGGCTTTTTCAGCCATCCTGGAAGCAGGAGCCTCCAGCTGGTCTCTTTTTTGATACACGGCCCCGCCCAGAATTTTGGTTCAAGTTATTACTTTATTCTGACCAGTTAACACATCTTCTTCACTCTGCTTTTATAGTCTAGAAAATTGTACTAAATAGGGTGGCCTTGTTAGAGCGTTGACTGGAAATGAGAACATGAAAATCGGTCCTTTTGGAGTTTTAAAATGTGGGCTGTTAGGAAGGGGACGTTGTCGTTCACAGTGTAGTCTTGCCCACTCAAAACATTGCCCATCTCTACGCTGCGTACTCACTTGTTTCTCAGTCTTGTGACAGCCAGGCCCTTGATTCTTAATTTCTAGTTCTCTTCTCTGTAAAGGGTACAGCTCATTTACACAGGGAGCCTGGGAGGGACTTTTTGAAGAGGTGATGTTTGAGCAGAAGCCTGAAGGATGTGAGAGAATGGACCACGTAAATTCTGGAGGAATATACAGAGAACGGCAAGTGCAAGAGGCTTGTTGGGTGCAGGACATGGCAGGAGGACCCAGTGTATTGGGGGTGGAGAGTTTGAGCAGGTCCGAGGAGGCAGAGGCCAGCACATGTAGACCATGGTAAGGATTCCAGGTTTTATTCTCAGCGCGTTAGGGTGCCAGCAGAGGGTTTTGAGCAGGGAGAAATATGGTATGTGTGGGACCGTGGGGAAAAGAGCAGGAACAGTTCAAAGGCTATTGCAGTAGCCCAGGTGAGGGGTGCCGGTGGCTTGGACGGGGCAGTCGTGGTGGAGGTGGTGTTTCAGAGATAAGCTGTCACGCCGCCCTGGGAGACTCCGAGGTCTCTGGAGGTGAGGCCAGAATGTGCCATGTTTCCAAAATGAAAACTGTAGAGATACGAGGTGATTTTTTAGCCCTTTTCCCTCTTTCCCAGCCCTTGGTACTAGAATTGAACAAGGAGAGTTCTGTTTTGGGAACTTAATGTCATGCCAGCGTAGTTATTTTAGTACTATTGCCCCAGTAGTCTACTAAGGAAGACTGGAAGAGAAGCTGGCTGTGTCGTCAGCTCAGTCATTAATATTCAGGCTTGGGCCTCTGCCAGCCGGGCAGTTAAAGGCTTTATTTCTGGCTGGACCTCAGGCAAGAGTAGAGATAATTCTGAAGCCTTATTCTTTAGAAAGTTGATACATTTTATTTTTTTTGTCTGTGCCCACTCTACTTTTAAAAATATTACTTGAATGTGTCAGATACTAATTTTCTAAATTTGTGATTTCTAGGCAAAGCTAACAGGAAAAACCTTGTCCAGTTTCTCTAGGTCCAAGATTGTACAAAGTCTGGTGAATTCACCAGGTATTGGTATGTCTGGGTTTTTTTTTTTTAATTTATTAATTTATTTATTTTTGGCTGCGTTGGGTCTTCGTTGCTGTGCACGGGCTTTCTCTAGTGGCGGAGAGCAGGGGCTACTCTTCGTTGGTGCTCAGGCTTCTCATTGCGGTGGCTTCTCTTGTGGCGGAGCACGGGCTCTAGGCTCATGGGCTTCAGTGGTTGTGACTCATGGGCTCTAGAGCGCAGGCTCAGTAGTTGTGGCACACGGGCTTAGTTGCTTTGCGGCATGTGGGATCTTCCCGGACCAGGGCTCAAACCCGTGTCCCCTGCATTGGCAGGCAGATTCTTAACCGCTGCGCCACCAGGGAAGCCCTGGTTTTTTTTGTTGGTTTGCAATATTTTACTTAATAATCAGGTGGCTACAGTTATAGCTCTCTTTTTCTGTTTGAGAATGGGCTATGGCTGTGAAGAATTGTATAAAACAAAGTTACCAGAAATCAGAAATTAATAGCAAATATTATAGATGTGTGATATAAAGGAATTGCTGAAAAGTCATGTTGCATAAATGATTTACTAACTGCAGTAAATCAGTTCTTTAGATAATGTCCCCCCTCTTAGTTTATATGTTCTCTTTTTTACAAATTCAAAGTAAGGAATCTGAGACAGAGAATTTTATTGCTTTAGGTCACTTGACTAATTAATACCTAAATTAGAACTTAGGTATTAATTCCTAGTTCAGTGCGTATTTTTCTTTTTTCACCAAATCTAAGTTTCTTGGAAAGGCACAGCATGTGTGTGTGTGTGTGTGTGTATATATATATACACACACACACATATACCCACATACGCACTCATACATACATAGATACATAGTATATATATTTTACAAATTAAAGTAGGAAGAGGTTTTACTAATCTCATGTAATTGCTAACGTTTTTTGAGCATTTTCAATGTGCTAGGTAGGCACTGTGTCATGCTGTTTACATGCATTCTCTCATTTGGTGGTGAACCTGTAACCTATGCTATTTTACCTACAGTTTCACAGGGATCATTGGCAACTTTCTCTTATAAGTTGAGACAGTCTTATCTCATAACCTAAAACATATACTGTTTTTTTTATAGTGCATTAGACTCAAATTTAAAGTTATAAATGGAAAACCAGTTTGCTGTGTTGCCTTCTTACTCCTTTTCCTTCCTTCTTTGCATTTCCCAGCTTTTTGCCCCTACCACTCTGTTTATTGAATGAATGAGCTCCTTGAAAAATCAAGAAGTTTTGGTGCTGCTTCTTTTTCAGTTGTCTTCTCTGTTGATAACTCTCCACCCGGTCACCTCAAGCTCTGTTTCACGTGGGTCCTCACAAGTAGGTACACATGACCATGTGCTTCCTCTTGGACCTCATTTTCTTGCTTCCTGAGCTCTATGATGGGTTACTTTTTCAAGTTAGAGGAAAGGGGAGGATGGAGGACAAAAGTTAGTTGTTGTTTACCTTTATTGCCTGTAGGATGGCTTGACATAAGGTTCATTCTCAGAAATGGATTCATTACAGAAGTGTATTATGCATGTGCATGTATTGTTGGAGACTGTTGGGTTTGGCTGGGCAAAATTTGATCTTAAGGAGAAAAAGGACAACATTATACGTGTATTTAAGTTGATGAATTTAGTAGGTGGCATTGTGTGTTTGTATGGTGCTTTATAGTATCCACGTACATTTTCAAATTTTACTACTTCTCAGGTAACGTTCTACTTTTTTTTAAAAATATTTATTTATTTATTTATTTTTGGCTGTGTTGGGTCTTTGTTTCTGTGCAAGGGCTTCCTCTAGTTGTGGCGAGCGGGGGCCACTCTTCATCGCGGTGCGCGGGCCTCTCACTATCGCGGATTCTCTTGTTGCAGAGCACAGGCTCCAGACGCGCAGGCTAAGTAATTGTGGCTCACGGGCCCAGTTGCTCCGCGGCATGTGGGATCTTCCCAGACCAGGGCTCGAACCCGTGTCCCCTGCATTGGCAGGCAGATTCTCAACCACTGCGCCACCAGGGAAGCCCAACGTTCTACTTTTTAGTGTTCTCTGCTCTTGATCTACTGTATGACTTAGGTTGCTTCACTTAATCTCTTCATGTCCTGTTTTCTTTCCTACCAACTTCAGAGACCTGCCTGTGGCTCATCATGAGCTGCTTTCAAAAAGATTCCATATTTAGGTAGTTCTTCCATTTGAATCCAGGTTCATTATTCTGCTTCACTTGAGCAACTATCACTTACTAAATTGTTGAAATGTTCCATTGTTCCTTGTAAATAGCAATAACTACTTACATTTTCATCCCTTAGATACTGAGATATTTGCTATTAATTGGGACTCAGACTTACCATGGTAGCTAATTAAATACTTATGATGTGAATTGATACTTGGCTAATTAATGTGGTTTTGCTGATTCTGCCTGGATTTAGAAACCAAATGCCTGGTTAACACACTAGGAGAAAGGACCCTATTCGAGTAGCAGTTCTTTTATTATTCATAAACTCCAGAATTCCTCAAGAACCAGGTTGAGTGTTAATTGAAGATACTGATTGATATTTGATCGTGCATACGCTTTATACATTTGCATATGGTAGGGTGCTAGGCCGTGCTTGTTGCACTGTTCCGTTGATGATGAGAAGGGCGCCTTCATGAATGATGGTGAACAGAGAACTAGGGAGACATCATCAGGGAGTGTTGTGTGTGGAACAGGAAAAATGAGTGTTAATGAGCACCGCTTCTGGCCTGTGGTAGGTTGATGGATTTTTTTTGCTGTAGAAAACTAGATTAGATACTGAGAGGTTTCAGTATATCCAGTGTTTATAGTTTTGATATATAAACTTCTCAGGTCTTTATTCTGTATCCTGAAAATAGGATGGACAGGGCCAAATTAGGTCCTATTTCCTGTTTATTCGTTTATTCATTCATTTATAAAACACTTGTTGAACATCTACTGCATGCCAGGCACTGTGCTCTGTACATTCTAGTCAGTGTCATACCAGTATTTAAATCAATAACTTGAAGGTCAGTCTTCATGTTCACAAGTTACTAAGCTATAATCATAAGGCATGAAAAAAATAGCCACTGTTGAGGGAGGGGGGAGTGTTGTTTTAATTTGGAAAAAAACAAAATAACATCAACAAAAATGAGAATATTTCCTAAATGTGACATATTACTTCTGGTTGACTCACTTCTTTCATGTTTGATCTGCCCTTTCTCAGATCTGCCTTTTCTCAGATCCTTTCTCAGATCCTTAGAGGCCAGCGCTGATCTGCATGTCTGCATTACAAATATTGGAATCTTTTCGTTGTTCTGATTGTGGTGCCAGAATAGATAACGGTTGGTTTGCTCGGCTTTTGTCTAGACATTAAGCACTATAGCTCTGAAGCAAAATTGGTAGAAGAAAGATTTTACTCCCCTTACCCTTTAATTTTAGTTTGTATTTGCAAACTTTGTAAGGCGGAAATCTCTTTCGGTTTATGGGGAAAAGGTGATTGTGCTTAAATTACGAGTTACATTTATTCAGAGTTTGCTTTACTGTCTCCTGGTGGTTGACTGTAAATCGGGGTGTCTCAACAGCGGCACAGTGACATTCGGGCTGGATAGTTCTCTGTTTCAGGGGGCCGTCCTGTGCAGTGTAGGATCTAGCAGCATCCCTGGCCTCTGCCCACTGGATGCAAGAAACTCCCCCCCCAACCCCAAGTTGTGACAACCAGCGATGTCCACAGATATTGTCAAATGTCTCCTGGGGGGCAAAATCACTCCTAGCTGAGAACCACCACTCCGAATCCTTACAGCAGATCTACTGACCACAGTTGTTTGTGAGCTAACCACAAGTAAGCTGCTGCCGTACTTGACGTTGTGTTTCTCTGAATCCTTAAAAGTTTTTCTTTTATTCTGATGGCTGTCGCTTCAGTTCCCTAATCCTGGGGCTCTTACTGTCATCCCAGAGGAGTTGTGCCGGGATGAGTAGAGATGATGGTACATGTGATGTATTCCTGGAATCCAGAAGACTTGTTCTTAATGGACCTGCCCCTTAATGGACTTTAATAGACTTTCTCAGAAAAACTGCATGTGAAATCTAGGCCAACACACATTTGATATGAGGCCTTCAGCTCTAAGTCTTCCAAAGGACAAGCAGGTCCTCTTGATTGGATTTACTCTGTAATTAGACAAAAAGTTTGGCTATGTTCTAGGTATCAAATCATGATCATTTTTGTTTTTAATTGTTGTTTCTTGTTTTTATTTATTTATTTATAAATTTATTTTATTTATTTTTTTATTTTTGGCTGTGTTGGGTCTTCGTTGCTGCGCGCGGGCTTTCTGTAGTTGCAGAGAGCGGGGGTTACTCTTCGTTGCGGTGCGCGGGCTCCTCATTGTGGTGGCTTCTCTTGTTGCAGAGCACGGGCCCTAGGCATGCGGGCTTCAGTAGTTGTGGCATGCGGGCTCAGTAGTTGTGGCTCACGTGCTCTAGAGCGCAGGCTCTGTAGTTGTGGTGCAAGGGCTTAGTTGCTCCGCAGCGTGTGGGATCTTCCCCGACCAGGGCTCGAACCCGTGTCCCCTGCATTGGCAGGTGGACTCTTAACCACTGCGTCACCAGGGAAGCCCTTGTATCTTGTTTTTAGATTAAGAGGTTTTTTGTAGGGTTGTCAAGTTTGGCTGATAAACAACTTCCATTTTTGCACACAACATGGTGCTGTGATGATTTAGCAGAGAGGTTGCTTACTTACGTTCATACACGTGATAAGTGGTAGAATTGGAATCTGAACGGACGTTTTTCTGGTTGACTTCAAAGCCATGCTTTTTCCTCTGTACCAGCGCCTCTCAAAATTTAATGTGCATAGGACTCGGGGATCTTGTTAAAATGCAGGTCGGTCCTGACTTGGTAGGTTTAGGAAGGGCTGCATTTCTGCATTTCTAGCAGAGTCCCAGATGATGCCTGCGTTGCTGGTCTTTGGATTATATTTTGAGTACTGGAGCTCTGTACTGTGTTCATGGATTGTTAATTGTGCTGTAGGTAATCCTCCTAGTGGTTAACTCACAAAATTGGTAATATACAATAGAATATTCAAGAATTGGATGTTTCACTGATTTTTTTTCGCATTTTAAGCTGTGTGTATTCCCTGGTAGAGCTGAGGGACAGCTGTACTCACCTGAACTGGCGGCGTTGCAAGTCTGTGTTAAGTGAATGCTGGGCACATTAGGACAGTAACATGAATGACCCGAGGGTAGCTTATGTGGCACGCGTTCGACTGAACAGCTGCCGTAGTCTGCTGATTCTGGGGTGGACGTTAGTTTACATTTCCACATCTCTGAAATTGGGTGTTTCCTGCGGTAGACAGCATTTTACCATCACCGAGGTTGGCATTTGTCTTCGGCTACTTCTGGCCACCCTCCCACTCCCTGAGGTAGAGCCAGGCAGATACCACGGTGAGCACATGGCCTTCTCCCCCTTCTTGCTCCTCTCTTTTTCCTGACCCAGGGTTCAGTGCCTTTGTTCTGTCACTGCTGAACCCGAGCTTGGGAGGTCTGGGCTACAAGCTCAGGGATTTTTATATTGGTCAAAAGTGCTGCAGGGCAAGATGGATTTCTCTGCCTATTGCTTGGCTCTCTGTAGTAGCAAATCCGTTACAGATTTTTCCTTGTCTTGGTAGGAAGTCCTCCAGGACTGAGGCAAAGTTTTAAAAAGCTCTTTATTAAACATTCTAAATGATAAGCTATTTCACATCTTTCTTGTTTGGCAGTATTTTTATTTCTTTTTTTTTTTTTTTTTAGAATAATTCTTTATTTATTTTTATTTATTTTTGGCTGTGTTGGGTCTTCGTTTCTGTACGAGGGCTTTCTCTAGTTGCGGCAAGCGGGGGCCACTCTTCATCGCGGTGTGCGGGCCTCTCACTATCGCGGCCTCTCTTGTTGCGGAGCACAGGCTCCAGACGCGCAGGCTCAGTAGTTGTGGCTCACGGGCCTAGTTGCTCCACGGCATGTGGGATCTTCCCAGACCAGGGCTCGAACCTGTGTCCCCTGCATTGGCAGGCAGACTCTCAACCACTGCACCACCAGGGAAGCCCAGTATTTTTATTTCTTGATGGTATACAAATTAATAATACATTTTCTATGGGGCTTTCGTTGGATGAGATTTATAAACTTAATCGAAGATTAGCAGAGAAGCACTGATTTGGGGTTGGGGGTATTAGTTAGAGTCTAGCTCTGCCACTTGCCGGTCGTCCACGTGTAAAGTGAAAGTTGACTGATCTCCAAGGACCTTCTGGCTCTGAACTGATTGGATTCTAAGTGTGCTAGAATGAATTAATTGAAATATGAGGACTCAGCCTTAAGAACACAGAAGAAGTGATCACTTTTGACAAGGTTGGGGAGTGACAAGAGGCATCTGAACTGGGTCTCCAGGGGGAGAATAATTGTGGTAGAGGAATAGGAGAAAGAGTATTTTAAGCTGAAGGGACAATACTCGTGAGGTCATGGGAGTACCTTTGAAACCATTCATAAACTTTTAGACCCTGGATAAAATTATATTCCTTATGCTACGTGGAGGTTAGCCTCATTACAAGTAAGGTGTTCTGTTAAAAGTAAGATGACCCTTCTTGGCTTTTCAAAAAGGTGATGGCTCAAGAAGTTCTCTTTGTTTCTGGTTTTTGATAATAAAATGATGGTTCCTCACTAGCTGGATTAATTAGGTATAGAAACCATAAAAATAAAATGAGCTCTCAGAGTACTGAGTGTGTTCATCCTTGTTTATTTGAGTATCATGGACAAGGTGAATAATAAAGGTACTACCTATGTTATAGTAAACTATGCTTCTCTGAGCCAGGTTTAAATAATTTTTAAAATCATAATGTAGTTCTACCATTTGGGCACTAATCTTGTTTTGTGAAGAAATTACTGCTTTTCATAGTGGGTCACTTTGGATAGAGATTCTTTGAATTGGGAATTTCTTTGGACACAAAAGCTGTTAGTTTTACTGGATCAGGTACACCTTGAAAGAAAAACCTCTTGTAAGTGTAGTCAGTGTTGCAGGTAGGAATTGCAAAAGTGAAGTAAGTAATTAACCTCAACCAGATGGACTGTCCTTTGTTCTTTTATACCAAAAAGAAAGGCCTTAAAATTGGGGGTCAGCAATTCCATAGACTCAAGGGAGTTCTGAGTTTGGTTTTAAAGGGGATTCCAGGGCTGAGAATCATAATCTCAGTTCTACTCTGCCACCTTGTGTTCTCTTGGGAAACTTATTTTTAATTTCCCTAGACTGTGTTTATTGCATACTTAAAGTAATGCTCAGCTTTAGCTTGTTTCACAGGAAAATTAGGTAGCAAATGAATACAGCTTAAAATGTGAAATCTTTATACATTTGCCGAAATATGAGGCAATTTCTGTTTCTAAAAGGCATATGCTAGATTTTACAAGTGGTAGGTAAGCAGGAGAAATTGTTCAGGATGTTTAGCCACAGTCTGCTTTGACCTAAAGGCAGTTTTGCTTTTGGCATTGAACGATGCAGCATTGACCGTTAAGTGTTTTCCCTTCCTCTTTACAGGTGGTCCGTACTGAGAAGAACAGTTTGAACAATCGATTCCTGCCCTGGAATGAAATCGAGACAGAGGCCATCCTGTCTATTGATGATGACGCTCACCTCCGCCATGATGAAATCATGTTTGGGTTTCGGTGAGGAGCTGATTTTCAATCATGAAACACTTTTGTTTGCAAGTGACAGGAAACTAACTCAAAACCTGGATTAGGCAGCCAAATGAATTTCATAGCTGATAGTAACTGAGACATCTTATTGGGCTTAAATATCCCACTTTGAGGGAACAGTACAGGTGAGAGAATGGAGTAGATCAGGGCCACTCAAAGTGTGTCCTGGACTGGTATGCTGGCCTGTGAACAGTTTATTACCTGTCCACAGTGAGGTTAAGTACAAAAATTCAGAGTAGGCATTTAGAAACTTTAAAGTGATTTGATATTTACCATGACATCCAAGTGTGAACTTTTTTCTTGTAATTCATTTTTTGGGTAACATTTATTGAATATAATTCATACATCATACAGTTCACTCATTTAAGTGTACCATTCAGTGGTTTTTAGTATATTTACAGAGTTGTGCAACCATCACCATAATCTAGTTTAGATATCTTCATTACCACCAAAAGAAATCCTGTACCCATTAGCAGTCATTCCCCATTTTTCTCCAACTCCTCTAAGACCTTGGCAACCATTAATGTACTTTGTTTCTCTATAAATTTGCCTGTTACAGACATTCCATATACATGGTACCGTATAATATGTGCTCTTTGGTAACTGGTTTCTTTCACTTAACATAGTGTTTCCAAGGTTCATCCATCTTGTAGCATCTGTCAGTACTTCATCCATTTTGTATGGATGTACACATTTTGTTTATCCATTTATCCATTAATGGACATTTGGGTTGTTTCTACTCCTTGGCTATTGAGAATAGTGCTGCTATGAACATTCATGTACAAGTTTGTATATGAACATTTCCTTTCTCTTAGATATATACCTTGGAGTGGAATTGCTGGATCATATAGTATCTCTTCGTTTAACATTTTGAGGAACTACACTCCTGTTTTCCAGAGTGGCTGCACCATTTTATATTGTACCAGCAGTGAATAAGGGTTCCATTTTCTCTGCATCCTTGTCAACACTTGTTATTTTCCATTTTTTATTTATAGCCCTCCTACTGGGTGTGAAGTGGTATTTCAGTGTAGTTTTGATTTGCGTTTCCCTAATGACTCGTGATATTGGCTATCTTTTCATGTGCTTAATAAAAATTTATCTTTGAAGAAATGTCTATTGAGATCCTTTGCCCATTGTTATTTGGGTTGTCTTTTTATTATTGAGTTGTAAGAGTTCTCTGTATATTCTAGATCCAAGTCCCTTATCAGAGATATGATTCGCAAATTTTTTCTGCTATTCTGTGGGTTGTCATTTCACTTTCTTTATGGTGTCCTTCAAAGCACAAAAGCTTTTCATTTTATTGAAGTCCAGTTTGTCTATGTTTTCTTTGGTTACTTGTGCTTTTGGTGTCATATGTAAGAAACCATGAGATTCATATTTATTGTATTTTACAAAAGCATGAATAAGCCAGGGAAACATTACTTGTTTGCCACAGATAGTTTGAGAAGCACTGGAGTAGATATCCTTGGAGATCTTGTTCAAATTAAGTATAGATCCAGGATGGAGAACTCTTTTTCTCTGTGCTTTTGTTGCATTCACTGAAAGCCTGGCCTGACCCCTAGCTTTCAGGCTTCCTTTGGTTTAAGTGGATAAGTGCAGATGCTCAGATGAAAGGAGCAGCTTTATTGCTGTATTTGTCTTAGGTCCATCTATAAAGAATTATTTGACACATTTCTGACAAATCAGAACATCTGTTCTTACTCTCCCTCACCCAGCCTCTCATTTCCTTTGACTTCTTTCTCCTACTATATTATTGAGGCAGGAGTCTGTTGTTAGCAGTGATAAAAATCCCACTGGAGTGTGTTCCTTTGTACCATGACAGTAAGAAGCCAGCTCTCTATTTACTGGTTTTTATGAAAGGAAAAAAAAGCCATGTGATGGTTCCAGAAATGGACTTTTGCCATCACAGTTGTCGTTATTGATGGTGGCAGGGAGGGAAGGGAAGGTGGTATATTTCTGATACAGCATGATGCAGTTTAGAGCATGCTAAAGGACTGGGAGCTGTGAACAGAGTCATGGGATGTTAACAGGAGAATTGCCAATCAGCTCTAGATCCCAAGAATGATTAGATAAGGGGTCCTGCTTTGATGAGTTTGAAGCTTATTAAGATAGCTGGCATTTGCTATCTTCTATGACTCTTGATTTAGGAAGATTTGTTTAAAAATTAATTAATTAATTAATTAATTTTTGGCTGCGTTGGGTCTTTGTTGCTGTGCATGGGCTTTCTCTAGTTGCGACGAGCAGGGGCTACTCTTCGTTGCAGTGCGCGGGCTTCTCATTGCAGTGGCTTCTCTTGTTGCGGAGCACGGGCTCTAGGCACACAGGCTTCAGCAGTTGTGGTGTGCAGGCTCAATAGTTGTGGCTCGCGGGCTCTAGAGCGCAGGCTCAGTAGTTGTGGCGCACGGGCTTAGTTGCCCCACGGCATGTGGGATCGTCCCGGACTGGGGCTCGAACCTGTGTCCCCCGCATTGGCAGGTGGATTCTTAACCACTGTGCCACCAGGCAAGTCCCTAGGAAGATCTTTATCTTTTCCATTTGTCAGCAGATTTCCAAGTGGTGAGAGAATAATAGGAAGCCTTATGACTGATGATATTGAGTATCTTTTCATGTGCTCAGTGACTGTTTGTATATCTTCTTTGGAGAAATGTCTATTCAGATCCTTTGCCTTTTTATTATTGAGCTGTAAGAGTCTCCTAACAGTCATTTGAAATTTGAGGGTTAGCCTCTGGTTATAAGACTGGTAAATTATCTCTGGCTTGACTTCTAAACCTTTTATTGCCCTGACTCTTTTCTCATTTGTTTGGGCATCCTTTGATCTAAAAACTTTGTTTTCGAATTAGAGTTTTCATCTTTTCCAGATTAGTTTTTCAAGGAACCTCCATACTGTTCTCCATAGTGGCTGCTCCAATTTACATTTCCACCAGCAGTGTAGGAGGGTCCCCTTTTCAAAAAGATAAATGCACTCCAATGTTCATTGCAGCACTGTTTACAGTAGCCAAGACATGGAAGCAACCAAAGTGTCCGTCAACAGATAAATGGATAAAGAAGCTGTGGTATATATATACGATAGAATACTACTCAGCCATAAGAAAAGAATGAAATAATGCCATTTGCTGCAACCTTGATGGACCTAGAGATTATCATACTTAGTGAAGTGAAAGGCAAATAACGTGGTATCACTTATATGTGGAATCTAAAAAAATGATACAAGTGAATTTACTTACAAAACAGAAATAGACTCACAGACATAGAAAACAAACTTATGGTAACTAAAGGGGAAAGTGGGGGGAAGGATAAATTAGGAATTTGGGATTAACAGATATACACTATTATATATAAAATAGATAATGAGGACCTACTGTATAGCACAGGGAAATATATTCAATATCTTGTAATAACCTGTAATGGAAAAGAATCTGAAAAATAATATATATATATATATATGTGTGTGTAACTGAATCACTTGTAAATCAACTGCACTTTGATTTTAAATAAATAAATAAATAGAAATTCTCCCTCTGGCAAAAGGTAATATGGATCTTGGCTAACTTCAGCTTACACAGCAAGGAAGGAAACAGGTATGTTCTTAAGGGACAGATAAAGAGACCCAAGAGAACTGAAAACATATGTCTATACAAAAGCAGTACATGAATGTTCATAGCAGCATTATTTATAAGAGTCAATGAGTATAAACATGATTCTACTTATATGAGGCGCCCAGAGTAGTCAGATTCATAGAGACAAAGGTGGTGGTGGCTGCCTGGGGCTGGAGGAAGGCAGGAATGCCGAGTTAGAGTTCAGTGGGTCAGAGTTTCAGGCTGGGAAGATGAAGAAGTTCTGGAGATTGATGGTCATACAACAGTGTGAATATACTTAATGCCATTGAACTGTACACATGAAAATGGTAAATTTTATGTTACATACATTTTGCCACACACCAAAAAATCAGTTGTCAAAAAAAACTAAAACAAAAGAAGTATAAACAACCCAAATGTCCATCAACTGATGAATGGATAAACAAACAGTGGTATATGCATACAATGGAATATTATTTGGCAACAAAAAAGGAATGAAATACTGACACGTGCTACAACATGGGTGAACCTTGAAAACAGGCTAAGTAAAATAAGCTAGTCACAGAATATATGAGTCCATTTATATGAAATGTCCACAGTAAGCAAATCTGTGGAGACAGAAAGTAGATTGGTGGTTGCCATGGGATGGGGAGGGGGAAAATGGGGAGTGACTGCTAATGGTTATGGAGTTTCTTTTTGGGGTGATGAAAATATTCTGAAATTAGGTAGTGGTGATGGTTGCATAGCTCTGTGAATATACTAAAACCCAGTGAGTCGTACACTTTTAAACAAGTGAGTTTTATGGTATGTGATTTATGTCTCAGTAAACTTTATTTTTTAAAAAGGTGATAGTGTAAGCTGTATGAGGAGGGATGGGATTGTGGACTGGAAGGTAGGTTTCTCTTCCTGGATCCAGGTATCTCTGTTATCTTGGCCCAGAAGTTGTGAATTCCCCCACTGGATCTGATATTGATCTTCTTCTCTGTATTCCATTGCTCTGCTTTGAGTTTTCTTTTCCAAAGGGAGCTAACCAAAACCTTTTTCCTTTACCATGGTTTGGTACACGTTCCTTAATATTTTATTTTGGAGAGGAGGAAAAGGCTTACATAATATATAGAAACATGGAATTTGGAAAAGAGACTATTGTTTTAGATGGTCAGGAAGCAAAATCTCACCTTATTTTTTAAATACATTTTTTGATTATTAGTTGATTTTACACTTTATTTTCTTACTGCATTTCAAATCATTTGGTTCTTAATGAACCAGAGGGAGAAACATGGAAATATAACCAGGAAGGATGACACTGTCTCTTTGTGTGGCGTGGTCCGTATTACTTTAATGTACTCAATATCTTTAATATACTGATCTTTATTCAGAACCATTTGCCTAAGTTTTGAAGATCAGAAAAATCAGTTTTAAATTAAATATTAGTAGTAACATGACCTTTTGCTTCATTCAGGTAACGTATTAAATCGTTTTGAGTCTCACAGGATTGCAAGAAAAAGAAATCATCGTTATTTAAAATAATGTAAATATTTGAGTTGTCAGGTTTTTTTTAACTTGACTATATTAATATGGAAATGATGTGCCACAGTCTGTGCCATGAGAAGGTTGAATTGATGCACTTTTTTCAAAGGTGATAGTATGTAAATCTGAAATGTTAACGGAAGAATTTGAGTCGTGACTCAGGTTCTTCAGTGGCATAGTATCTTGATTTCATTATTTCTCTTTAGTTGTTTGGCAAAGTTGAATTTATCCAGTGAATTTTCTTTAAGTTTGAGCTATAGAATTACCTTTGAAACTTTTTCCCTAACATATTTTGTAGGTAATTGGAACATTAACACAGTTAAAAAATAATTCATTAAAGATAAGATGTACTGGGAGTTCCCTGGTGGTCTGGTGGTCAGGATTCCACACTTTCACTGCCGGGGCCCTCAGTTCCTGGTCAGGGAACTGAGATTCCACAAGCCGCGTGGTACAGCCAAAAAAAAAAAAGAGGATAAGGTATACATACCAAAGCATGATCTATGATACTGCACATAGGTTAAAAATACTTAGTGCAGCATAATTTGAATATAATGTTAAGGAACTGGTTATGTGTAACACTTTTGTACTTAAATTGATAGCATTATTTATAATTGATATTTTAACATGCCTAACTTTCTGATTCCACTGAGACCTTATATCTAAAACTCCTGATGCCTCATCCCAAGGACTTGAGCCTTTACTTGCATTTGTCTGGTGCTTGTGCTTCCATGCTGATTTTTTCCTTATTATTTAACAGATAATTAATACCTAGTTGAGCATCGACAGCCTTTAACAAATTGGATATGTTGCCTTTTGATATCATGTAGCAAAGGATATTCTACCTTATTAAAAACTGTATATGTTGACTTAAATCAGCCAAATCTGATAATTAAAATATTGTTTCCCATTCTTTCTTCTGCTGATATTTCGGGGCTAGTAGGATCAATAAGCATTTGAAGAGATCAGTATTTTTAGGAGTATTGATACAGCATTTGGATATACCATTGGTATTTATTAGCAATCCGTACATTCTGTAAATGTCAAAATATATTATTAAAACATCTTGTAGCTTTTTAGGTTAGTAATTGGGAGTCAGTTTTAGGAGATAAATCAGGACAGAGGTAGGGATTTGGGTGGGATGTGGCAGAAAGCCCATTTAGACAGCTGCTAAGTTGTGATAGGAGTTGTAGTGTCTCATCTGTTGAACTAGATTAGTCGCTTTCAAACTTAATAGGAGAAGAACTCTTTTGAACTGAAATCTTACGTGTTTTAGGAGTTGAAGTTCCAGGGGTGATGAAGGAGTTTCTTAGGCAGTTTAAATCTCCGTTGGGATGAGGTGGAGTGGGGAGGTGATGGTCCATTGTTTATGGGACCCCCGAAGCACTTGTGCAAGGATGTAGGGTGCTGTGGAACATAAGTGCTTTCACCTCTATGATTTTAGCCTGTGAAACTGATTTTATTTGTTGTACCTTACCTATAAATTTGAGGATGTGGGGCTTCCCTGGTGGCGCAGTGGTTGGGAGTCTGCCTGCCGATGCAGGGGACACGGGTTCGAGCCCTGGTCCGGGAAGATCCCACATGCCGCAGAGCGACTAAGCCCGTGCACCACAATTGCTGAGCCTGTGCCCTGGAGCCCGCGAGCCACAACTGCTGAGCCCATGTGCCACAACTACTGAAGCCCGCGCGCCTAGAGCCCGCGCTCCGCAACAAGAGAAGCAACCACAATGAGAAGTCTACACACCGCAACGAAGAGTAGCCCCCGCTCGCCGCAACTAGAGAAAGTCCGTGCACAGCAACGAAGACCCAACGCAGCCAAAAATAAATAAAATAAATAAATTTAAAAAAAAATTTGAGGATGTTATAAAAGTTTATCCTGGAAACGTTGAATTCTCAATTTATTTCTTGCATTTATGAAGTCTTTCATTTGTATGGTTCTGTAGACCACTTCTTTTCATGCTGTAGGTTTCTACCTGAGCTCTGCTCCAATCAGGAATTAAGACTGTTGCACCTAACTCCAGGCAGCAGTCTCCTGTTTAGACCAGTGGTCTCTAAGCTTTTTTTTTTTTTTTTTTCCCGGCCGTGCCATGCGGCATGTGGGATCCTAGTTCCCCAACCAGGGATCCAACCCCAGTCCTCTGCAGTGGAAGCGCACAGTCTTATCCACTGGACCGCCAGGGAATTCCCCTCTAAGCTTTTTTTTATAGTGTACCCGCTCAGTAAAAGAGAAGTTAAGTATGCAATACACATAAATTATATACAAGTCCTAATATGTCGTACACATTAAAAATAAAACTTTTAGAAATTAAATAAGATTAAAAATAAATAGATATAAAAATCATCTTCTTCCTGCTTCTTAGCAGATTGCTGTACTTATCCCATTCTGGAGACCTTTAATGCCTTAGACTCCTTAGATCCTTAGATCCTTTCTGTGTTATTCCAACTTTTTCCTTCTATAAGGGCTGAAGAGATGCTGGCTGCCAGAAGTTAGAGGATCAATAAGCAGGTACTTATTAAGGAAGCTGTGGGTGACACTGTTTGTTTATTTTTTTATGGCCATGTGGCTTGTGGGATCTTAGTTCCTCAACCAGGGATTGAACCTGCGCCCTCAGCAGTGAAAGCACGGAGTCCCAACCACTGGACCGCAGGGAATTCCTGACACTGTTTGTTTTTATCCTTTTTATCTTGTGATTGATTTGGTATATACAGTTTTGTTTTTGTTTTTTAAAGAAGTAACAGCTCAAAAAGTCAGCGTCTGCAAAATAGAGGCAATAATTTTAAACGTTTCTGATAACCTTAGAGCTTTGTACTCAGGAGTGTGCATATACTTGTGTTTTTTGAGGGTGTGGAGAGAAGCGCGGGACCGCATTGTGGGTTTCCCTGGCCGTTACCACGCGTGGGACATCCCTCATCAGTCCTGGCTCTACAACTCCAACTACTCCTGTGAGCTGTCCATGGTGCTGACAGGTGCTGCCTTCTTCCACAAGGTAAGAAAAAGCTGGTAGGATGGGCATGAACTTGGTAGGAGTTGAGCCTTTGTGGGGCAGTGAAATGCTGCTTTAAAGTTAGCTCTGCTAATGCTTCTCATATATCCCTTCTCTGCTAGAATTAAGTTATTTCTATTTTTAAACACTGTGATCAAGATGATTAGAGCAACGCTAGAATAAAAAGTCCGGATGAGAAGGCTGCCTGTATAATTGCACATAGGTCAATAGGAAAATCAGTATATCTTCCCGGGCACTGGCTCTCCCTCTGTAAAATTGAGGGCATTGGGCCAAAATGTGGTCCAGTTTCCCCACAACCGTTCCAGACGTGACCTGGTCAGCAGAAGGCTGAACCTGGCCCTCTTCTGACTCAGCCACCTCTGTCCCAAGCCCCACCACAAACCTCTGTCTGTTGGGGCTCTGCAAGTTCTATTTGATTCCTTAGAGCTTTTAATTGTCATGTTGCCTCACATCCTGGTTTTCGCTGAAAATTCACTGTGCAAGTCCTTGCAGTCATGACTCCTCTCCTGTACTGTTGTCGCTGAACTGTTCTGTTTCCTTGCTCCTGACTCATCTTCCCTCTACCTGTCATCTGTTCTGTAAAGTAGCCACTGGCCACATGCGGCTACTGAGCGCTTGAAATGTGACTAGTCAGTGTTGAGATGTGCTCCACGTATAAAGTACATAGCAGACTTTGAAAACTTAGCATGAAAGAAAGAGTGTAAACTATCTCAGTAATTTTTTATATTGATTGTATGTGAAAGTGCAATTATTTTGGATACACTGGGTTAAATAAAATATATTACAAATTAATTTTACTGTTTCTTTTTATTTCTTAAGAACATGGCTACTAGAAAATTTAAAATGACAATCGTGACTCACAGTGTATTTCTGTTGGATATTGCTGCTCTATACCTTCCCTCCCAAGTCCTCCCTCTGGGTTCTGAAGAATCCCTATTTTGAGATCGCCAAACCGCCCACACCCCCCCCGCTTCACAGAGTACCTCCTCCATCTCCTTGATCTGATTGAAACCTGACTTGTCTCTGAGGACAGTGCTTTCCTTTTATTCCTTCCAGGGCCAGTGATTGAGGCTACTCATTTCCCCCGATTTGTACTTTGGAGCAAGGTGTAGAGAACCATTTTCACTGCTTACTGGTGACACTTCTAGACAGTTACTTCTCACCTGTCATGTAAGATCTCATTTGAGGTTCATGGTGTCTGTCTTGTTGCTCCATCTGCCAGCCTCCTACTAATCATCCCTTCATGGTCATCAAAGATGTTAGCGCCTGGCCCATCATCCTGATCTCCACTCCATGCCCTCCTGGAAGACCTATCCAGCACACTGTCTCCCTGTAATTGTTGAAGTATCACAGGGTTCTACTTCTGTCTGGTGCTCTTCTTTTTTTAATTTAATTTTTATTTTATATTGGCGTAAGTTGATTTACAATGTTTTAGTTTCAGGTGTACAGCAAAGTGATTCAGTTATACATATACATATATCTATTCTTTTTCAGATTCTTTTCCCATATAGGTTATTACAGAATACTGAGTTAGAGTTCCCTGTGCTATACAGTAGGTCCTTGTTGATTATTTTATATATAGCTGTCTAATGCTCTTCTTACTTTGTGTTTTCCTTAAATGTTCTCTTGTACTCTCCATGTCTTGTGGCTTTTCTCAGCATCCGTAAGCTGGTGATTTCCGTCCTTATATTCCAGCCATGGCCTTTCCTTGAGAGCTTTACTCGTGTATTTAATTGTTTTCAGGACATCCCCTGTATGTCCCTCTGGTACTTCAAACTGAACTTTTCCCCAAAAAACTGATTATCTCTCCCCCCACCCCACCTTCAAATCTTTTGTCCCTCATATATTTCACATCCCAGAGGTGGCATCTTGCAAGTCTCCTCAGTTTTACCTTAAAAGTCATCTTACCAGGAACATTTTGAACCAGCCTTAAGAGGTCATTAAACTCTCGCTTTTTTTTTCTTTTTAAAATTTAATGTGTGAAGCTGATATGCTCATCCCATTCTTGAACTTGGCTCTCATGATTATTTTCCAAACTTGTGGGCTTTGGTTGGGCTGGGGATTGCGAGTAGAATTAGAAAACATCGGGCTGAGAAACCACACCTAACTAGGAGTCATTTATTTTCACACTGGTCATTTGAGAAAGAGCCCCCAATTTTAGCAGTGCATACTCACACCGTGAGAATTTACTTGTCTTCTGGAAAGTCTACCTTATCAAATCTCTGATTGCTCTTTAAAAATGACAATAGTCAGATCCCTTTACTTTTTTTTTTTTTTTTTTGTCTTTTCGTGTTTTTTTTTTTTTTGGCCACGCTGCGCAGCTTGTGGGATCTTAGTTCCCCAACCAGGGATCGAATCCGCAACCCCTGCAGTGGAAGCAGAGAGTCTTAACCACTGGACTGCCAGGGAAGTCCCAGATCCCTTTACTGTTAAGTAATAAATAATTGACTTAATAAAACTTAGGTTTGTTGTTTTTTCTCTTTGAAAATCTAAGGCAAGGTTTAAAAACTAGCTGCCCTGAAGCCTTCTGTGGTTACAGATGTTTATTTAGCCCCCTGGTGCCGTCCCATACTCTGCCAGGTTTTAAAAATCAGAGAATTTTACAAAAAGATCTGGACCTCAATGAAAATGAAGATCAGGTCCTACTGGAGCAGGGTGCCTGCCTGGCACCCGCTGGCTGGACCTGCGTAGCCACTGTTCCCTGGAGGAGGACACGCGTGTGCTTATCTGTCCCATGACTGTATTTTTCTTACATCCATTTCTTTAGCATGTTTGTTATCTATTTGCCTTCCTTGTTTGGCCCTTGAAAGCAGCTAAGTTGGTCATCCCTAATCTAGAGCAATCAAGTTTTTTTTTTTTATCCTAAGTGCCTATCAGTAAAATGCTTTGGTATCTCACAAATGTATATATTTATTTATAAATTATAATATGCGTACTACTATACTTATAGAAATTTTTATAAGGTTGAGATAAAGATGAAACAGTTTCAAAAGAATAGTCTCAATAAATTCTTAAATTTTAGTGAAAGCAATATGATTGAATATGCTTTATTATTTTTGAAAATCTTGATTTGACACTGTATTATGGCAACTCAGAGGTCTATTTCTAAATTAAGCATTTTTTTTTAATTTAACATCTTTATTGGAGTATAATTGCTTTACAGTGTTGTGTTAGTTTCTGCTTTATAACAAAGTGAATCAGCTATATGTATACATATATCCCCATATCCCCTCCCTCTTGCATCTCCCTCCCACCCTCCCTATCCCACCCCTCTAGGTGGACACAAAGCACCGAGCTGATCTCCCTGTGCTATGTGGCTGCTTCCCCACCAGCTGTCTATTTTACATTTGGTAGTGTATATATATCCAAAATTAAGCATATTTCTGATACTTGGTTTTAATCACTGCCCCTGGAAGACATACCTTATTGCCATGCTTCCTAAGTTGTGATACTTACCCACCAATTTGGTAGCATTTTGTTGAAATTGGACTAGAATTTCCATCTTCTACAATGTGTTCAGTTTTTTATAGCAAACTAATGAGAAGATGTTATATTTTTATATTTTAGAGTAGGTTCTAAATTCACTGAAACTTTTCATTTAGAAGATTTTTAAACAGGTTACAAAAGTTTTTCTATATTTTAAAAATGATTTTTGGCATGAAAAAATCACATAATAGTGGAAATACTTCTAAACATTTGTTTTCATAACGCTTTCTCCATATATTTTTAAGTCAGTTCTTTCTTTTTCCTTTTATGATGTCACGTTTCCCTTGATAAAGATGTGGATTGTATTCAATGAATAAATATTCTCATTAGCATACTGATGACAATCACTGACCATTTAAAGGGTACACAGATTTTAATCACCTGTCTTTTTGTAAAAGAAAAATGTGTCATTCATCTTTTAAGTTCACCATCTCTTAAGTACTTTGCCACAAGATAACCAGCAAAACACTTTGTGGTACAAAAATGTTATGATTATTTCGCTATATAGATTCTACTATTTAAGGTGGTAAGACACGTAAATCACTTTTATTAGGCACCTCAGCTGTTCATCGTCAGCATGTTGCAACACTTCACCATTAACATTTGCTCTGTTTCACGGCATTTGCCCATTTCTGTGGTGTAAATATTCTTGCCATGGCTGAGTTCAAGTTATCAGTATGAGTCAATGAACATGGTGTTTGGAAGAGATGGGCAGGTCCATGCCAGTGATACAGTATTTTCACCATACGGATATGATAGACATAAACAGCCTCAAGATGACAGTTAATGTGGGACATCCCTGGCGGTACAGTGGTTAAGACGCTGCACTTCGACTGCAGGGGGCACGGGTTTGATCCCTGGTTAGGGAACTAGGATCCCGCATGCCATGAGGCATGACCAAACAATTAAAAAACAAAAAAAAGATGACAGTAAATGTAATAAGTAATTGTAAAATGTATTAATTAGTTAATTAAGAAGTGATGAGCTTTAGGTATTTATTGGCTTTTAATATAACATTTAGTATAACTTAATTTTAAGTATATGTAATTATATTTTTAATAATGACTACTTTTCATAACAAGCTCACAGAATTCTTAAATAGTCTCACAAAACCTCTGAAAATTTAGCAGTCGACATTCACTGGCAGGTTTGAGCTAGCGCAGACCATTCTGTGGGCCTTGCAGGGCATTTCAGAACTTAGGCTTTTACTCTGAGTGAGATGAGAAGCCATTGAGGGGTTTGGAGTAAAGGAGAGATGAGCTCAGTTGGACTTGTGTTTTAACACGATTGCTCTGCTGTGCTGAGGATGGACTGTAGGGAGGAAAGTATGGCAGCGGGGAGGCTATTTAGGGGACTGTGTGAATAATGCGGGCCAGAGGTGATGGTGGCTTGGAGCAGGGGGTAGCCGGTGCCAATAGTGAGAAGTGAGGCACGGAGGGATCGGACGTCTCATGGCTCAGTGACTTACTGAGGTCTGAGAAGATAACCAGGCTTTCCCCCTTGCGTATCCCTTACTGCCTTTGTCAGAGAGAACGCGGTTCAGCTGAACTAGTGTCCCACCTAATGTGATAAATCTTTAGATTGTTGCAGAATCACTGTGGTACCAAGGAGATTACACGACGTTTTGATTCTCAAAGGGGGGGATAAGGGCAGTTTGGACGGGCTAATTCTTCACTGCAGAAGGCCTGCCTTGCGGGGTGTTTAGCGTCCCTGGACCCGACTCCCTAAATGCCAGTGGTGCTTCTCGGTGATTGCCATACCCCACCTCCCACCACAACACCCTTCCTTCCGAGCATATTTTTGCTGAAAGCTAAAGAACTGTGGCCTCTGACAAAGTATGTGATTCTGTTTCTGCCCCTGACAGTATTATGCCTACCTGTATTCTTACGTGATGCCCCAGGCCATCCGAGACATGGTGGACGAATACATCAACTGTGAGGACATCGCCATGAACTTCCTCGTCTCCCACATCACTCGGAAACCCCCCATCAAGGTGAGGTCCGCCCACTTACGGGACTGGGGGCACACGTGTACTTAATTCACTTACTTTGTAGTTGTGCGGTGGGAACTCACCCATGCCTCAGAGTCCGCATCCGTAAAACGGGCACGATGACGCCACCAACTAAAGAGGATCGTCTTAGGGTTAAATGAGCTGTTCATAACAGCGGCTCTTCACTTCGTAGGCGTAAATGGATAGAAATCAGAGGGTTTGGAACTTGAATGGGAAAAATGTTGCATCTTTAATTTTCACTAATCTCGAACTGGAATTTATCCTTTTTATCAGCTGTGAAACAGGCTATAATTCATAAGAGTATTTGCAGTAACTGTGATCTGTCACCAGCAGAGCTCACAGGTATTTTCATAGCACGTTACATTTGTTGCCACATCTCGAAGTATTGTTTATGTTCATCACTGCTTTGAAATTACGGTAGTTATTAACTTTACCCTAGATCTTGTTACTTAATAAGATAAAATAATAAAAGAGTGCACATATTTCTATATTTCAGTATAACTTGTCTCCTTTGTAATCTCACGTATTTTATGCATTTAAAAGCATTTGAGGAGTGCACAGGCTTCACCAGATTGCCAAACCAGAGTGGCAGCGGTGTCCATGGCACACACAGTTTAAGAATTTCTCAATTAAGGTGTGTAAAGCTCTAAGAATAGTGCCTGGCACATAAGTACTTTATAAGGTATTTACACAAAAACAAAAGTACCCTCAAAATTCTAGAAGTTTGAGTTCTGTTTTTTGTCTTTGAGTTGGTGAATAGATTTGACCATAATATAACCAATTTCATACTCAGTGCACAGAAAGACCAGTTCCATCACCCTCTCTGTCATTACTGCAGATTCAGACAAGTGAAAGGTCCCCTGGTGAGGGTTAGGGTAGGCCTGGTAAAGGCCTTGTAACAATTAATACTAGAGAATCTGTCCATTCAAATTAATAGTATTTATGACTAGGCTCTGTCAGTGTTTATGCTATGGATTCACACATGGTATCCTTAGGTTATTGTCATAAAGGTGTATTATTTAATTTTATAAAATAATAAGTTTACCTTCATGGATATCATTAGTCCAATGAGTAAATAATAATTGGGTGCATATTTCATTCTTCTTAGATTTTGAAAGTAAGTTCTAGACTGAGTAACCACTAGTGTCGCTCAGGGTTATAACTTAACTCCTGAATTACCCCATGGTTTCTTTGACTCCTTAGCCTTCTGCTAAAGCCTCACAAAAGAATAATTAGCAAAATGATGCACCAGATTGTGTGTGTGTTTTTTAAAACTGTGAATGATGATAATATTTTTTATATAAAAATAGCATGTTTTCCAGGTACAGTGGTAGATCTGATATTAAACAATGAAAAGCACACTTCTTTGTAAACTTTAAGGTAGGGAGGCAAGGGTCTTAGAAATTAATGACTAGTGCAATTTTCTATTCTTTATTTATCCTTTCTTGTGTAGCCAGGGACTGGACTCCAGCCAAGATGTATGCTCTCTATTTATACCTCCCTAGTAGATCAGAAAACATTATCCATGAGAATTTAAAGTATATGAGGGATTAGGTACCTAATAATATCATCAGTCACTTGAAGCACTCACAGACATGGTGTATTTTTCATCTTCATGGAAGCGTGTTTGTTATATTATTAGGCCAGTGTTTCATTAAACATCTCTTCAGTGTAGAGAGTGAGATGGAAATAATTTGCACATGGTATACATAATTCTTCCCAAGTGAAAACTTGAAAAGTAAGTAGCCTCTGCATTTTCTTGATCTTATGGAAATATAAGAACAGTTCAAGATTAGGATGACTTTTTAAAATCAAAGACGCAATAAGTTGAGCCTGTCTTCAAATTCTGAGTTAATTCCCTCAAATTCTGAGTCCAGTTATTTACTTCATATTATAGAACCAGTTAAGCTAAATATTTTCGTTAACTTACCTAGTTTTATCAGGTATATGTACTATTTTATGTTATAAAATAGTAATTTTTTTTTGCTTTAAATACTTCAAATTGTCACTGTCCCCTCCCTTGTTATAATTAGGAAGGCATGACTGTTTTATATGATAGCAGTATTCTTTCAATAATGTTAATATCTTAACAATATTGACTAAATAAACAGGGAGTTAATTTCATATTATTGCTTTGAATAATGTACTGTTATCTTTTTGAGGAGGAGAAAGATCTAGAATGTAAATAGGCTTCATTCAGAATAAAGGATTAAAAACTCATAAAGCATTGAGAAGATAGATGGCTGGCTTAGGGGATAAGGAAGTAGAGGACGCATAGGTAAGCATCTTAATATTAATGTTGAGTAAGTTCTCAACATCTATTAATGATTTTCCTTACTGTTACTAAGCATAACTTCTCTTAGACTAAAATTACCTGGAATGTTCCCGTGTAAAATATAGTCCATGGTATTGCTTAAGTAAATATTCAAGCTTCAGCTTATAGTTGTTACTTTATTCCTCTTAATTTTTTGTATGTTTTATTATGTAATATATAAATATTATATATATATATATTTTAAAAATAAATACACTGGGGTTGCAATCTCAGAATTTTTTACTGATGGGTTACATGATTAAAAACGTTTATTTGGAAACCACTGCTTCAGTGAAAACAACAGTATAAAATAACTTTTTTGTGCCAAAGTGGAGTCATTTGCAGGTTAAGGGGTTATTCCCCCTGAGATTAAATGCTGGCATCTGAGATGAGGAGGAAGATTTTTAGGTACGGGGAGAACAAAGTAGAATACTGGACATAGATGCTGTTTGACTATATCCTTCTCTAAGTCCTTGACATCTGTCTCCTGCTTCAGTGAAAGCTGGTGGGAATAGTAGTAAGTGACTCATTGTAAACTGGAAGGGCTCTAGAGAACTGCCGATGGATGGGTGGGAGGGTGAAGGAAGGGGACCGGTGGGGTCCTGTGAAGGGACCTCTGGGGGTTGTGACTCCCTCCGAGTTTTGTCTCTGAGGTGTGTCCCTTGGAGCCTGGCCTGTGATCATGGTCACTCCTCAGTTTCAACTCTAGAGACCTGGCTTCTGATGGCTGATACTGGCTGTATGTGATGATTATTCTTCAGCTATAATTAACAGGATGGGCCATTCAATTTTAATTTTTTTCTCAATTTATAATAGTAATAATAATTGTAAAATTATTCAGGAAAAGACAGACATATTCAGAAAGAAAACAGAACAAACAGGTTTGAAAGACCTAAATAGAACTACTGGAAATGAAAATTATAGTTATTAAAATGAAAATCTCTGTGAATGGGATAAAAAGATAAGACTTAGCTGAAGACAAAATTAATGACCTATAAGATAAATGTGAAGAAATTTCCAAGAAAGTATTACAGAGATATAAGATATAAAGAGATGGAAAATAAGAAAGGTTAAGAGACATGGAGGGGCTTCCCTGGTGGCGCAGTGGTTAAGAATCCGCCTGCCAATGCAGGGGACACGGGTTCGAGCCTGGTCTGGAAAGATCCCACATGCCATGGAGCAACTAAGCGCATGCACCACAACTACTGAGCCTGCGCTCTAGAGCCCGCGAGCCACAGCTACTAAGCCCACGTGCCACAACTACTGAAGCCCGCGCGCCTAGAGCCTGTGCTCTGCAACGAGAGAAGCCACTGCAATGAGAAGCTCGCGCACCGCAACGAAGAGTAGCCCCTGCTCACCGCAACTAGAGCAGCAATGAACACCCAACACAGCCAAAAATAAATAAATAAATTAATTAATTAAAGAGAGAGAGACATGGAGGTTGTAAGGAGAAGGTGTAACATAAAACCAGGAAGGGAAGAGTAGAGAGAAAGTGGGAGGGGCGGTCTTGAAAAATATGAGAATTTCCAGAATTTATTGAAAACCTGAATACTACAGCAAACATCACGCTGAATCGTGAAAGTTTAGAAGATCCCCAATGAAGTCAGTAGTAAGATAAGGTTACCCACTAAATAAATGGAGATAGAGACCACATCCACATTCATATCATCAGGATAGCAGTTCTCCCCAAATCTAAAATGTCAGTGTAACTCTAATCAGAATCCTATTAGGGTACTTTATTTGGTTTAATTTGGCTTGGAGTGAAACTTGACACACAGATCCTCAAACTTGTGTCGAAAGGCAAAGGACCAGAATAGCCAAGACACCAGTGAAGAAGATGTGGATTTGCCTTGTCAGAAATCATGACATGGTAATAAAATACATAACTAGGACAAGGTGATATTGGCACAGGGGTTGACAGATAAATCAGTGGTACAAAGCAGAGCCCAGACACAGACCCACGCCTGTGCGGAAACTTGCTACATGATAAAGGTGGCATCTACAAATGAATGCTGGGATAATTGGTTTTCTGTATGAAACAGAAATACATGTCATCATACCATACACAAAGTAAATTCCAGATGGGTTAATCAACCAAATGTGAATGCAAGCTTTAAAACTTCTAACAAAAAGTACAGAAGTATTTTTGTGATCATAGACAAAGAGAGATGAAAAGTGCAAAATATAGAGGAAAAGATTGATTGGTTTGAATATATTAAAATTCAAACCTTTGTTCAGCAAACCTCTATGTCCACAGACTGGGACATTTACAATGCTGATAAATGACAAAGAATTAATACTCACAGAAAGAATTTCCAAATGAGAAAAAAAGACTACTCAATTGATTCATTTAGTTTGTAGAAAAGTACTTCAATGAAGTAGAAACCTAGATGACTAATGACTAGATGACTAATAAACATGCTCAACTTCTGTAATAATCAGGGAAATGTAAGTTAAAACAATGGGGTGTAGTTTATACACATCAAATGGGCAAAAATGAAAGTGATAGTACCAGATGTTAGTAAGGATGTGTTAAAATTGCAGATACTATACAGAGCTGGTGGGTGTATACATTGGGATATCTGTTTTGAAGAGTTTGATTTTATCAAGTATAGTTAAAGGTCATGTTCCCCATGACCTAGCAGGAGAAGAAAGGAAGGAGGGAGGGTGGCACAAGGACTAACTCTATTTGTATTGTTTTGTTTCTTAAAAAAAAAAAAAAGGAAGAAAAATATATATGTAATCTGAAACAAATAGGGCAAAGTGTCAATATTTGACACAACTGGTGGGTTTGCTTGCTTGTTATATTCTTCCCCTTTTTTAAGCATAGCATTTCATTTGTGTATTTTAAACTAGTAGCATGTGTTTCATACATATATAGTCATATATGATTCTTTAAATACATACCGTCTTTAAACAAATACCCGTGGAATAAAAATGATACTGAAAATAAGGTGTAACATTTTAAATACCCATCTATTGTATATGTACCTCCATAATCCCAGCCTGCTTCTTCCTTCCATAGATAATTGCTATCCTGAGTTTTGTTTTAAAAATCCCCTTCCCCTCCTCCCTTAAAAAAAATGCTTTTATCATATGCGTATTCATCGCTAAATGATTGGCACTTTTAAACTTTACGTAAATGAAGTCAAACTATAAGCATTCCTCTGCATGTAGCTTTTAAAAAACTCAATCTGTGCGCTTAGTCAGTGTTGATGCTTGTAACTATAGTTTATTCATGTTCATTGTCCCAAAGTCTTACAGATGCTCTCCCCCATACTCTTCTAAAAGTTCTAGGTTTTGCCCTGTTGTATTTAAATCATTAATCCTTGTGGAAGTGATTTTTGTGTATAATGTGAGATAGGGTCCCAATTTCATTTTTGTCTCCTAAGCAGTTTTCATTGCACACTTAGTTCATCCATACCCAGTGATCTGCAGTGCTGGTCTGTCATTGTTCAAATGTCTGTGTGTACATGGATCTATTTAAGGATTCTTTTATTCTGGTCTGTTGGTCCAGTTTGTTCATGTGCCAAAATCACATTAATTGTCATATCTTTAGAATTATTTTTTTGTCTCTGCTAAGACAAATGCCCTCTAACTTAATCCTGTATTTCAAGAGTGTCTTGCCTATTCTTGGCCCTTTCTCCTCCCACATAAATTTTGGAATCATTAGCTTGTCAAGACAGACACAGACACACACAGAGTTGGGATTTTGATAGGAATTGAATCTGTAGGTGAAATGGGAAAAATTGGTATCTTTTAAAAATTATCGAATATTATATAATCCCCAGGTTATAAGGTTCCACAATAATTTCGCAATAGAGGTCTCTGAACATCTTTTGTTAGACTTATTTCTAGGTATTCTGTATATTTTGTTGATATTTTAAATGGTATTTTCCAAAAGTTACATTTTCTTTCATTGTTATAGAACTATTTGTTTCTTATATCTAGGAAAATTGCTGAAACTCCATTTAAAAATTTTTGTTGATTGATATGGGTTTTCTGTGTTGACCATCATATATGTCTCATGCAAAGAACTGTTTTGTTTTTTCCTTTCCAATCCTCATAAGCCATTTTATTTTATTTTATTTTTTATCGTAGCCAGGACCTCTAGTACAGTATTGAATAGAAATGGTGATGATGGGCATCTTGGTTTTATTCCTGATTTTAAAGGGATGCTTCAGATAGTGTGCTATTAGGTGTGATGCTTGCTTTACATTTTAGCTTATTGAAGTTTCTTCCTATTCCTTATTAGCTAAGGATCTTTATTATGAATGATTCTTTAATGTTATTGAGTGCATTTCCTATTATCCATTGATACAATCATGTGTTTTATCTTTAATCTCTTGTGTTGACATTCATGCTTTCTTTGGATAAACACATTTGGTCACAGTTCTTTTTATAAATAATTTTCTGGATTTGGTTTTCCAGTATTTTGTTTGGATTACTTGAATTTGTGTTCCTGAGTAAGTGAGCGTATGATTTTCCTTTCTAGTATTATTATTATTTTTTTAAATTTATTTATTTTTGGTTGCATTCGGTCTTCGTTGCTGTGTGCGGGCTTTCCCTAGTTGCAGCGAGCGGGGGCTACTCTTCATTGCGGTGCACAGGCTTCTCATTGTGGTTGCTTCTCTTGTTGTGGAGCATGGTCTCTAGGTGCACGAACTTCAGTAGTTGTGGCACACGGGCTCAGTAGTTGTGGCTCATGGCCTCTAGAGCACAGGCTCAGTAGTTGTGGTGCACGGGCTTCATTGCTCTGTGGCATGTGGGATCTTCCCGGACCAGGGATCAAACCTGTGTCCCCTGCATTGGCAGGCGGATTCTTAACCACTGCGCCACCAGGGAAGTTCCTTTCTAGTATTATTTATTTCTGGTTTTGGTACGAAAATTGTAATTAGTCTCATTATATGAGTTTGGGGCAAGTTCCCCTTTTTTTCTATTTCATGGAAGAGTTTGTGCACAATTGGGATTGTGTTTTCTAGGAGGCTTGGTGGAACTCAACCTTTGACATCTTTTGGGGCTTTGCATGTCCTTTGTGGGAGGGTACTAAACTATAGATTCAGTTTCTTTAATGATTATAGAAATTTTCAGGTTGCTTGTTTCTTCATTTTTTATTTTTTTCAAACTTTTAAGTTGTAAAATATAATCCTCATATAGAAAAAGGCATAAAATTTAAGTACACAGCTTAATTATTATAAAACAACCCATTAAACATGGGGTGTCAGGACCCCAGAAGCTCCTGCATGCCCCTTCCCAATCTCAACCTCCTTCCTCAGCCCCAGTTTTAATCTCTGTTGTGGGTTGAATTGCAAAAAAAAAAAGGTATGTTTGAGTCCTAACCCCAGTACTTGTGTATGTAATCTTAACTGTAAATAGGGTCTTTGCAAACATAGTCAAGTTGAAATGAAGTCAAACTGGAGTAGGGTGAGCCCTTAATCGTATGGCTGGTGTCCTGCTACGAGAGGTGGAGGAGAGACCCAGAGGCGCACACACAGGGAGTGTGACGTGAGGCAGAGATGCGAGTGGTGTGTGAGCCAAGGAACCCCAGAGAGCACGACGTAGAACCGATTCCTCCTGGGCCCCTCACAGAGCAGCACAGGGCCCTGCCAACACCTCGATTTCTGACTTCCAGCTTCCAGAACTCAGGACCACTGCGAGCTTGAACCGAAGGGGACAGAGACAGGGCGAACTGAAGGAAGGAACTCCTGGGATTCTACCAGCAGGAAGTGGGCCGGTAGAGCTAGTTGGCTGAGAATGTGTTGCTCGCTTCCAGTGATGGGAAGAATGGCTCAGAGGCTAGTGGGGCTGCTGTGGTCACCAAGGGCCTGGAGGCAGGACCACACCCCCTTGGCTCCGGAGGGCGGGGCCGCCTCCTGAGGGCTGCTGCCCCCCCAGTCAGGAGGACAGAGAGGGTTGCTCTCGTGCCTGGAAACCTAATGGGACTTGCCCTGCTGGGGTTTGGACTTGTTCGGGATGCATGGCCTCTTTTTCTTTCCTGTCTCTCTCTTTTGAAATGGAATGTCTATCTTATGCCTGTCCCACCATTGCATTTTTGAGACAGATAATTGTCCTCTAGGTTTCACATGTCCACAGATAGACAGGAATTTTATCCCAGGCTGGACCGTATCCAGAGTCTTAACCGTATCCAATTTAGACGATTGAGAAGAGATTTGGGACTTTCTGAGTTGATTGTATTTGGATGAGATTTTAGACTTAGTGTTGATCCTGGCTGGAATGGGTTAAGAGTTTTAAGAGATGCTGGGATGAATGTATTTTGCATAGAGGAAGGACAAAATTTTTGAGGCCAGAGGGCAGGCTGTTTATTGTGACCCGCCAAAAGATATGTTTAAGTCCTAACCCCTGTTAATGTGTGAATGTGACTTTATTTGGCAATAGGGTCTTTGCAGATATAATCAAGTTGAGATGAAGTCATAGTAGAGTACAGTGTGCCCTCAGTCCATTATGACTGATGTCCTTGTAAGAAGAGACCCAGAGGCACAGACACTTGAGGGGAGAGTGCTGTGTGATGATGGAGCATTGTCTACAAGCCAGGGAAGGCCGAGGACTGCGGCAGGGCCAGGCACTAAGGGAAGGGCATGGAACAGGTGGTTCCCTACAGCCTTCAGAGAGAGGATGCCCGGCCGACACCTTGATTTCAGACTTCCAGCCTCCAGAGCTGTGAGAGAGTAAATTTCTGGTTTTTTAAGTCACTGAATTTGTGGTAGTTTGTTACAGCAACCCTAGGAGATGAATACAGTTACTGTCATGTCTTTAATGGTATCCACTTCATTGTTGTTTTTCTTTACACTTTGATCACCTAAGTATGCATCGCTAAACACTATGGCTTACCTTTAAAACAAACTCTTTATATTAAAATAGAAGTTACGAAGACAGTGCAGAATTCCCATATACCCCCGTATAGTTTTCCCCTATTATTAACATCTTACATTAGTATGGTACATTTGTCCTGATTAATGGATCCATATTGATACATTTTATATTACCAGGGTTTATCCTTTATTCAGATTTCCTTAATTTTTGCTGAGTCTTTTTTTTTTTTTTAAACTAGAATGATCAGGTAGCAAAATAACATAGAATACAACACAAAGCCATATGAGAGAAAGCTGTGCCCTCAAGCCTGGGGTTGGGAACTCTTAGTCCCCATATTCTTGGAACACATTCCGTGGTTCTCTGGGGCGGAAAGGCTGGCTGGAGCTCGAGGATCTCCCTGCTGACTGCCTAACTGGTCCACGCCCAGGGCACAGGCGACACACGTGGAATGAGGCCAGACAAGTTACACCTGCTCCCCATGAGCCATTAGAAGAGGAGCGCTCCCCACAAAGGCCCTACACCTGGCAGGGATCGCCGGACCAGGGAGAGCTCAGAGGTTGAGTTCCTCTGTGGCGGAGACACATAAAAAGCCTAGACCAGACTACGGGCAAATTCTCACTAGCTGGAGAGGTAGGGGAGCGAGACTGCCTCCAAGCTGGTGTTTGGTCTTCGGTAAACAAGGATAAATACAAAACATGTTCCTCAAGTGGGCTCGAGCAGAACTGGGCACAACAGGTAAAAGATTCCAAAGCGCCATTTAGTGCTGGGCACAGAAGGAGACAGAGGGGAGGGTGTCGGGGTGGGGCGTGCTCTGCCGTAGTCTCTGCTGCGCTCTGCTCCCCTGGCCCCGTCTCTGCACTTCCTCCCTGCTTTCCGCATCTGCCCTCACTTCCCCGGCCTAACCCTCCCAGCCTGGAGTGGAAACCCCGGAGGCGGAGGCTCTCTGCCAGGGCTGAGAACCTGAGGCTGAGCGCCTGCAGCAGGGGGCGGGCAGGGCAGAGCATGTGCTGGGCCCCGGAGGCTGGGGCGAGGCTCAGAGCGGGAAGGAGTGCTCAGCTGCCAGAATGATGGCTGTCTTCTGCTCCAGGATCAGTTTTGAACTTTATATAAATGGAATCATACAGTATCTCTTTCCATCTCTTTCTTAATCTTGCTTTCATATTTCTTTAAAGCTTTTTGTCAGTATTTTCCATTCTGGGTAATAATTTTAGTATACTTTTCGTCACTCATTTTCTCTTCACCCATCCATTGAGTATCTGATTTAATTCAGTATACTTCCCCCCGCCCCGAGTTTTATTGAGATGTAATTGACACGCAGCACTGTATAAGTTTAAGGTGTACAACATAACGATTTGTTACAAACCATCATGAGGTGATGACCACAATAAGATTAATATACTTTTCAATTCTATTGTCCTATTTGGTTCTTTCTTTTCTTTTTAATTTTTTTTTTTAGCAGTGCCATGCGGCATATGGGATCTTAGTTCCCCGACCAGGGATTGAACCCGTGCCTCTTGCATGGGAAGTGCAGAGTCTTAACCACTGGGCTGCCAAGGAAGTCCCTATTTGGTTCTTTTTCATATCCACAAGGATTTTTTTTGATAGTCCCTTGTTTCTTCCATCAAACCTTGAGTAATCTTTCAACATTTTATTGTACGTATGATACACATTTATTGTTACCGTCCCTATCTGATGTTTCTGCTGTTTTGCAGTGTTTTGGGGTCTGGTTCTATTGTTTCTTTCTGCAGAGTCTCCTTCATGTGACTCATCCCCTTTTTTGTGATTTTCGATTGTGAGGTCATATTCTTTGGGGTTTTACTTATAGCACTTCTTTGAGGCCTGAATCTGAGAGGATTTGTACTTGCTTCTTCTATGTGCCTTGGCTCACTACCTACTTGAGACCTGTTTAAGCTAAATTAGCATGCTGGGGCTTTTCAGGACGCACAGGTGGCATAAATCCAGCCTCAGCTGTGTGAGGGCCGGCTCGTGGTTATCAGTTTCTCAGAGGGGGTGTTTCCTCCTCCACTTGGAGCTCAGACCGAGAAGGAAATGTTGCTTCACCACCTCTCTCTGCAGGGCTGCCTCCTGCCCTTGTGGCCTTCCACTGGGTCCCAGGGTTTCAAAAAGTCTCCGATCTGATTTCCTGACTGTGGGCGCTCCAGCCTCATGAAAACCCGAGCTCGTGGCTGTCTTGCTGGATTCAGACCTTTTCATTACTTTGGCTTCTGAGGACTTCATTTCTTTCATTATAAGCTCAGCCAATATATTTAAAGAGACGGTTTCTGTATTTCATCCTGCCTTTTCAGGGGTTCTGTGCTCAGGGGGTTTTATGTTATTTAATCTGCCATGTTGTTGATAGTGAAGCTATTGTATTATTCTTCATACTTTTCTAATTGCTTGGAATTTCATCATAATAATAACCACTAAACTATATAATATGACCACTTTTCCATGTCTTTAAATATAATTTTCTTAAGCATCTATTTTAATGGACATGTAGTATTTTATAATTATTTATCTATCCCCTTTTGATGGGGAGTTTTCCAGTAGTTTGCTATTAAAAATACTGATGGAATGAACAACTTTATACCTACATCTTGCTGTGCAACCAAGAGAAATAGTAGAAGTAGTGTTACTGAGATAAGCACCACTGAACACCTCAAGGCTTTTGATATCGGTTACATATAGGCCGTTTGGAAAGCGTGTCCTTAATAATAGTGTAGATCCATCCGTGGCAGGAAGAGAGCCCTGGGCTCTGGCTCCCGACTTGCTCTGTGAGTGAGTGTAGCCATCGACTCGGTGTCGTCACTGTGGAAAAGGAGGCATCGGTTGGTTAAGCTCCAGGGTCTCTGTCTCAGCACCCGTGGTTCTCACTCTGTGCTCTTTCTTCCCCGCTCCCAGGTGACGTCACGGTGGACTTTCCGATGCCCAGGATGCCCTCAGGCTCTGTCACATGACGATTCCCACTTTCACGAGCGGCACAAGTGTATCAACTTCTTTGTCAAGGTGTACGGCTATATGCCCCTGCTGTACACACAGTTCCGCGTGGACTCTGTGCTCTTCAAGACCCGCCTGCCCCACGACAAGACCAAGTGCTTCAAGTTCATCTAGGGGCGTTGCGCATACGGGAGAGGATGAGCAGAGTGAGGGAGGCAGCTCCTGAGGCCCCTAGACACGGAAGGACCTCAGGGATGCCCGCCGGGCGGGTGGCCCAGACCCTCTGCTGGGAGAGCCGGCAGGGAGAGTGGCAGGGACAGAGCTGCCTTGCTCTTGAAATCAGCCACACTGGCCGGAGCCCTGGTCCCAGGACACCAGGGCTCCCTACACAGGGCACTGGTGATAGCTCACACTGAGGGCCACAGGGACTCTGGAGAGCCACTCACGCAGCTCAGAAGCCCAGGGCAGCTGGTTTGTGGTTTTTAATTCACTAACAACTACTATTATTATTTAAAAAGAAAGTTTCAGATTTGCCATTCGAGGTTTATTTATATCCATGTGTATATATATACACATACGTGTGTGTGTACATACATGTGCGTGTATATGTATATACGCACACACACATACATATATATTTGAGGGGGAGTTTGGCATTTCTGCCCGTCTCACAAAGTGAGGGACGCGCCGCGGTGCTCTGTATTCTGGTGGAGGTGGATCCTGGCCTGGTATCTGGCTCATCTGTACAGATCATCTCCGTCCTCCCCAGGGGCATCTATCTGTGCGCAGAAACAGGAAAGGGCTGGGCGTGGCCCTGTTACAGGGCCTTGCCCAAGATAAGACCTGTTGCCAACCAGGGCTCTGTAGCTCGAGGTGGGGGGATCTGCACCTTTGGGGGCAGTGGAGCCTCCCTGCGCAGGACTTGGTGGGTTTGAGGACTCCCCGCTGGGTCGTGCTGTCTGGGTACTCGGCCCAGCTCTCTCCCTACCCCTGTTTGAGAGAGAAGACTGAGGGAGGACCGAGACCTGCAGACAGACCCCCAAATGGCTCTTTTTGTTCGACCCTCCTTTGAAAGACATGTTGTGCTTTGGCTACAGACTTTCCCGCAGGTTCTCTCACGTACGAGAACAGAAGCCTGGTGGGCTGCACTTCAGGTGTGGTCTGAGTGGTTGCAGGTCGGCCTACTCTCTCTGCCGCAGAGCAAGCGAGTATCCTTTGATCCCCACCCGGCTGGCCGGGGAGTCACAGCAAGGCACCTGCCTTGGGATAATTCCTTGGTGAAATTCACCTTCCCCGACCCCTGTCTGGACCCACATCCTATAGTTATTGGATCCCTCACGCCGGGTTGGTTCCGG
This sequence comes from Balaenoptera physalus, assembly GCF_965194825.1. Taxonomy (NCBI): domain Eukaryota; kingdom Metazoa; phylum Chordata; class Mammalia; order Artiodactyla; family Balaenopteridae; genus Balaenoptera; species Balaenoptera physalus. The sequence continues at coordinate 113,497,305 of NC_138886.1, forward strand.
GACCCCCTGAGGTTTGGTATGTGTCAATGTTGGGAGGATTGGATTTGTTAAGTTAAGCTCAAATCCAGCCTGAAATTTAATAGGCATTCACACCCCACATTACCACGTTCCACTCTGGGTTTAAATTTCTATTTCCTGGGCTGAAATAGAAGTAAGCTAATTTTTTTTTTTTTTTTTTTTGGTGGTGGCAGCAGTAGGGGAACCAAAGAGGGCGTTAGTGGCTGTTGGCAGGGATTTAGCCCGTGGCCTCTACCGTATTTCCGGTCCCCACTTTCCTCCAGTGAAGTCGAATCTAGGAGGTTCCCCACAACTGACTGAAAAAAGGCTCAGCTTTGTCCTGGGCACGTACATGCCTTAAGCCAGCTCCGTCTTCCCCTGACCTTGACGTCCTGTGCTCCTGTGTCCAGGGGGCACATCCTCTTCTGACCTGCCTGCCCCAGATGGGTTCTCTTCAAGTATCATTTTGAAGCCGGGCTCTGTCCTGTGGGTAACACCCACCTGTAGGGCTGCTTGACCTAAGGGACTCTCCCCGTCGGTGGACAGGACCAGGGCTCCGTCCTCCGGACATTTCCACTGGCATCTTCCTGTGGTTCCCCTGCTGAGGCAGCTACCTAGGAAATGGAGCTCTGCTGCTCAGCAGCCCAGCGAAGGGGTCCAGACCCCCTGCTTCCTAACTTTCTAACTCCCCCTTCTTTGACCTTGGACTTTATTCTTTTTAGCAGTAGCCTTCTTCCCTTTGGGAAGCCAAAGAGTGTGGTGTTTTGAGCTATAAATGTGGCTGCTATTTTTATCTTGTCTCTTTTAATGTGAGGAACTCCTAGACTGCCTCTGAGTGGGCCTGGTGAGAGAGGAGCTGTGTCAGGATCCCCTGCACTGGAGCCAGAGCGCGGGGTCCCTGATCGCTGGCGGCAGATCCAGAGCCGCTGGTACTCTGAGGCTGTGTGGATGACGTCACAGGGCACTGTGGGCGGGGGGGGGTGATGTCCGAGCACAGACGAGGGTGGCACTGTTTGGACCTGAACAGGACACTGGCCTGAAGGACTCCAGACAGCAGTCTCTGATGGACACTGGCCACGTCTGTAAAGGACACGCCTCGTGGTGAGAGGGAGGGCGGTGAGAGCTTTCGGAGGCTTGGTTAGTTCTCCTGGGGAATGGCCGCTGCTTTTTGCAAGGCGGATTAGCTAGAGGCCCAGGTCCAGGCTTCGAACGCCTTTGATGCCGATCGGTCACCTTGGGAAGCCCAGATGTCAGCTGCGCCACCTGATTGACTCACCTGGAGCACGGGACAGCCCTGCAGACGCACGTGGGCTTCCTCGGCTGTCCTGTGAACCCCCGTTGCCGTCTTTGCTCCCAGGGCCCGGCGTGTCCTTGCTCTCCAGCTGGCCGGTTTGAGAGGCCCCCACATGAGGGGGGCCCCCAAGGGGCTCACGGGGCCTTTCTGGGCTTCTGCACCCGTGCTGTGTCCTCTGCCTGTGTGGCCTGCACCTCAAGCCGGGGCCCGGGCGCTGGGTGTGCAGGAGTGGTCCAGGAGCGGTCCCCTCAGGAGCGGCCTGCCTGCGTGCGTGCTCGGGGAGCTCCTGTTCGCAGTGCTGCTGTTTGAAGGGGGAAGCTCTCTGATACTCATGCCGTGTCCATCCACCCCACCCCTTTTCCAGTCATGAGCACAATTGGTCTTACGTTGGATTTTTGTAAAAAAAATAAAATGGAGACTTTAACTCATGCAGCTTGGAAGTCTTTTGTGGTTTTCCTCTGCAGGACGCTCGAGTGGCCTGAGGGAAGGTGCCTGCCTGCTTCCAGGAGCCACCCGTGCACGGCCAGCGGGCGCCTCCCAGCACGACTGTAGGCTGTGATTTGGTCCTGGAGCAGCCTGCGTGCCTGAGCCCGGCTGATGCCAGCGTGCATGGACACGGGCAGCCTTGTCTGCGTCCGTCTCTGGGATTAGTCATTTGGTGACGTAGAGAGGAACGTAGGTGTCACCGAACTGGTTTGTGGGGGATGTGGGATGGCATGTGGCACGTGTTGGCCACCTTTACTTCTTCACGGTAACTTTTCAGCGTGTGTGGTGCGGTGCCGGGGAGCTCAGGTGTACGTGTTCCCAGCCCAGAGGAGAGGGCTGGCTTAGAATGGCCCCGTCGGTCTGGGGGTTATTTGCTGACTTCCCAGGAGTCGCAGAAAGCGCCTGCGTCTAGTTGGTGCTGAACTCTCAGAGTCCAATCCTTTTGATGTCTGGCTTCTGCTCAGCTGTGGGATCAGCGCCATCCTCAGGGAGCGAGCACCGAGTCACGGGCTTGGAGAAGACGGATGGAGACGGGAAGGAGGATGGAAGGCAGAGAAGAGCTGAGCTGGGGGTGTTCCTCTCCTGGTTTCTGCAGTTGGGAGTTTGGTTTGTACTAACAAGCCTAAGAATGCCTGGGACCCGCAGTTCAGTGTTACTGCGAAACTAGGGTTGACAACTGATGTGGTAGGTTTGCAGCAGGTGAGGGGGGAAGATGACGTCATATCGGGTGGGGATGCCTACTTGGGTCTGGAGCTGGAGCTGCCAGGCTCCTCTTCTTCCAGCCATGCATCTCCTTGTTACAACTTGTGCTGGGGCCAGAGAGACTTGAAGTTGCATGAGGCTGTCGAAATGGGCGTGGTACTAGACACAGAGATAACATGTCTAACTTAGGTTCTGTTCCTGCTAGTTCTGGCTTGGACTTAACAAGGTAAGCCAAAGTGGTCAGTGTTAGCGGTTGATATCATTGTCACTGAAATCGAAGATTCCACCATATTTGCAAAAATGTGGTTAAGAAGGATAATGCTGTGGTTAAGGGTATGGACCCTGGAGTAGACTCTGTGGGTTCAGATCCTGGGTCACCCGTTAAACTGGCGGGGGGCACGTTATATTCTAAACTTCTTATCCATAAAATGGCAAGGACTGTGCCCACGTCTTGAAGATGTGTTGAAAGTAAACATAATAAACGTGAAGAGTCCACTGTTTGGCACACAACAGAAATGCACTGTCACTGGGGTAACATACTGGAAACTTCTTAGGGGCACTTTCTGCATTGCAGCTCATTCCAGGCTCAGCTGAAGCACTGCCTTCAAGAAACCCTCCCTTCTCAGAAGTCGCTGCTTGTCCCCCTCTAACACCCGCCACCGCCCCGGCCCATCTCCTGTTACAGCAGCTGACCTGTCTTCTACGTCACCGCGCACTGTAATGGTTATGGGCCTGCTTCCCACACCAGCTTGTAAGCCTCTTGAGAATAGAGCACTTGAGCGCTAAACAGTTTTTTCCCTCCCTCTCTTCCTCCTTGCGAAATAGTTTTTTGATGAATGAAATGATTTGACGACAAAATTAAGGGGGGGTCACATAGAAATCATAGCTGGCAACAAGCTGAATAACAATCAGTACCATGGTGCTTTTGGAATATAGCTAACGTGGTTACCAGAGTGTTGCAGGAAGTTGGCACGCAACAGCTAAGAAGTCTTATATTCACTGTTTTTATTATTTAAATCTTCATTGACACAAGGGGGTTAAGAGAGCATGGCAAGAAGAATTAAACACCCAGAATGGATTCCAGAAGAGATCATGAAGTACGGTGGGAAGCCTTGCACTAGGGCCTGCCTTGGGTTGCTGTTTAATTTTACCTGTTTCTTGACCTGTTTTAATTAGGCAGATTGTTTTATCCTTCTTCATTTGTCTTCGTATTGTGAAAGAGTACAAATCTTGGTCATATTGTAGGGTTGTCATGTGAGAATTTAAGCTATTTAGATTCTATTTATTTAACCTATTGGTCCTAATATTTCATTATGAAAAATTTCAAATGTACAGGGAAGTTTAAATAATTTTTATACTGTAAACCTGTATACCTAACAGTCATTTTACTATACTTGCTTTAAAGCTATCTATAGATTCATTCCTCTATCCATTTTTTTATCCCTCTATTCATTTTTTTTCATCCTTTTTATCCATCCTATTTTTGGTGCATTTCTAAGTATATAATTACCGGCATTAATACACTTCCCTCTAAATACATAAGCACACACATCATTAACTGGAGGTCAATATTAGTTTCTATGTGTTTAATGTAAAATTTCCATATTAAATTTATACATTGAAATCCACAAATCTTAAGTGTACATTCTCTTGACTTTTGACAAATGCATACACTTGTGTAACCAACCCCATCAAGATACAGAACATTTCTGTCAAACCCAGGACGTTCCCTCATGTTCTTTCCTAGTCAATCTCCACCTCCACCCCACAGTGGTTTTATTCTTTCACCTTGGATTAGTTTTCCTGTTCCTAGAATTTCATATAAATAGTGTCATACAGTTTTTACTCTTTTGTGCAAGACTTCTAGAAACTCAAGTAGTGTGTTTCTGAGATTCATTCAGTGTTGCACATATTAGTAATTTGTTCCTTTTATTGAAAGAGGTATTCCCTTGATTAACAACATTTGTCCATTGATAGGCACTGGAGCTGTTTCCAGTTTTTGGCTGTTATGAATAAAACTGCTAAGAACATTCATGTGCAGGTTTTCTTGTGGATTTATGTTTTTCTCTCGGGTAAACACCTAGGAGTAGAATTGTTGTGTGATAAGGTAGGGATACACATGTTTAGTTTTATAAGAAACTGCCAGACCTTTTCCCGTAGTGATTGTACTCATTCGTATTCCCACCAATAATTTTGTGTTTCAGTTGCTCTACATCCTCGCCAACCTATGGTGGTGTCAGGCTTTGTCGTTTTAGCCATTCTGGTTGGTGAGTAATGGTATCTCATAGTTTGAATTTGCATTTTCCTGATGACTGACTAATGATAAGTACCTTTTCATGTGCTTACTCCATTTATATGTATTTCCTTTGTGAAATTTTTGCCCATTAAACTTTTTTTTGGTTTGTCTTCCTTTTTATCATTGCTTTATTTAAAAAATACATTTTTGGGAATTCCCTGGTGGTCTAGTGGTTAGGACTGAGTGCTTTCACTGCCGTGTCCCGGGTTCAACCCCTGGCCGGGGAACTAACATCCCACACACTGTGTGACAAAAAACATCTTTAATAGATTTTAATTTTTTTGAGCAGTTTTAGGTTTAGAGGAAAATTGAGTGAAAAGTACAGTTGGTCCTCCCCCATTTCCCCCTTGCATTAGTGTGGTACATTTATTACAATTGATAAGCCAGTATTGACATATTAACTGAAGTCATAGCTTATGTTAGGCTTCATTATTTGTGCGGAATATTCTTATGGGATTTGACAAAAGTATAATGACCTGTATCCACTTACAGTATCTATAGAACAGTTTCACTTTCCTAAAAGTCCTTTGTGTCCCACCCATTCCTCTCTCCAACCACTGGCAACCACTATTCTTTTTTACTGTCTTTTTTAGTTTTGCCTTTTCCAGAATGTCATGTCATATGCCAGTTAAAATCATACAATATATAGCCTTTTCAGGTTGGCTTCCTTCACTTAGCAATATGCATTTAAGCTTCCTCCATCTTTTTGTGGTTTGATAGTTCGTTTCTTTTTATTGCTGAATAATATTCCACTGTATGGATGTATTGTTTGTCTTTTTATTGTTGAGTTGTGGGAACTGTTTACCCTGGATACTAGTCCATTGTCAGATGTATGTTCTGTAAATATTTTCCCCAATTTGGGGGTTGCCTATCCATTTTCTTTATGGTATCGTGTGATGAGCAGAAGCTTTTCATTTTGATGAGATCTAATTTAGAACTTTTTTCTTTTTTGTCATTGCTTTCTGTGACTCAAGAACCCTGTGCTTACCCAAAGTCATGAAGATATTCTTTAAATTTTTCCACTAGAAGCTGTATGGTCTAGGCTCCATCTCAAGTTAATATTTGTGTGTGGTGTGTGGTAGTGGTCAAAGTTCTGTTCTTTTTTTTTTTCTAATTATTTTTGGCTGCGTTGGGTCTTCGTTGTTGTGTGCGGGCTTTCTCTAATTGCGGCGAGGGGGGGCTACTCTCCTTTTGCGGTGCGCGGGCTTCTCGTTGCAGAGGCTTCTCTTGTTGCGGAGCACAGGCTCTAGGCGCACGGGCTTCAGTAGTTGTGGCATGTGGGCTCAGTAGTTGCGGCTCGAGGGTTCTAGAGCGCAGGCTCAGTAGTTGTGGCGCACGGGCTTAGCTGCTCCACGGCATGTGGGATCTTCCCAAACCAGGGCTCGAACCCGTGTCCCCTGCATTGGCAGGTGTATTCTTTTTTTGTTTGTTTGTTTTTTAGTTATTTCTGAGATATACATTTTAAAGTAATAACTAGAATTATGACTTATAACATTATACCAGAACATATAAGATTTTTAGAAATTTCATGTAATGTCTGAAACATTTATATTAACATATTTCCATACAAATAACCCAATGAAAGTTTAGTATTAGTTGTTTTGTTTGTTTGTTTTTTTATACTGCAGGTTCTTATTAGTCATCAATTTTATACACATCAGTGTATACATGTCAATCCCAATCGCCCAATTCAGCACACCACCATCCCCACCCCACCGCAGTTTTCCCCCCTTGGTGTCCATACCACCGCTCTCTACATCTGTGTCTCAACTTCTGGCAGGTGGATTCTTAACCACTGCACCACCAGGGAAGTCCTCTTTCTTTCTTTTCTTTCTCTCTTTTTTTTTTTGCACATGAATATCTAGTTGTTTCAGCACCATTTGTTAAAAAGAATTTCCTTTCTCCACTGAATTGGTTGGGGCCTTTGTTGACAACGTAATGACTGTGTAAGTGTGGGTATTTCTGAGCTCTCTTTCCTGTCATGCTGATTTGTTACTAGTACCAGATTGTCTGGATTAATGTAGCTTTCTTGTTCATCTTGAAATAAAGTAGTGTAAGTTCTCCAACTTGCTCATCTTTCTCAAAATTGCTTTGGGTATTATAGTTACTTTGTATTTCTATATATAAATTTTAGAATTAGTTTGTCAATTTCTTTTTTTTTCTAAAAGAAAAAAAAAGATTTTCTATCCTGCTGGATCTGAAAATTAAAAAAAAAAAATTCTTGTAAAATACACAGAACTTAAAATGACCATTTTAGCCACTTTTTAAAAATTAATTTTAAAAAATTGAAGTGTAGCTGATTTACAGTGTTGTGTTAATTTCTGCTATACAGCAAAGTGATTCATATATATGTATATGTACATACATATACATTCTTTTTTAAAATATTTTCTATTATGGTTTATCATAGGATACTGAATATAGCTCCCTGTGCTATAGAGTAGGACCTTGTTGTTTATCCATTCCATATATAAAAGCTTACATCTGCTGACCCCAACCTCCCACTCCATCCCTCCCCCAACCCCCTCCCCCTTGGCAACCACCGGTCTGTTCTGAGTTTGCTTCTGTTTCGCAGATAGGTTTATTTGTGTCATATTTTAGATTCCATGTATGTGATACCATGTGGTATTTGTCTTTCTGACTTACTTCACTTAGTATGATAATCTCTTAATTGCATCCATGTTGCTGCAAATGGCATTATTTTGTTCTTTTTTTATGGCTGAGTAGTATTCCATTGTATATATGTACCACATCTTCTTTATCCATTCACCTGTTGATGGACATTTAGGTTGTTTCCATGTCTTGGCTATTGTGAATACTGCTGCTATGAACATAGGGGTGCATGTATCTTTTTGGATTAGAGTTTTGTCTTGATATATGCCTAGGAGTGGGATTGATGGGTCATATGGTGACTCTATTTTTAGTTTTCTGAGGAACCTCCATACTTTTGTCCACAGTGGCTGCACCAACTTACATTCCCACCAACAGTGTAGGAGGGTTCACTTTTCTCCACACCCTCTCCAGCATTTGTTATTTGTAGACTTTTTAATGATGGCCATTCTGACTGGTGTGAGGTGGTACCTCATGGTAGTTTTGATTTGCGTTTCTCTAGTGATGTTGAGCATCTTGTTCCTATTGGCCATTTGTATTTCTTCTTTGGAGAAATGTCTATTTAGGTCTTCTGCTCATTTTTCAATTGGGTTGTTTGTTTTTTTGTTGTTGAGTTTTATGAGCTGTTTGTATACTTTGGAAATTAAGCCCTTGTTGGTTGCATCATTTGCAAATATTTTCTCCCATTCTGTAGGTTGTGTTTTTGGTTTTTTAATGGTTTCGTTTGCTGTGCAAAAAGCTTGTAAGTTTGATTAGGTCCCATTTGTTTATTTTTGCTTTTATTTCTATTGCTTTGGTAGACTGACCTAGGAAAACATTGGTACAATTTATGTCAGAAAATGTTTTGCCTGTGTTCTCTTCTAGGAGTTTATGGTGTCATGTCTTATGTTTAAGTCTTTAAGCCATTTTGAGTTTATTTTTCTGTATGGTGAGAGGATGTGTTCTAACTTCATCAATTTAAATGTGGCATTTTAGCCACTGCTAAGTGTACAATTCAGTGGCATTAAGTATATTCACAATGTGTAACCATCACCACTAGCTATTTCCAGAACTTTTTTGTCTTCCCAAACAGAAAGTCTGTGCCCATTAAACAGTAACTCTCCATTCCCCCTTCCTTTCAGCTCCTGATAACCTCTGTTTTGTTTCTATGGATTTGCCTATTCTGGATATTCATATAAACGGAATCATAGAGTATTAAGTCTTTTTTGTCTGGCTTATTTTATATAGCATGTTTTCAAGGTTCATCCATGTTGTAGCATGTATCAGAATTTCATTCCTTTTTATGGCTGGACAATATTTCATTGTGTGTGTGTATAAATAGTTATGGCATAAAATATTTTGTCCATTCACCTGTTGATGGATACTTGGGTTACTTCCACATTTTGGCCATCATAAATACTGTTATGAACATGGATGTACAAACATGTTTGAGTCCCTGCTTTCAATTCTTTTGTGTATATACTGATCAGTGGAATTGTTGGATCATATGGTAACTCAAAGTTTAATTTTTTGGGGAACTGCCAACAGTTTCCACAGCAGCTGTACCATTTAACATTTCCACCAGCAGTGCACAAGGGTTCAGTGTCTCCACATCCTTGCCATTACTTGTTTTGTTTTGTAATTAATAATTTTAAAATTATAGCCATCCTAGTAGGTGTGCAGTGATATCTCATTGACCGTTTGATTTACGTTTCCCTAATGACTAATCATGTTCAATACCTTCTCATGTGCTTATTGGCCATTTGTATATTTTATTCAGAGAAATGTCTATTCAAGTCCTTTGCCCAATAAAAAAAAAAAATTTTTTTTTTGTTATCCACTGGGATTTTGATGAGATTGTATTGAATCTGTATATCAATGTGTAGAATTGAAATACTAATAACACTGAGTCTCTAATCCATGAACATGATATATCTCTTCATGTATTCTGATCTTATTTAATTTCTATCATCACAATTTTGAGACTTTTAGTGTAGAGATCTTACACATCTTTTTCAAAAGTTTATTCCTAACTGTGTCTTTTCACACTATTAAGAGTAGAATTGCTGTTTTTTTACAAGTTCTTTTTCTAATTATTTATTACTAATATATAAAATACAGTTGATTTTGTATATTAACCTTGTATTCTGCAATCTTGCTAACTTTTTAATTCTATGTATGATTTTCTATTTAAACAATATTTTGCTCATGTTCCTGGAAATCTGCTCCTCTATACTTGTGAGAAGTTTGGGCGAAACTTGTATTTTGTCTGTTATTCTGGTGAGTTAAAGTCATCGGAGACAACACAATGCACAGGATATAATAGGTGCTTAATAAATACTCACTGATGGCTGGAAGGGCCTATAGATGATTGGAAAAGACTTTGTAACAAAAATAAAGAACAAAGTCCTTTATTTTCAAAATATTGTGAGCAGTGTAATTAGTTACTAGATTAAAAATTTATATCAGATATTCTAAAAAATGTTATCAAACTTTTAGTTGATGTGTTTGGTAACCCCAAATTACTGTAATGATGTGCATTAAAGTGACTTTTCATTTGTGACTGATTTCATAGTTGTATGTCACGAAGACTTATAAATGCCTTAGAAATTATTACTGTGGCTTATCGTAGAGAAGGGTAAAGGATAAATTCTGCTAACATAAGAATTATCATGCAGAGGATACACCCCTATTTTTTTCAGTGGCCTCAGATAACAATATAAGGGAAAGAAGAAATACTCCACATGTTTAATGACAAGATGTGGGCAAAACACCTTTCAGAGATCTGTGGTCCTGTGATGCAAAGAATGCTTAAGTTTAATACATGTAATTTTTTCCCAGTTTTATTGAGATATTATTGACATACAGCATATGTAAGTTTAAGGTGTACACATGATTTGATACACATATACACTGAGAAATGATTACTACAAAAAGGTTAACTCTATCCCATCACATAATACCTTTTTGTGTGGTAATAACTTTTAAGATCTACTCTCTTAACAGCTTTCAAGTATATAATCCAGCATTGTTAATTACAGTCACAGTGCTGTACATTAGATTCCTAGAACTTATTCATCTTATAGCTGGACATTTGTATCTTCCCATTTCCCCACCTCCTATCCTAGCCCCTGGCAACCACCATTCTACTCTACCTCTGAGTTCAGCTCTTTTAGATTCTACATGAGTGAGAACATATAGTGCTTGTCTGACTTATTTCATTTAGCATAATGCCCTTAAGGTCCATCCATGTTGTTGTAAAACATGGGAATTCCTTCTTTTTTATGGCTGAATAATATTCCATTGTGTATGTGTATGGTAATGATTTGTGATGTTGAACACCTTATCATGTACCTTTTGGCCCATTTGTATGTCTTTGGAAAAATGTATATTCAAGTCCTGTGCCCACTTTTTTTGCTATTGATTTGTATGAGTTCCTGATATATTTTGGCTCTTAAACCCTTATCAGATAGTTTGCAAACATTTTCTCCCATTTGGTTGCCTATTCATTGTGCTGGTTTCCTTTGCTGTGCAGAAGCTTTTTAGTTTGATGTAGTCCCAGTTGTTTATTTTCCTCTTGTTGCCTGTGCTTTTGGTGTCATAGCCAAAAAATTGTTGCCAAGACCAATGTCAAGGAGCTTTCCCCCTACATTTTCTTCCAGTAGTTCTAGTTTTGGGTCTTAAACATTTAAGTCTTTACTCCTTTTCAAGTTAATTTTTATGAGTGGTGTAAGATATTTTATTCTTCTGTGCGTGGTTATCCAGTTTTCCCAACACCACTTACTGACAAGACTGTCCTTCCCTCATTGAGTCTTCTTGGCTCCCTTGTCAGATATTAGTTGACTGTATATGTGTGGGTTTATTTCTGGGCCCTCGATTTTGTTCCATTGGCCTGTGTGTCTATTTTTATGTCAGTACCATACTGTTTTGGTTACTATAGCTTTGTAATAAAGCTTAAAATCAGGAGTTGTGCCTCCAGCTTTTGTTCTTCTTTCTCATAATTTTTTTTGGGGGGGGGGCATTCAGGGTCTTCTCTGGTTCCATACAAATTTGAGTTTTTTCTTCTGTGAAAAATGCAATTGGAATTTTGATAGGGATGGCATTGAATCTATAGATGGTAAAATGCTTCTATGATGTGATTAAACCTAAAATGGGATCCAAGAACAGTGCTGGCTGCAGCCTCCTGCAAGATTAGACGTGTTTGGCTCAGTTCTACATTGCCTATCTCCATAATTTAGTTGCAACTTCCATCAGAACTGTAGTTGGTTATTTTTACCTCATTCTAGGTTTGAAAAAGAGTAAAGTTATTTACCCATCGTTCCACTGCAGTGAATTTGGGCACATCAGAGGTTTTCTACCTTCCCACAGTATGGCATGAAACAATGAGACAGCATTCAACTTTCCTCATGGAAAAACTGGACTTGGGCCAAAGGAAAGTAGCTCCCTTTCCTCACCAGTTTGCTTGGCTCACATGAATATATGATCATACAGCTTTGGAGGTTTCTTCACTCTCATTTCTGTTGATACTTCACTGTACAAGCAAACCTCATTTTATTGTGTTTTGCAGATATTGCTTTTTTTTTTTTTTTTTTTTTACAAATTGAAGGTTTGTGGCAACCCTGCGTCAAGTAAGTCTATCAGTGCCATTTTCCCAGCAGCATTATTTTAAAATTAAGGTCTGTACACTTTTTTTTTGAATAATGCTATTGCACGTTTAATAGACTACAGTATAAACATAATTTTTATATGCACTGGGAAATGAAAAAATTCATGTGACTCGCTTTATTGTGATAATGTGCTTTATTGTTGTGGTCTGGAACCAAACCAGCAATATTGCCAAGGTATGTCTGTAGTTTGGAAAAGCCAACTTCTGCCTTTATAGGACAACGGTGAGGCCCAAAGGCTTCAAGCTCTCCAGGGTTCAAGACGACAAACAGTTGTTACCATTACTTAAAAAGAAATGGACAATACGCCTTAAGTCCCTTCCCCAGCTCCTGATCCCTGATGCTCACACACGACGTTAAGGTAAGGCAGAAGCCACTTACTGGCGATGGGTTTTGGGGAAAGTTAATTGCTGTACCTCAGTTTCCTCATCCAGTGCCTTGACTGTGGCCCTGTGGAGAGATGCCTCTGAACCAGGAGCACCGAGCTAAGCTACACCTGATTCCTGACCCACAGAAGCAGTGAGATAATAAATGTTTGCTATTTTAAGCCACTAAATTTTGGGCTAATTTGCTACACAGCAATGGATATATTACTCTGCAGAAAGATCAAAAGAAATAAGAAAATCAGGTCTCTATTTTTTTTTTTTAAATTTTTTTAAAAATTTATTTATGGCTGTGTTGGGTCTTCGTTTCTGTGCGAGGGCTTTCTCTAGTTGCGGCAAGCGGGGGCCACTCTTCATCGCGGTGCACGGGCCTCTCACTATCGCGGCCTCTCTTGTTGCGGAGCACAGGCTCCAGACGCGCAGGCTCAGTAGTTGTGGCTCACGGGCCCAGTTGCTCCGCGGCATGTGGGATCTTCCCAGACCAGGGCTCAAACCCGTGTCCCCTGCATTGGCAGGCAGATTCTCAACCACTGCACCACCAGGGAAGCGCCACCTCCTCACTATTTTTAATGGTTTTTCAATTACTATTTAATCATTAGGCGTTTGTTGGGCTCGAGTAGAAATTTTTCTAAATGTCAGTCTCTTCCCCAGATCGGTATGAATAGTCAGCGGGCTGCATTTCCAAATAACAAAGCCACTATTGGTGGTATAATTCTAGCACTGACAGCAGGTTCCACCATTTCTTCTGGGTCTTCTATTCACCAACCTGGTGTGTTATCCAAATACCTGAACTCTAGGTAGAGTTATTCATAACTGCTCTCTCCTAATACTTGGGAGGGCCAGCTCTAGATTTCTCTGCTCTAACAAATGATTCTTTGCTTCTTCCTGTCTCTGGCTTCTGCCATGAAGTAGGTGGTAATGACAATTAAAACCTTCATAATTTATTTCCTGCACATCAGTTTACTGACTAATTTGCATTTACATACTATTTGTCTCTTTAGTAACCACCTCTCAACCACCTCTCATTGAGCCCTTGGGGTTAATCAAGCCCTTAACAGAAATCCAACTTGGACAAATCCAAGTCATTCCTGGACGTATCACTGTTGGAACATTTAAGTAAAATAACCATTTTGATTTTTCTTCCTATTTTATACTGCTTTTGCATTTTTCAAGATGTTAAGAAAACTTTAAAAAACTTGATTTCTCTCATAAGTTTTATTAGGAAGTATGCCTACATGTGCTGCATATTTACAATTCTCCTACTAAAAACAAAACTAAATGTTCATAACCATGGCATGTCCGTCTCTTGTAATGTTAGTCCTCTCCCGCAGTTTATTCTGTGGACACACCCTAGGCCCCTCGATTGGAATGATCTGCACATTGGGAAACAAACAGAGACCGGTTGAAGCATTCCTGGGCCCAAGGCTGGCAAAGTTGGAGATGGCAAAAATGAAGTTGCCTTTTTCCTCCTCTAATGAAGAACTGCTTCCCACTGACATGTCCATTCCAGAGACAGAACTGACAGCCAACTCTCCATGAAACCTGAGGAAGTAGTTCTATAGTGTTATAGTTCTTGGGTCACTAAAGCCCTTTGTGATGCTTTGCTGCTGCAGGTTGGACTGACTTCCGACTGAATTTCAACTGGTCTGAAAAGACGGTAAGCATCTACTTCCACTGCTGGCCAGTTCTAAGACTTGCATGCTACTCCCCACATTTTAATACTTGCGGAATTGGCATGTGTGTTACAACTGATGCTATCTCAGAGTTGATGTAAATACCCATTTTAAGCAATTCCATTTTTTCAAACACAGGTGTCTGAGTTTACTGCTCAGGAACGCGGAGAATCCTGATCATCTGTGGGGGAGGCAGTGGTGAGCAGAGGTTGTGAGTGGAGACTGAGACGCTGGTTCAGGTTCAGAAGGTCAAGGTCGGTGTCAGCGCTCTGTGCTGGTGTTTCTCATACTGACGCAGCTCAGATGAAGTTAAGCACCCGTTCGTACAATTTAAGAAATATACTAATGCACACACCAAACTAAAATTTGCTGTGGTGTTTTCTAAGTTCAGTTCTGTATATTTTCATATTCTTTCAGATACTAAATGGCTGTATAAATTGTAGGTTCAGCAGAACACAGCTACTTCTATAAAAAATAAGTTTTATTAACAAAATGAGCTCACATGGTAAAACACAGATAGATGGGTTCATTTTGCTAATTTTGGGGGATCATCTTTCTTATTAGGTACAGCACTGTAGACAATAAAACAAACTCAAAGACTAGTTCCCCTGCCCGAAGCCTGTGAAACCATGAAAAACAGGTCACAAGTCCTCATCTTTTTACCTCTCCTTCCACTATTTATTAACCTCCTGGAAAGCTGCTGTAGCTCTCAGCCTTCTCCTCGGCTTGTTGCCTCACTTGCCTGGCTACCCGAGAGAGGCAGGACTGGGAAGAAGACGAGCCTGAAGGTTAAAGGGAAAGCTCTTGCCTGAAACAGTGCTAAGAAGCCAGACCCGGAGATTCTGGCCATAACTCCTGAGAATGTCCCTCAAGCCAGAGACCAACACCACAGAGACCTGCCAGGCCGCATGGCCTTCCTCCGCTGGGTGCTGGGCAGCCACGGTGAAGGACTGCAGCAGGGTCTCAGGGAAGTGGAGATGGCTTTCGTGTTCCACTCAGAACTTCTGTAGGAATTTGAGGACAAGGTCCCGCAGCCGTACCCTGAGCATCTCGTCATTGTCGCAGATGATATGGGTCGAATCTTCCTCGATCTGGATGAGCGTCTCAGCTTCCTGTAGCAGGACGATATGGCCCTTGGCTGTGTCTTCCACCTTAATATCGCTGAAGCCATGCTGCTCCAAAAGAAAAGGGACAGGAGGATGGTGGGTGCTCTGAAAAGCCGGAGGATATTTCAGCGACTGAGAGTTCTAAAATCATGCTTCCTAGAATTGGCTAAACTGAACATCCTAGAAACTGGCATTTTGGACACTCAGTACAATTCTACAGACTAATCACAGCACCTACCTACAGCAACAGAATTCAAACTGAAGCCCCTAAACATGCAAAATCGCATGCAAAGCACAGCAGAATTCCTGCAGCCTGCTTAAGCTGTTATCTGAGGAGCACATCTAAGCACCTGGGTTCAGGAGCCTGGGACGCCAGGCCGCTCCGTACCAGCCTCCACGCCACGCCTGTGGTCCCTGGTGAAAAAGCGCCATCCTGTCCCAGGAAAACGCCATTCTTCACAGCAAGATACCACTGACCTGCTGATGTGGCAAATCCTTCCCAAGGGAGAAGACAGATAAGGCAGCGTATCCGGGGCCACCTCCAATGCTAACTCAGAACTTTCTTACACATCAGATGTCAAGTTGAGAAAGAAGAAAAGAACTGGAAAGAGGACTAATTTGCCTGAAAGGACACAGGCTAGGTAATGAACGTGACCTAGGGAGATTCTCCACACTTGGCTCTGGAAATCTCACGTGTAGTTTGGGGCGGCCACGGATATTCCTCCTGCAGGAGGAGGTGGGGCAGAAATGGTGGGGGGAGTAGCTAGGGTCGGGGCCTAGGGGTCAACTCCCGGGTGCCCAGGCAGAAGAGCTAAACAAGGTCTTTCTGGGAAAGCAAGTTGTTTCAAGATTTTAAGAAACAAGTCAAGCGTGAGTCCCGTCAGCAGGGCCGGGGGTGCAGCATGGTCGGGAGGAAGCTGGTACTGGTGTGATCACAGCACATGGGGCTCCCTGGGGTAATTCCCACGGGGTGTCCCCATGTCACTAGGGGCCAGGAGAGCCACACAACTGGAGGAAAGCCCTCCCTTCAGGGAAAATTAAACGAGTACTGAAGAAAACAATTCCCAATAA
This sequence comes from Balaenoptera physalus, assembly GCF_965194825.1. Classification (NCBI taxonomy): domain Eukaryota; kingdom Metazoa; phylum Chordata; class Mammalia; order Artiodactyla; family Balaenopteridae; genus Balaenoptera; species Balaenoptera physalus. The sequence goes on from NC_138886.1 coordinate 113,513,566, forward strand.
AGAGAAAGCTTTAAAGATTTGAAAGAACTCAGCGACTGAGTTATTTAGTTTGGACAAAAGGCAGTAACTAGTTTAACAGAAGAAAGTCTCTTTTCCTGTAATGATCTACTATAGTTGCAGTTCTTCTTGTAAGAAGCAACACGAACAATATTATCTTTAGCCAATTCCTCCTCTTTTCTATCAAGGATTCTATAATTCTGATGCCAAAACAGGGACCTCTGAAGTCCTGTGACTGAAGCCAGAATTACAAACTCTTCTCCGGGTAAGTTGTTCTCTTTTTCCTCGTAGTCGTGAAATCTGCGCCTCGTGGTGGGCAGCCACCAGGGACAAGGGGCGGGATGGCTGCTGAGCCAGCGCAGGGACCACCGTCCTCCACAATGCCTGCCTGCTTCTCTCTCCTCCCAACCTGTCTGGGAATCGCTGGCTCTGCTTCCTGAGTGCCTGGGGATCTGGCATCAGTGGCCCCTGTGGCCCCCAGTCTTGCCCAAGACTCGTATCTCCTCTGACCTGGCCATGCTGGCTCTGACAGCGAGGGGTCTTCTCATAGGAAAGTGGGGCTCTAGAGGGGGCAGACCCTTCTTTCTCCTGGCTGTCCCCCTGCCCCATCTGTCACAGCTACGTTCCTGAAGAAAGAAAGGCCCCTCCTCAGTCTGGTTCCCACGAGAAGTGGGGCTGGGGGAAGGGGGGCCCGCTCTCCTCTAAGTCTCCGCGGCTCTCGCCTGGTTCTGTCCCCACCATGACCGAGGAGCCAGCAGCGCAGACAGTGGAGACGGCGAACTGCAGCAGCACGCGCTCCCCGGAGTGGGGCCGCCGTGGGCAGAGCGGGACGGCGGTGCCTCAGACGGCGCAACCCACCCGCTCACCTTCTCCAGCGTCTGCACGAACTGGTCCACGGGGATGGAGCCGCTCAGCAGAGGCTTCAAAACCTTGCAGTCTGGAATGTCATCACTGGCCCGCTTTCTCTTCTTGCCGCCTGTGGGCTGGGCGGGCCTGGGCGGGGGCTGGGTGGGAGGAAAACAGGGATCTCGTCAAGAAGTCACCCGGGAGCCCGAGTGAAGCTACCCGGCCCGCGGGACCCGCTTCCTAGAAGGGCCCTGGGCCTGCGTTCAGGGTCACCATCAGCTGGGGCTCCAGCTGGATTTCCACATAATGCACACAAGCTAAAGCCAACTGTCCACATATAATCGACACCTTATTCAGCAAAGATATCTTCCTTTTATCAAAATCTATTCTTAATTTTCAATTGACTGAATTCGGTGCTGTCTGCGTAAGGTCTTCATAACCCGTGTTGGTGACCACAGGTGGGGCAGCAGCTCCGAGAACACTGGCTGTGGGGTCAGACTGACTGGCTACAGTCCTTCTGTCAAGAAAATGAAGGGCAGAGAGATGGCCTCTAAGACGGTGATAGTAAAGAGAACTTTGTGAGGATTAAATAAGACAACGCCTGGTAAGGCCCTGGCCTGGGGTACAGCGCACTTTAAGTGGTCGCTATGGACACATGATGTGGAGGAACAAGAGCGACACAGCCCAACCCTGAAAGGGGTTTTTCTCATGGGGGGTGAAGACAAGGGCCCAAAGAGCTGCCCCCGAGGCACACACGTGCCATGAAGTGAGGCGTGAGGCACCAGGGGGAGGGCCCCCACCTGCACGGGGTTCTTCCCGCAGGTCCGCTGTATTTCAGGGCCCTCACCCTCCCCGACAATACCTGGAGAACGTGCTTGTTATCTTTAGTGTGCAGCACGGCCGAGACAGTTGCCAAGGAAACGCCAGGCTTGATCTCCATGGGTACCAGCGAGTCCGCGAGCTGGGAGCAAACAGAGGGGTTTCAGTCAGGCTCCCTGTAAACTGGGGGGATGAGGGTGCTGCCACCGTGCTGTGCAGAGGCAGGGGCTAGGAGGCCACGCTGGGTGGCAGTGCCACCCCCGTGCACGGCTCAGGATTAGATGGTGACGCCCAGGGTCAGGGTCACCCTGGCCAGCAGGCCCGCAGCACCACGTGCCCCTGCCAGTCTGGTGGAAGAGTACCAGACGTCAAATGTCAAAACTGAGCCTTTAGTGATCACCATTATTTTCTTTTGAATTTTTATTTACATCACTGCAGTCTAAAATGACCAAATAACTTTAAGAAGTAAAAAACTTAAAACAATCATTTTTAATCAAAAATACATCACACACACACACACATACACACAATCAACTGTGATGAAGAAAGGAGGTGAGAGAAGAGCAGAGGGAAAAGGGGGTGGTGGCAGCAGGTAAACAGGCTGAGAAGAGGAAGAGAACTAGCCGACCCAGTGCTCTGAGGTACAATGTCTTTTGCGCTGCTTCTCCTGAGACTCCAGAGTCACCCAGCGCAGGCATGTGCCACCACGTGCTGGGACCTGGGTGCTGCCCTCTCTGCTGCCCCTTTCATTAGTCGCTGCCACACCATGAAATGCCAACACCCCACCAAGAGCTCACTGTGTGACCTGGCACAACCTCTATCCAGCTTGCAGGTCTCCTAACACTCTTGTATAGACGCACACACACACACACACGTCCTCCTTACTCAAAATATACACCAAGTGCTGACTTTCCATGCCAGCCTCTGCCTTCATCCTTGTCACTTCTCCAGGGGACTAGTGACAGGCAGGAAGGGAAGAGACAGCAGCATTTGGACTGAGTGAGCTGTCTAATTCCTGGGAATCTGACTTCTCCCAAAGGTAAAATACACAGCTTTTACCTGTGGGCCATCTCTTTCTCTAACACCAGAGTCTGATGTGTACACCTTCTCCTCTGCAACTTCAGAGTCCCCTGACCCAGCCACCAGCAGTGACGTGTGATCTTATGAGAGGCCCTAACACTCGAGTTTAGTTGACTACTGTTCTTAAACGCATGCAGACCTCAACCTATCCAAGCCTCCTTTATAAAAAAACAAATATGCAAGATGCCATTTATGTAAACATGAAGATCAGTATCAAATGGGCAGAGGAAGCAGGTGAGGATATTTGAAATGACTGGCAAACATGTGAGGACTATTTCATGAACCAAAAAACGGGGGCGGGGGGTGGCCAAGATGGCAGAGTAGGAAGACCCTGAGCTCACCTCCTCCATGGGCACTCCACAACTACAACTGTAGATAGAGCAACCATAGATGAGAATGATCAGAAGACTAGCAGAAAATAATCTTCCACAACTGAAGATATGAAGAAGGAGTCACAATGAGAAGGAGTGGGGCAGAGACACAGTAGAGTCAAGACCCACACACTTGGGTAGGTGACCTGGCAGCCCCACCTACCAGTGTTCCTGTGGTAGTCAGCTCTACCACAATGGAAGGGCCCATGCAGCCCTCAAAGGGGGTGACCCTAGAGCATATATCTGGTGACCAGAGGGGTGTGTGCTGCTGGGCCCCATAGGATGTCTCCTACAAAAGTCCAATTCTCCAAGATTGGGAAATGTAACCAACCTACCTAACACACAGAAATAAAAACAGAATTAGGCAAAATGAGGAGACTGAGGAATATGTTACAAAAAAAGGAATAAGATAAAACCCCAGAAGAACTGAGCAAAGGGGAGACAGGCAATTGACCTGATAAGTTCAAGGTAATGATCATAAAGATGCTCAATGAATTTGGGAGAAGAATGGACGAACACAGTGAGACGTTAGAAATTTTTAATAAAGCGTTAGAAAATATAAAGAAGAACCAGAGCTAAAGAACACAGTAACTGAAACAAAAACTACACTGGAAGGAATCAAGAGTAGATTAGTTGACACAAAGGAACAGATCAGTGCACTAGAAGACAGAGTAGTAGAAATCACCCAAGCTGAACAGAAAAAAGAAAAGAAAAAAGAAAATCGTTTAAGAGACTTCTGGGACAATATCAAGTGCACTAACATTCACATAATAGGGAACTTAAAAGGAGAATACAGAAGGGGGCAGAGAACTGTTTGAAGAGATACTAACTGAAAACTTCCCTAACCTGGGAAACGAAACACATGCAGGCCCAGAGAGTCCCAAATAAGATGAACCCAAAGAGGTCCACACCAAGACATACTGTAATTGAAATGGCAAAAATTGAAGGTAAAGAATTTTAAAAGCAGCAAGGGACAAGCAACTAGTTACATACAAAGGAACTCCCATAAGACTATTAGCTAACTTTTCCAAAAGTACTACAAAAGCAACCAGAAAATAATTAAGAAAATGGCAATAAGTACATACCTATAAAATAATGATTTTAAATGTAAATGGGCTGAATTTGCCACTCAAAAGACATAGAGTACTGAATGGATTAAAAAATAAGGCCCATCTACATGCGGCCTACAAGACTCATTTCAGAAATAAGGACAGACACAGACTGAAGGTGAAGGGATGGAAAGAGATATTCTATGAAATGAAAAGCTATACTCAGACAAAATAGACTTTAAAACAGACTGTAATAAAAGAAGGGCATTACATAATGATAAAACAGGTCAATCCAGCAAGAAGATGTAACATAAATGTATATGCACCTAACACAGAAGCACCAAGATCTATAAAGCAAACATTAATGGACTTAAAGGGAGAAACTGAAAGCAATACAATAATATTAAGAGACTTTTAACACCCCACTCACATCACTGAATAGATCATCTAGACATAAAATCAATAAGGAAACACTGGCCTTAAAATGACACATTAGACCAAATGGCATATATATATATATATATATATATATATATATATATATATATATATATAAAACATTCCAGCCAAAAGCAGCAGAATATACATTCTTTTCAAGTGCACATGGAACATTCTCCATGATAGATCACATGCTAGGCTACTAAACAAATCTCAGTAGATTTAAGAAGACAGAAATCATATCAAGCATCTTTTCCAACCACACTATGAAACTAGAAATCAACTACATGAAAAAAATTTCAAAAAACACAAAACACATGGAGGCTGAGCAATATGCTCCTCAACAACCAGTGCGTCAATGAAGAAACCAAAGAAGAATTTAAAAAATACCTGGAGACAAATAAAAATGTAAACACAACAATTCAAAATCTATGGGAAGCAGCAAAGGCAGTTCTAAGAGGGAAACTTACAGTGAACAAGCCTACCTCAGGAAACAAGAAAAATCTCAAACAAGCTAATCTCATCCCTACAGGAACTAGAAAAAGAAAAAGCAAAACCCAAAGTTAGCAGAAGAAATTCTAAAGCAATGAAACTAAGAGCTACTTCTTTGAAAAGAAAAACAAAATTGATATACCTTTAGTCAGAATCATCAAGAAAAGAGAGAGGGACCAAACAAATAAAAACAGAAATGAAAGAGGGGAAGTTAAAACTGACACCACAGAAACACAAAGGATCATAAGAGATTACTATGAACAATTACAGGCCAATAAAATGGAAAACCTATAAGAAATGGATAAATTGCTAGAAATGTACAATCTCCCAATACTAAATCAGGAAGAAATAGAAAATATGAACAGACCGATTACCAGTAATGAAACTGAATCAGTAATAACAAACAAAAGTCCAGAACCAGCTGGCTTCGCTGGTGAATTCTACCAAAAATTTAAATCAGAGTTAACACTTATTCTTCTCAAACCATTCCAAAAAACTGAAGAGGAAGGAATGCTTCCAAACTCATTCTACAAGACCAGCATCACCCTGATACCCAAACCAGACAAAGACAGCACACAAAAAAGAAAATCTCAGGCCAATATCACTGACGAACATAGATGAAAAAAGTCTCAACAAAATATTAGCAAACCGAATTCAACAATACATTAAAAGGACCATATACCACGATGAAGTGGGATTTAGCCCAGGGATGCAAGAATGGTTCAATATTCACGAAACAGTCAACATGATACACCACATTAACAAGCAGAAGAATAAAAGTCACATGATCATCTTAATAGACTCAGAAAAAGCTTTTGACCAAATTCAACATCAAATCATGATAAAAACTATTAAGAAAGTGGGTATAGAGGGAACATACTAAAGGCCATATATGACAAGCACACAGCTAACATCATACTCAATGGTGAAAAGCTGAAAGCATTTCCTCTAGGATAAGGAACAATACAAGGATGCCCACTCTCGACACTGCTATTCAACATAGTACTGCAAGTCCTAGCCACAGCAATCAGAAAGAAAAAGAAATAAAAGGAATCCAAATTGGAAAGGAAGAAGTAAAACTGTCACTGTTGGCAGATGACATGATACTATACATAGAAAATCTTAAAGACACAACCAAACTATTAGAACTAATAAATGAATTCAGTAAGGTTGCAGGATACAAAATCAATATACAGAAATCTGCTGCATTTCCATACACTATCAACAAACTGTCTGAAAGAGGAATTAGGAAAACAATCCCATTTACAGCTGCATCAAAAAGAATAAAACACCATGGAATAAATCTAACCAAGGAGGTAAAAGACCTATACTTGGAAAATTCTAAGACACTGATGAAAGAAATTGATGACAACAGAAACAAATGGAAAGATATACTGTGCTCATGGATTGGAAGAATACTGTTAAAATAACCATACTTCCCAAGGCAATCTACAGATTCAATGCAAACTCTATAAAAATACCAATAGCATTTTTTACAGAACTAGAACAAATAATTCTAATATTATATGGAAACACAAAAAACACCAAATAGCCAAAACAATCTTGAGAAAGAAGAACGAAGCCTGAGGTATCACACTCCCTGAGTTTCAACTATACTACAAAGCTATAGTAATTAGAACAAAATGGCATTGGCACAAAAACAGACATATAGGTTAATGGAACAGAATAGAGAGCCCAGAAATAAACACATGCGTATATGGTCATTTAATCTATGATAAAGGAGGCAAGAATATATGATGGGGAAAAGACAGCCTCTTCAATAAATGTTACTGGGAAAACTGAACAACCACATGCAAAAGTCTCATGTCTCATACCATATAAAAAATAAACTCAAAATAGATTAAAGACTTAAATCTAAGACCTTAAACCACAAAACTCCTAGAAGAAAACATAGGCAATATGCTCTTTGACAGCGGTCTTTTATCAATTTTTTTTTTTTTGGATGTCTCCTCAGACAAGGGATTCAAAAGCAAAAATAAACAAACGGAACAACATCAAACAAAAAGCTTTTGCACGGTGAAGGATACTATCAATACAAAAAGGCTGCCTACTGAATGGGAGAAGATATTTGTAAACAATGTATCAGATAAGGGTTAATACCCAAAATATACAAAGAACTCATATAACTCAACATAAAAAAACCCCAAACAACCTGACTGAAAAATTGGCAGAAGACCTGAATAGGCATTTTCCCAAAGAAGACATACAGATGGCCAACAGACACATGAAAAGATGCTCAACATCACTAATCATCAGGCAAGTGGAAATTGAAACCATAATGAGGTATCACCTCATACCTGTCAGAATAGCTATTACCAAAAAGACAACAAATAACAAGTGTTGGCGAGGATGTAGAGAAAAGGGAACACTTGTGCACTATTGGTGGGATTGTAAATTAGTGTAGCTGCTATGGAAAACAGTGTGGAGGTTCCTCAAAAAATTAAAAATAGAACTACCATATTATCTAGCAATTCCACTTCTGGGTATTTACCCAAAGAAAACAAAACACTAATTTGAAAAGATATATGCACCCCTATGTTCACTGTAGCATTATTTACAATAGCCAAGATATGGAAGCAACCTAAGTGTCCACTGACAGATGAATGGATAAAGAAGATGTGGTGTGTAGATGTACGTGTGTGTGTGTGTATATGCAGTGGGATATTACTTAGCCATAAAAAAAGAATGGAATCTTGCCACTTGTGACAACATGGATAGACCTAGAGGGTATTATGCTAAGTGAAATAATATAACAAATACCATGATTTCACTTATATGTGGAATCTAAAAAACAAATGAACAAACATTAAAAAAAAAAAAAGAAATACACTCATAGATAGAGAACAAACAGGTGGTTGCCAGAGGGGAAGTGGTGAGGGGATGAGTGAAATAGATAAGAGAGATTGATTCACAGGGATGAAATGTACATTACAGGGAATATAGTCAGTAATATTGTAATAAATTCATATGGTAACAGATGGTAACTAGACTTAGTATGGTGATCATTTTGTAATGTACAGAAATATTAAATCACTATGTTGTGCACCAGGAACTAACACAGCAGTAGGTCAATTATACTTCAATTTAAAAAAAAAAAAAAAAAAAGGGAAAACAAGAGAAGACACATGAAACCAGTGTGAAATGTTCCCACTGAGATGCGTGTGTGCTCTGAGCTCCTGACAATGCCCATCCGTAAGTATTCTTTTCCTTCCTACACTGTACTGTTCCCAGCAAAGGATCAAAGGTCAGTTGTCTGGCAGAACTTTAAAGCCAAAGAATTGGCTTGGGAGGTTTGCAGATAGCACTGTGGGAACCAAGCAGGTGAGCGACTCTCCCTGGGCAGCCCCAGGAATAAATTCTATCTCCAAGAAGGCTCTCTGAAGTGGCAGCTCTGCCACAAGGGAAGTCTACCTAGAGCCCACGAGACGACTCAGCCAGACACCTCTGGGAAGGAGGATGCATCCACCTGCCACCCCAGAAACAGAATTTTTCTATTAGCGCGGGCCCGTGAGGACTGACGTCAGCTCTCCCAGTTTGCACTTACAGGGACAAAGAGGGAGGATTTACAAGGAAGCTGCAGAGGACACACTTTCATTTGGGGGAGAAACAAGCATCCATTAATAGTAGCAAAACCTAAAGAACAGCAGCAGATTTTAACTCCTTCATCTCCCACATGCATTTCCCAGGCAAAACCAAATGATACTTTTAGTTCTATATCTACATTCCACATACAAAGATTTATGTAAAAGAATGTTTCTCAAAGTATTATTTATAGTTTGAAAAAGCAGAAATAATAAATGTCCACCAGTAAAGGAACAGTTAAATTACGATGCATTTAGGATAGACCATTATATACCTAAGATGCTTTTGAAATATCTTTAACGACAATATACTGTTACTTTACAAAGATATTATGAGGTATGATTCAAACACACACACACAGCGTGAACACACAAAGCAAATACAAAAAAACTGGACAGTAATTACGTCTGGTATTGGGATTAGGACTGATTTTTTTTTGTCTTTGTCCTTTTTTTCCCCCTTATTTTCCAAGTTTTCTAGAATGAACAGGCTTATTTTTACTGAAAAATGAATCTTACGACAGAGTCATAAACATAAAAGCTCGAGAAGCCTGAGGGGCCTTAAAAACAAAAGAAGACCATCCAGAGCGCTGGCTCTCAGGTGTGGCGGCAGAGGCCCCTGCGGCTCCTGAGGCTCTTTTGCAGCATCGAGGTCAATATGATTGTCATTAATAATAAGATGTTTTGCCTTTTCACTCTCATTCTCTCACAAGGGTTCACTAGAATTTTCTAGAGGCTACATGACATGTGTATCACAACAGACTGAAAGCAAAAGGGGACAGGAGAATCCAGCCGTCTTCCACAGGCAGACGTTAAAGAGATTTGCTAACGTAAAACAGTGCCCTTCTTCTCTTTTTTTTTTGAAACATTTTCCAAAAAAGACCTTTTAGGGACTTCCCTGGCGGCTCAGTAGTTAAGAATCCACCTGCCAATGCAGGGGACATGGGCTTGGTCCCTGATCTGGGAAGATCCCACATGCTGTGGAGCAACTAAGCCTGCGAGCCACAACTACTGAGCCCGCGTGCTGCAACTACTGAAGCCCACGCATCTAGAGCCCGTGCTTCACAACAAAAAGAAGCCACCGCAATGAGAAGCCCGTGCACCGCAATGAAGAGTAGCCCCCACTCTCCGCCACTATAGAGAAAGCCTGCGCACAGCAACGAAGACCCAATGCAGCCAAAAATAAATGAAAATTAAAAAAAAATCTTTTAGTTGTGTTAACATCTAATGGGTTTACATTATTTTTTATTTAATAATTCATTAATTATTCATTTAAGAATTAAATATTTTTAAAATGTCTTAGTTTTAACTTCTATTATAGCAAGTATCAATAGATACAACCCAAATACACAAAAGCTCTCTGGGGTTCTAATTTTTAAGAAGTCTTGAGACCAAAAAGTTTGAGGACTGCTGGCTTAGAGTACTGGAATCTAAGCCTAAGCCTTCAAGCCCAGCCACTGTAAGTGAGACCTTGGCCAGAAGGTAAATACCAGACAAAAATAACGCAAAGACACTGGGTCAGAGCCTTTCACTTTGAGATGAGTAAAATGCAGAGAAAATGAAAAGCACAATCATAAAAATACATTAAACAACCCAAATAACTACAAGTGGGGATGGTTAGTGCCACTTCTTTGCTACAAACCACAAAACAAAAACTTGGCCCCTTTTTGGAGGGGAACTTGCTTTCATCTCTCCCTCCCAATCAAAAAAAAAAAAAATCCATCATCAATGCCAAACTACTAAAACGAAACAAAAAATTCCAACACAGGCAATATTAACCTCATGGGTTAGGCAACTGGAAGTCTAAAGCAAAGAGCAATTATTTCAACGTTCTAGCAGGAGGCTTCAGGAGGACAGCTGGTCAAAAAGAGCCCTGGCCGACCTGCAGGAAGATGGAGGTGGTCCCCCAGAGACCAGCAGTGACACACAGGTGGGCGTGGGGCAGGTCTCAGGGTCAAGGCTGCTGGTCTACTCCCATTGGACTTGAGGGAGGAGCTTTGTGAAAGACAGAACAGCGTGCTGTGCACTCCCCAAAGCCAATCCCTTCCTTCTCTGGCTCAGTGTCAGAAGGTATAAAAGAGGTAGATTTATCTTTTATTTTGGTAATTTAAAATGGGAACAGACAAGCTTAACGTGGACTGTTTAATCACGGTGAGGATACACTTGGGCATGGGAAATGCCAGAAGCTTATTAGTAAGACTGTTTCTTTGTAGATGGCTAGTAATTTTTTGTCTTTAAAAACTCAACATTCTGCCTTCTTTTTGCCTTCTGTATTGAAAACTGGCACATATGAAATAGGTCTCTTACACCAGCAGTCCTCAAATTTTAGCAAGCACTGGCTCACGTGGAGGGCTGGCTGAAACCCAGACTGCTGGGCCTCACCCTGGAGTGTTGATTCAGCAGGTTAGAAGGTGCACTTCTAACGAGTCCCCAGGGCTGCTGCGGCTGGTGGCGGATTACACGGAGCCCCGCACTGCGATCCCCACAGGAAGGCCCTGGGCTGGGTGCCCCATCGCCGCAGCGGCACAGATCAACTGGGGGCTCTACTCTCACTTAAAGGACAAAATCTGTGACATATGTTAGGAATGACCTTTGGGGCACAAAGGGCACATATTAGTGATCACCTAGGTTTCTTCAGGGATGGAAAAGACCAGGTCTAATTGAGTAAGTGTACCTATCTCATAAGATGGGTGAGACAGTCCATGGAAAGTGCTGAGTACAGATCCTGGCCCATAGTGACAGCTCAATAAACATACTATTTGCAGTACAATTAAATGGGGAAGCCAAAGGGCTGGGCCAATGAAATATGGAGAAAGGGTAACCTGGAATTCAGAGCTGAAAGAACTTTCTTCATTCTCTTGGGTCTCGGTAGGACGTGGCCTCAAAGGGAAGAGCAGAGGGGAGGCCAGCTCCGTGCTCACGGTCAGTTGTACTAGGGTCGGGAGGAAACTCCTGACACAGGTAGCCCTGGCCACCTCTCCTGTGAAGGAGCTGTTATGAGAGAGAAATGCAAGTCAGCTGCTGAGCCGAGATACCAGGGTGCGAGCCGCTGCTCTCACAAGCTCCAACGAAAAATGGCTATTTTCCTTTTAAAGAACTAGCAGACCACAAACGTCCCAATGACGCTCAAAGCAGTCAACCTGAGGAACTATACATATCTCTCCACTGGTTTATTGCTTACCAATAAGCGATAAACTGCCCCTTTAAAAAAATCACCTTTATAACTTTCCCCACTTCATCTCTCCAGCCTGGGCTCACAGGCAGCTCTTCTGCCCCCTCGATCCGGCCACATGCTGTTTGCTGAGGGGACACGTGCTGTGACGGCTCCCTCCCCAGGAACCAAGAGTGAAATGAAAATGGATGTGAAATGTGAACGATCATCTACTTCTATGTGTCTTAGTGAAAAACACGACCACTTGCTAGTTTTATCTAGCAAACAAGTCTTGCTAGTTTTATCTTGCTGAATCAATTTTATCTAAATTAGTTATGGAAATTTGTTTGGATCTCCTTTGTCTATGGCTCTAGTTTTAAAAAAAAACACATTTATTTATTTATTTTTGGCTGCACTGGGTCTTTGTTGCTGTGCGCGGGCTTTCTCTAGTTGCAGCGAGTGGGGGCTCCTCTTTGTTGCGGTGCACGGGCTTCTCATTGTGGTGGCTTCTCTTGTTGTGGGGCACGGGCTCTAGGCGTGCGGGCTTCAGTAGTTGTGGCACGCGGGCTCAGTAGTTGTGGCGCACGGGCTTAGCTGCTCTGTGGCATGTGGGATCTTCCTGGACCAGGGCTCAAACCCATGTCCCCTGCATTGGCAGGTGGATTCTAAACCACTGTGCCACCAGGGAAGCCCCTGTCTATTGCTCTTAGTTTAAAAAAGAACAACTCAGGTTAACTGTGGAAAGGACTGAATGTACTGGACACTGGGTCCCCATTGATGGCACCTGGCCTTGTTCCACCACCAGCCTTTGTTAGGGTCTTGGAAATGGACAACATTCAGGGGCTTAGTTTTCCAAGTCCAAGATCTGGCTATTCTGCTGAGCTCCAGAGAGAATCGGGGGACACTGCTTTTAAGTTTTCCTACTTCTTTTTCCTGTTTGCTAAAAACACGTTCAAGCGTCTCCGGAGGCAACAGGAAGCCAGAAGCAGTGTCCTCAGAGCTTGGCACACCATCACTGTGGCAGCTGGGCCACACGCTTCCCACTGCCCCTCCCCACACCTGTCACTCAGGCGCAACCCACCTCAGCTGTTCCACATGCACGACATGCTTTTTACCTTTTTTCCCTATTAAAACAAGCTCAGATATCATAGAACTAAAAAATATGTAGACTTCAGTAGAATAAAATCTTTAAGTTATACTAAAATGCATGCAAATAGTAATCAAAGTTTACATTCCTTACTTTTTGGTTACTCTCATCTCCTCCATCTATCTCTGAACTTGGTGAAACTTGGCCCTCACTCATAAATGGGGTCCAGGAGGTTCGAGGAAACCCACACCCTCAGGCGGTTAGGGACAGAGCTGACACTGGCTTACCTGTTCTCCATGCTATGGCCTGTGCCCTGGCCTCCCACACACATTAAGCTTTAATATAAGCAGTGCTCCAGCAGGCCGGATGTTGACAGCTGTTACTTCATTACTGGAAAAATGCGGAGGTTCTGAAAATCCCACCTCTCTTCCCAGTTACTGGCTTAAGGGTCGATGTGCTTTGGTTCATCCACGTGTGATACAAACCCCAAAGAAAGCTACTGCTGGGACGGTCTTCCGCAGACTCAAGTGGAAAACCCGGGCGTGACCCTGGGAAGCAGCACAGCTCACCTCCGGCATGATTTCGATCTTCTCATACCGACGCTTGAAGGGCAGGGCGAGGACCTCGGCGCGCCGATAGGACATGGCGGGTGGCTGGCAGTCAATCATCAGGTCCATCCGGTGGGACTGCGCCGGGGGCGGCTGGGTGTACTGCTCAGGACAGACCACGTGGAGGGGCTGAGGAACCGGCGGGACAGGGGCAGGGTGGGGGGAGGAGGAGGAGGAAACAAGAGGAGGCTGTGAGGCAGGAGAGGCCGCGTCCTGAGCTAATCCTCCCTTTGCGGGGCTCAGGCTCACCACTTGGCCGTTTCGAATTCTCATCCTGTCAAACCCAAGTAACCAGTGAGCGAAGTGGGGGGAAAGAAGATCAAAAATTTCAGGGGAAAAGCCCTGATCTGCCGGCCATGTTGATGAGCAAGGGATTTACTGCCTTGGTTTGTATTTATTTTTTCATTATATTCAAGTCACTTTGATGGTGACATCCATGGGTCTACCCTCAAATGGCCTCTGAGCCCCTTGAGGGCAGTCTTCTCGTCACTTACCGTCATCGACTTGGTACCGCTACTGGCTGATGAGCAAGAACTGTGACTTTTTGTGCTAGTTTGGATTTCTGGTCTGGATCTGCAGGTCTACTGGTACTAGGCAGTGGGCAATGGTCAGGCCTTATCTTCAGTTGTGTAGGACACACTGAATCAGATAGAATTTTTTTTTTTTAACAAATGTCTCTTTTTATTATCTTGAGAGAAAACCAATTAGTAAACCAATGTTTACTTTGGCCAAATACCACCCAACTGCCAACCGAACGTGGCACCCAGAGAGTCAAGGCATTGTCACTGCCTTTACTGAAGAGTCTGGACCGAGCCTCAAGTTCCCGGAAGAACAAGGCTTCCAACAGACCTGACGGGTTGCGTTTCAAACCGCACTTGTCCTTTAGGGACTGACACCTCCGCTCCTCTTCAGACTGCCTTTCGCCCTCCTTCCTGCCTGGTCAGCATCTTATAACTCTGTCTCAAAGCCGGTCGACTCCACAGTCACTGCCCGAGGACTCTCCCCAGGTTCTCCTCCCCTGCAATGGAGACCAGGCGGCCTCCTGTTTCCCTTATTCACACACCACCGAGGGGCTGGGGAGTCCGCCGTGGTTCAGGGACCGAGGGTGACATTACTCAGAAGTGAAAACAACAGGCTCTTAACTGTTTCTTCCAGCAAGTTGACAGGCACACAGTGGTGTATGAAATCGCTCATGGAAATCGGAAGTGGCTTAACTGCTCCAACCATGTCTAGAGGAAGGGCCAGCAAGCTCAGGGTCACCGTCCGCTGTTACCCCTGCGCTCCGGAGGCCTCCAGCTTTCTCTGTTTCCTGCTACCCTTCCTTAGAGTTTGCTGTTAGCGCCTCTCCTCCTGAGGTCAGGGGTTCTGTGAAGAGGAGGAAAGTGACCTCCCAGCTCAGGCCGAGAAATGTAGGGAGCCAACCACACCTCGCTCAGCGACTAGGGTCCAGGGCACCCCGGCGCTCACGTAAGGTCCCGGGCGCACCGAGGTGATGGGACATCAGAACCCTTCCTCTCGCCCGTTCTGAGTTGTCTCCCTCACCAACTGCCACCACCCTTCCAACCCCGAAACACGGGCCACCCGAGTGATAAGTGACCCAGGGCGGGGAGTTTTTCCTCCCCGTTCTCCTTCTGGGCCAACAGTGTTCCTTTCGCCTATGCTTTACCCCGACTACTCCTTCCCTTTCTCTAAGGCAGAAAATGCAAAATGAAACAAACAAAAAAGCGACAACCACCAAACCAAAACAATCCGCTAACAAAAGCATAACACTGCGGTACTAACCCATGTGTGCAAAAAGGGCCCAATATATGTTTCAGTTCAGTGGTCTTTCATCTTGACGAGTGTGTTTCTAGAATGATGTTTTTTGGTGGTGGGAGGGGGCGATTTGCTTTTAACTGGACACAAAGGGTCCCCATCAAAAATAAGACACTGTTTACACTTTCTTTTCCTCCCACTTTTGATTTCTTTAGAGGAGAAACTTCTTTCAGGGTGTAAAGCCCACTGGTTTGGAGTCTGGAGGGTACCAGCTGAGCACTCTGCAGGCCGAGGACGGGTGAGGAAGACAAGCAGTGCAGCTCGCCATCCCGGCCCCCACACCTCAGACACGATCCGCACAGAGATGCCAGGGCCGCGGGAGCCGCCAGCACAGTTTCCCCATTACCTGCACTTCTTTGAGCAGCTTTGACACTTGGATGAAATTCAGTCTCGTATCAATGGGGCAGTATATGCATTTCATGGCCAAGGGCTGGTAGGGAGCCAGTGTTTCCAGGTATGAGAAGTCGGGTTCTAAGGGGAGCACAAGAAAGAAAATTGAAAATGCAGGCAACAGAGGAACGGCCCAGTGAGGAAGCAGCTGGCATGGTCGAGGCCCAGCAGACGGGCAGCAGGACAGGAAAGGCACTGAAGGTTACGGGAGCCAGATTCCCCATCACGGGAGAGAGGAGTGATTTACAAATAAGGAGAGGGAGAGCTGGACTGAACGCCACAGGATGGATGTGGAATTGGAAGGACGCGTGTGAGCTCCAGGTTTTCAACACAGATGGAGGGAGAGATGAGACAAATGAGGGGCTAAATAAGTAAATGGGGGAGAGAGGAAAGCTCTTCTTTACAACAAAATGCCAACTAATAAATGTAAAAGAAGCGATGAAATTGAAAAAAAAAATTCACCATTTGGCAACCATCACAGTAATAATTTGGACCAGAATCATCAATAGATGCTAAAAAAAATTAGATAAACATCTGGGGAAGACCAGGATAAGTACATAGGCTCGAAGTGTCCCCCACAAGATACTGACTGACACAGAGCGGTGACTTCACAGGGGAGAAATCTGGCACAGGCCACTCGAACCGAGCGCTCAAAGGTCACCCCCAGGTAGGAGACAGACCACGTGCCTCCTACTTGACAGGATGCACCCAGAAGAAAAAAAAGAAGGATCCTGACCCCATGTCAACAAAATGCTTGTGCTGAGGCTGCGATGCCCCATCAGCAGAGTCAGTGCAGCGCCTGGGAACCGTCCTTGCCACGCTGGCTGGTTTGTTCTCTGCAGAGCCGCTCACCGCGGCCGGCCTGGCGGGGACTGTTTGCTCCGCCGGAGGAAGCTGCCCACCTCGGGCCAAAAGCAGTGGCTCACTCCTGGCGTGAAAAACGACACGCACATTCCTGACACAGTCTGTGCCCTGCGAGGACGCCACTTCCTACGGCCCCAGCTTTCCACACACCGGTCCCAGGAACTTACCCGGTGACCTCAGGGCAACTCATAGAACTTCCAGATTTTTTAAATGACCTCCCCTGCAGTGGATCCTGTCTACCCAGGAAGAACCCAGAAACCACCCAAATGAGGCCAGCACGGCTGCCTGGGGGATAAGCGCCTCTCTTTGTATGGATACTGTGTGAGCTACAACTCCCACAGCCGTAATACAACCAGATAAGGTGGCCCAAAACCTAGCAGACATTGTCAACGACACAACTTGTGCTCTGGAAGTTCAACACACCAGTTTAAATGTATACTCCTTACCCAGATGAATGTCTGGTAATGAATGCCATGGACAATCACGTAGCCCTTGCTTTCTTCTTAGCTGGCTGGAGGGACGTTTGCAGTATAGCAACGCCTCTTCTGTGTCTCTGTAATACTGTAACCACTGTCACATCAGAGCCAACATCTCCTCAGAAAGGACAGGAGAGACCCCCTCAGTCCTACTACAGACAGCGTTCTCTGGATGACTTCCTGCTTAGCAGAACTTGGCAACGGTGAGGCTCTGGGTAGCGTGAATCAACGTCTTAGGGCCTGACTTCCTCTGCCTGTGGCTGAAAGGAGGTCTGCGAGGGAGAACAGCAGCACCCGACAGCTGCTCTCTGAGCGCCCCCGGCACTCACGGCCAGGCCATGGTGCACCCGCCTACTGGACATAAACCACCTCACGTGACGCTGACGTGAGAACAGGCCACGCAGTGACCACGGTGGATCAAGACAAAAACGAGACCCTCCCTAATCATATGCCTGAACACATGACCACAGCACGGTCCGAACCACCACATAAGCAAACACTGCCCTCTCCTGGCTCCATTCGTCTCGCCTTCTAGACAAGAATCACTAAGATACCCAACCAGAGAACTACTGCTTCCTGATGGCACCCAAGCCAGAACAATGAACCCACCTCCAAAATCACCTAAGCCAAGGCCCGTAAGTTCTTCTGAACGTGCCCAGCGATGCCTCCTGCCTCCCCACGGTGGTACCCCCTCACTGCAAGGAGTCAGTACTCCAACTTTGTTCCATTACTGGTGCGTTCCTGGTGGCCTCTGGTTGGTCCTCACAACAGGCTGAGCACAGGGAAGGGCCCAAGCGTCCCTGACCCCAAAGCTCAGGGCATAACTAGACTCTCCTCCATGGCTCACATCTTAAAGGTAACTAGAAAACTCTAAGAAGGCAACTGGTACTTTCTCAACAGGCCTTTGTGCCAGGCACTATAAGGAGTGCTTTCTTATAACATTTCACTAAAGGCACAGAGCTGCCTGAGGATGAGCGACCAACAATCCCATTTGACAGAGGAAAGTGAGGCTCAGAGCGGGGAGTCACGCGGCTGAGGTTACAGCAACTCGGACCAGATTTCAGATCAAGGTTTTTTTACTTCATTGCCCTGAGATTTTCAAATCCCAAGGCTGTCTGAAGACCATGAATTGATAAAATAAGACAGTGATTAAGTAAAACCCCTAACGTGCCCTCGTTTAAGGATTAGTTTTATTCTGAGGGGTTGGTCTCCACAAGAAAAACTGCAAGCCAGAGTAAACTATAACCAAACGAGAGAGATCCATCTCCGTTAAGTAAGTCCTAAAGGGTAAAGCAAGACTGATTACTAGAATTCCTGCAGTTCTTGAACAGCTTACAAAATCCTATCAAAAGTAGTTCTAGACCAGAAATCTGTCTCGGGGAAAATCTACAAACACAGACATGGAAGCTCTGTCCAGTGCACAGTGATCTAACAGGACATTTTGCTTTGTTCTTACCCTTTCCCTTCCAGTTGCTTTATCCTTTAGTATTTACAACAGAATAGGGATCATATTTACGCCTTACTGTCAAATTCTTCCTGGATACAACAGAATAGTGATCATATTTATACCTTACTGTCAAATTCTTCCCAGCATCTCTACCTGGTAGGTACATCCTACCAGGTATGCAGGGATGGTCACAGTGGGAAGGGCAGGGTTTTGTTTTGTTGGTTTATTTACCTGTGAATATGACAGTGTTGAGACTAGATTTTCCCCAGAGCTCCATGAAATGGACCACGTCCCCAAATCGGAGGGAAGGGTGTCCAGTGAAAACCACACACGGCTGTCTGAAGTCATTGCTGAAGTCTCCATGGATGCTGGGGTAGTGCTTCAGCTTATTGGTCTGAATGAGCTAGAATACGTATCAAAAGCACATGAAGAGATGTTAGCCTACCCAGGAAGGAAGAACCACAGCATGGGAGATTGAACAAATTAAAAATACAAGATAGTGCTATTAATATTAGCCAAAGATCCAAATTTTTTACCTACAATGTGACTTTCTCAAAAGATGGGACCTTTCGGTAAAATTACCAAACTTAATGGAAACTTCTTTTCAGGTTGTTATGGCCTGATTCTGTCTAACCCTTCCTTTATAGCTTCCTGACACTCTGAGCTCCAGGCCCTGAAGTCCCCAATATTAGTTACTGTTTGAAGTACAAGTTTCCCAAACTCTGTGCATCACCAAGTTCTGTCAACAATAAACACTTCACACAAGAAAAATTGTTTACCAGCACAGGACTGCCTCTTGAGACGGTACAGCTGTGTTAAGTTACTGCGGCGAGGGGCCGGGGACTTAATATACACAAGAACAAACTGGCTTTCAGCAATGCGGGAGATGTGACGTCCTCACGACAGAGAGCTCTAGTAAGAAGCAGGCCATGCACAGTCTCAAACCTGTCTCAAAAGTGAATGTTTTGAACCAAAAAGGTCTTCCTTCTAGCACAACACTGGGAACTACTCTCCTAACGCCAGGCCCAACCCAAGGCAACGCCATATACAGTTACAACCACAGATGGCATCTTGTGGCACTGCTCAGAAGTTCTTCCTGCTGCCTCAGCCCTGCCCCCACTGCCCCACTCTAGCACCAAAAAGATGGCAAACACCCATACTTCAGAGACCCTAAATATCAACTAGTAGTGCCCTGAGATGCTGTCTGATGGGTAAAGAATTGATCTGTGACCCAGCTCAATCCTGTAGCCACCCATAATGCCTAAGAAGGGAGCCCAGCCAACAACTCCAAGCCCACTGTAGTCACCCCAACGGTGAGGATGCAGCCAGAATGGGGCCGCCCACAAATGGAAGCTGATTCTCTTCATCTTGAAGATTTAATCTTTAATTCAGAGAGAATGCTTTCATTCGCAAGACTACCCTGGAGATCTTAATTAGGTGTCACATGCTTGGATGGGATATGAATAGTAAAGATGCAACAATCCCTGCATTCCCACTTCCCTTCCAAGTTATATACAAATAAAACTGACATTCTTTTTATAACCCATCTGGCCAAAATCATTACTTGCCCCAGTTAAACAGGTGAATGGCTGACTAAAGTACTAGTTCTACTGTATCCATAGATGTCAAGGAGATGAATGGGATTCTAAGAAGAGCAGCAGGTCTTTGCACATAAGTTTTAAGTCACTTTTTAAGGCAAACTGAGATTTTTTTTTTTTTGCCAATCAGATCTACTTTTCCAGTGGACTTACTACCTTTTTGACCATCCAGAATTACCTTTGTGCTGATTTAAGGTCCAAACTGTATAGGCAATGAAGCTGTAGGGTAGGAATTCTGTAAAGCAATTTTTTTATCAGTACTAAGGGCAGAACTGTATTTTCTCCTGGGCGCTGGTCACACAATACCGATTATCAACTCCATCACGCCCTAATATTGACAAGTGCATTTCAGGAATCCTGATCATGCAACTATGGTCTTTTCACATTCTTAACTGTAAATGGGACAAAGGTCATCCATGACATATTTGTGGGTAAGAACATGGTAACACCCTTAGAGAACAAGTTCTGAAGAAAGGCTAATTGTTATTCGGGAAGAGGCAAATAGACTTTCAGTGGTAAAGCCCACCACAAAGTATGTTTTGCTACACTTAATTTTCTGACACGAGATATCTAGCCTGAATTTCACTGTAGTAATGACAGAGCTTGCAAAAATCCTGGCTGCTGTAAGAAAGTATGAGGACTGCAAATAACTTCCTCAAAACCTTCCACTTGACATTCTGGTTCATGAAAGACCTGTCCTTTGGAGTAGGAAAACAGCAGTCAGATTTAAAATAATCAGCAGGACAACTGTTGCAATTTTCTTGAGCCGAATAGTTAACTGCATAGCAAATAAGTCAACAAAATCCCTATGCATAAGTACCTGCACAGACATCCCTAACTTGATGGAATCTTTACAAACTGAAAACTTCCATGTTCCCATATGCACATCAGTAAACAGCATTACCAGCTCTCAGAAATCCCCCTTTGTCCCCTTCCTGCCCCCACTGCTACCTCCAGGATAACCATTCTCCCGGCTTTTAATATCACAGATGAGTATTCTGTGTGTTTGAACTTTTATATAAATAAAATCACACCATATCTACTCTTTTATATCTGGCTTCATTCACTAACATTATGTTTGTGAAATTTATCTACATTGTTGCATATAACCTGAGTCCCTTCGTCCTCTTTGATGTAAGGTGTGAATATACCACAAAATTCATTCATCCGTTGATGGACATTTGGGTACACTTCAGCACTATTACCAAGAGGGCTATGAAGCTTTCTGTGCAGATCTCTGGGTGACACACCTGCATTTCTGTTCAGTACAGACTTTGGGAACGAAACTGCTGAGGCACAGAGGATGTCACAGTCCTAGGTTCAACTTTACTGTCAGTTTCCTAAAGTGGTTATACCAATTTACATATCCTTTTTAGAAAACATAACAAAAAACTGGGAGTAACGCTATTGTCCAATAGGAAGGGAATGGTTAAGTACACTATAGTATGTTCACATGATATGCTATGGAATATTAGGTAGCAATAATAACAGTGAGGCGCACAGATAAATGTCCATGATACACCCACCACTGCGTGAAAAAAAAAGCAATAGAAACAAAATTGGGCACACACAGCCATATAAAATCACTCACTGGTTCTGTGAGGAAGGGGGATATTTTCTGTTTTCTAAACTGAAATGTTGTTATTTTCATCATTAAAAATTTATATCAATGACAGACATAACCAAACAAAAAGAAGACTTTGGCAATAAGTAAATCATTTATGCAAAAGAGTTAGTAGAATAAAATTCCTCACTCGGTCAATGAAACAGAGGTAGGCTATTAACTGAATAACATACTGGTAATATAATGTGTTAATAAGAAGAGAAAGTAACAAATCTTGAGTCAGAGTACTTCACTGCCATCTTACAAGGGAAACAAAGGGCTATATCAAATTACCTTCAGATTTTTAAAATCTAATGACCTGCTATATCCACCCATATCTATTTACCTACATTTTGTTCTTGCTCTGACCCAGTGATTCCATTTTCTTACCTCTGCATGAGGAAAAGGTGGTTCTGGGAGATACACCTTAGTCTGTTTGTTGTGACAAAGCCTTTTGAGGAGGAAAAACAGATCAGCAGGTTAGGCAAGGGCGTACAGTGGCATTTGTTGCCATCTAGTGGTAGCAGCGCAAATACTTAATACCGAAGTTTATTTGAAATTTTTCTTTCAGTGTATCTCACTGTGAATAAAACACCAGCATTTATAGCGTAATCAGGACATAAGTCACTTGTGAACACAGTTTTAACCTCTGAAATTCCTCAATACATTTTTTTCTTAAAAAATAAGCTTCTTATTTTGAAGTACTTTTAGATTTACAGAAAAGTTGCAAAGACAGTACAGAGTTCCCATGTACCTTTTAGCTGGTATCCCACTATGTTTGTTAAACTAAGAAATAAACATTAGTACTTTACAGTTAACTAAACTCCAGACTTTACTCAGCTTTCACCAATTTTTCCACTAATGTTATTTTTCTGTTCCAGGATCTAATCTAAGATACCGTATTGCATTTAGTTGTGATAAAAAAAAAACCATTTTTTTTTTGGCTGTACCTTGCAGCTTGCAGGATCTGAGTTCCCCCTGCAGTGGAAGCACAGAGTCCTAATCACTGGACCGCCAAGGAATTCCCTAGTTGTGATCAATTTTGAGGAGAAAGTGATACACAGCAGAATTGGTAACTCAAACTGGAGAATAATAAATCTCTCCAGTAACTCTATCTTAATCTAGACACGGTGAATGTTTTAGGTAGTCTGTGTTTTTCCCTAGCCAGATATGACATTTAAAATATGGAGATTTCTGGAAAAGCAAATGTGGCAAAAGGTTAACAATTGTTAAATCAAAGTACGTGGGTGTTCTTTAGCTCTGACATTTTTAAAAGTTGGAAAAAATATATGTAGTGATTATGTTTGTTAAAGCCTGCTTCTAAGAATTCTATCAAAATAGAACTAAAGCATTTCAACAATTCTAATAGATGTTACTTTTGGCAGAATAATTCAGAACTCTGGGGCTTGGATTTTGTCTGAACTTCATTAATACAATTATCTAATTTTTCCTTCTTTAGTTTAACTCGATTTCAAAAACATTACTTTAGATCCTTTTTGGAAGAAGTTGTACATATGGAAACAAGATACTTTTGAAGGGTTACTTATTAATAATATCTAAACAGACAATAGTACTGTCTTCATTTCAAACTCAGGAGGAGAGACAAAAGTTCTTAGTTTAAAAGTTTAATTTTGATTGTTGCAAAGGATAATATGCTATATCACTTAGCATCAATACATAAAGCTATAAAACTAAAATACTTATGTCAAAAAAATCAAAGAGCTAAATGCAGTGTGGTACCCTGGATTGGATCCTGGAATAGGAAACAAGCATTAGTGAAAAAACTGGTGCAATTTGAATAAAGACTGGAATTCAGTTAATAATAGAGTGCTCATGTTAATTTCTTAGTTTCGGTACAGAATGCATGGCCATGTAAGATGTTAACATTAGGGGGAAACTGAGTGGAAGGTATATGGGAGTTTCTGTACTATCTCTGCAACTTTTCTGTGCCTAAACTTATTTACTAAAGTAACAAGTTATTATTCAAAAAACAAAATCAAAGACCAAATTGAAAAAAAGTATCACAATGGGAAACAATGTCTGCAGATATAATAAAGTGTTAGGATCTTTAATACATATATAGAGTTCAAATAAATAGATAAAAGTACAACACCTCTGATAAGTAAATGGGCAAAAAAGGAACAATTTACAGACGACATAAAAATTTTTCTGGAAAGCAGTTTAGATTTGTATAATGAACATTAAAAGCTATTTATACCCTTTGTTCCAGTAATCTTATTTTTAGTAACTAACCCAAAGCAAAAGATGTAGTCATATATACACAGGATGATATTAATTGAAAATTTATCACTAAAAGGAAAAAAACTGGGGAAAGCCTGTCCACCCCTTCAGACAGTAGTTAAGTAAGTTATACTACATATAAATGATGATTAATGATGTAATAATGCAGTCAAGCAGAAATTATGGTCTCAAAGATTTTATAATGCTCTAATCTAGTATTAAAAAATTTAAAGGCAGGATTCACAATTAAATACGCAGCACGATCCCTATATAGAAAGGATACAGCAGAATCTAACAGTGATGTTATTTCTGGACAGTGGCATCACGGGTTCAGTTTTTTTTACTGTTCTCTGTAACTTTTACCTTTTTCTATAGTAAACATGTATTACACACATATTAAAAACAAATATCAAAAAATAAAAACTCAAAAACAACCTACTCTTATTTTAGCAGTCCTGAATTCTACCCAATCAGACATTCTGACAATAAGAAAAGCATGTAATGGGTCAAGAGTGGACTTGAAGGGCACACACCCGGCTAGGACACCATCCACAGGGGCCCACAAGGGCTTGCCCAGGAGCTTGTAGTTTTCAATATTTTTAACTGAGGATCTGGATGAAGAAATTCAGAACATGCTGATTAAATGTGCAAGTCATCCTTAGGGTGGACTACCACTTATTCAAGATTACCTTCCTATGTTGGGGGAGAAAAAACTCTAAGCAAAGCATAAAATTCAATGGTTACCAATAAAAGTGACTTTTTATTGTTAGTCACTAACAATAAGTCAAATATAAATAACAACGAAAAGTCCTATGGACAAACATGAATAATATGCACATGGGATGGAGAAGCCTGCCTGGATCTAAAAACAGAAAAAAAAAGAACCTTCACCACAACTAAAATGGAGAGAAAAAAACTGCATTTAAAAAGGTGGGGAGGGGAGGGTGCACACCATAATGCTGGGGTATGTTGTACAAATGACGTATGTTGTGCAGAACGATGTACAAATTACTTTTAAAGTAGAAGCTTCGTAGAAGAATACTGTGTCCATTAGGCTATCACACCACTAAACGGGATTAAGCACACCTTATATACATGTATGTCACAGTCCCATCCTAAGGCACTACTGGATCCACTGTAAAAGTTAAGTTGCTCTATTTCCTCCTACCCCTGACTTTCTTTGGCCAGGCGAGTTAGATTCAAATATCCATCTAAATAATCCTAAAAAGGTTCACCCACTTCATATTGTTCAATAATTTACCCATCCTAGGATTTGATCAAACAATTTCCTGCTGTAGTAAAACTTGATTTTGCCAAATATACTATTGAAATGAAAAAATAAGCTAGTTTTTCCTATCAGATTTGGTATTATAAATTTTAGACAACATGAGCTTGGGCTTTGAACTTTTTTTAGCTTTTAGCTTTTGTAATAGATAGAGGGTAGCATGTGAGAAGGTAAGTGTATAATAGTTTTGTTACTGATTTTGAAAGTGCTGGCTAAGCTACGTCTTTGCCCTCCCACCTCCCCTCCTTCCCTCCTTAATAACAATTCTTCTAAACCCTGGCAATATCACAGATTTGGCTTTCATTAATATAATCTTCACATCACAGACAGGGAAAAACAACAAAATGAAGGTTTCATAGTAATGTGAGAAAAATATAGGATTACTTCTATTTCTTTTTAAATTAAAATTAAGAACATTTTTCTTTTCTTACTGCTTGAATATACTGAATCACAGGAAGAACAGAGACATACCACTCAGCAAAAATCTGGGAAAACTCAAGTGAACTGTTAGCCACTGGGGAGATGAAGTAGAAAGGAACGCTGGAGAGGCCGGCAGAGTCAATGTACTGATACAGGCATTCCAGAAGGTCATAGATCACTCCAGAAGGGTAGCAGGGGACCAACACGTTTCCTCCGTTCCGGACTGTCAGTGCTAGAAAGGTTGAAGCCACACAACACTGTAAATCAACTATACTTCAATAAAAAAAAAAAAAAAAAAAGAAAGAAAGGTTGAAGCCAGAGGGGGAAAAAAAGTAGCATCAAAAGAACAGTTCAACACAGGGAGAACAGAACTTTAAAAATAATATTTGCATTTCTCTCATTTTCCTACATCTGTTCCTATAATTCACTTCATATGTATAACACTTTACTTCTTATGAAGACTAGCACCAGATTGGGAGGATCCAGAGGCTGACTGACGATCAGCTGAGTTTCTGACCAATGTCTCAGTGCCTGGGAACAGGGTGTGCAGTTAGGGGTCTGGGTTGTCAAGGTTACCAATGGCAGATGAGCTCCAGGACAGACCCTCCAAGCTCCTTCTCTTTTTAGCTCCTGCTCAAAACTTTGCTGGATTTGTCTCTCTGCAGCCTCTGACCACTGCTGAATGACCTATAAGGAAATAGGCCAAGTTTTTTCTGTTTGACTCATTTTAGTGACATTTTCTTTCATTAATGTTTTGGCTATAAGAAAATCCTCTATACTTTAAATACTTAAAATAAGTTATCAAATGAGGAATTGCAACTTATGGTAAAATCATATTAGAAGCTATAACTGGCTAAAAAAAGGCCAAAGATCTCTTAAGTTTGTTTTTTGTTCAGTTTCCAACATAGATTGAAACAAGCAGCGTTTGGGTACAGAACTTGAAGTCTCTGATGCCTTTTATCCTCCTCCTACATGTTCCCAACTCTGACATCCAGGTTCTCCTGGGTGCTGTGCCTGGAATACTGGCCGACTTGCTCTTACTAGAGTACGGAACCACGGAAAAGACCAGCTAGCCATCAGGACTCAAGAGGCCTGGCTCTAGACCCGCCTCTGTCATAAGCTATGGGACCTTAGTTAGGCCACTGTAACCTCCTGGGCCTCAGCTTCCTCATTGCTGATGAGAGGAGTGAACTAGATCAGTGGTTTTCAAGCTTTATTTTGCATGAAAACTGCCAGAACATGTTAAAAATGCAACTTTTCTATGGGTCTCTCTTACTAGGTCTGTGGTGGGGCCTCAAAATTTGCATTTTTGAGAAGTGGCCTCACTGATCTTGAGGCAGGTGGTTAGTGGACCCCACTTTGAGAAACAGTGGATTAGATGTAAAGTTCCTTTAAGACTTGAAGTTCTTTGAGTCCATGGTTCTGGATTATACACAAACAACATACAAATCAAAGATTCTATTTGAGACCAGTCCGATACTTTTTCCAAGCTAAGAATAAATTTCCTTTGTCTTAAAATCAGCAAAGAACAAAAATAGACTAGGATTACTGGCAAGGGCAAGAGAAATTTCAAAGGACAGTGCCTTCCATGTAAATATTAGATGACAACCACTTCTTTCTCCCAGAGCTGAGGTAATATCACTTACAGTTGCCAGGGGTGAGGGGCCTGAGCGCATTAACTCTTCTTTGGCAACAGTTTTGGAGTGAAAGTTTGTGTCTCCTAAAGTTCGTGTATTGAAGCCCTCACCCCCAATTAGGTATTAGGAGGGGGAACATTTGGGAGGTACCCATGTCTAGATGAGGCCATTAGGGTGGAGCCCCCATGATGGGATTAGCACACTTATAAGAAAAGGAAGAGGCACCAGAACAGCTCTTCTTCGCCAGTGAGCACACAGCAAGAAGGCTGCCATCTGCAAGCCAGAAAGAGGGTCCCTCACCAGAACCCAACCATGCTGGCACCCTTCTGACTTCCTAGCCTCCAGAACTATGAGAAATTAGTGTTGTTTAAAGCTTATACTATGATGTTTTGTTACAGTAGCCTAAGCTAAGACAATAAGCAACCTACACATTTCTAAAAGAAACGCAGCATTTCTAGATTTTACTGACAATTATATCCAAAGAAACATACATTTCTTCCAGGTAGCAAATACCGAACAAGAATCTCAATTCAGTCTTCCCCCAAAAGAAGAAAAAAATAATACCAACCAAAGAGTGGGGAAAAAAATACACCTGTTTAGTGTATCACTGTTGTGAATTCAAAGTATTAACAGTCTTTTCTGTGCTATTATTTGCAAAGCAAAGATATGATTCTTTCCTTCTTTAACTTTGCTTACCCTATAAGCATCCCTGACCCACCCCCAAATCCCACCAGAAAGCAAGAAGAATAAAAGTTTCTACATAAATCAAGTGGGTGAATGTTGAGCATTTGTTGTATAAAGTGCTAAAAATTCTAATTTACCGTTATAACCACCATTCCTATTGTGCCTTCAGATTTAAGTTGCTTAAGAATTGCTTTTGTTGACAACAGTAGGCTTCGAAGGATGAGCAGAAAGGGTGGGAATAAATGGGGGAAAAGGCCTTAATAGGGGGCATCAGAGGGTGTGAATGTGAAGGAAAGGGACAAAAAATACCACAGAATCAAGGTACCAAAAAATAAATGTAAAACATTTCATCCTGTTTAAGATTTGCATTGGATACATACCCAGGTTGCTGCAGAACTCTCCCACCATGCCATCTGGGTTTGCAGTGGGAATCTGGGTAAGGCCTGTCAGAATGAGAACATCGCTGTTTTTGAGAGAAGCTTGGTCCATGGGCTGAAAAACCACAGAGAACTATGATTAGTAATTTAAAAAAAAAAGGTTAGATATAAGTAGTAAAGGAAAAAGAGAATACAGTTATTGCTCTTTCCATGTCCAATCCATCATCAAGTCATCTCACCTCCTCTAACAAAAAGTCTATCACTAAACAGCGGTTGCCCAAGGGGGACGGGGACCCATGGGAGGGAACTTTATGGGGTGATGAAAAAGTTCTATGTCTTGTTTGGTATAGTGATGACATGATATGAAAATTCATGAATTGTACATTTAAGATCTTTTGGTTTCACTGTACATAAATTTTACCTCACTGAAAAATAAGCACATTATCTTATATTTCTATAATGCTTTGCTCTTTTCAAAAGGCCATCTCACACATATCGTTGGTGGCCCTCAAACTTGAGCGTGCATCAGAATCACCTGGAGGTGGATCGCTGGGCCCCACCCCCAGAGCTTCTGATTCAGGTTTGAGGAGGGCCTGAAAACCTGCATTTCTAACAAGCTCCCAGGAGATGCTCCTGGTGCCGGTCTGGGGATCATGCCTTGAGAACCACTGCACTATACAATTTGGTTCTCAAAACAGCTCTGCCAAGTACATGAAATAGGGTACATTTTGAAAATACAGAAGTTGGGACTCAAAGAGCTGGGGTGTGTTTCCCTAAGAGTCAGTGGCAGAGGAGCAAAGAAGGACACTGGATTAGGGACCAGAAATGTAAAGCCTCCTTCAATTCCATTACCAGCACTGGACCTCAGCCAAGCCTCCGAGCTGGGTCTCTTATAAAATGGGCCTATTTCTTGACCCGTCTCCCTTCAGTGGCTTCTGAGAGTCTCATGTGCTAATACACATGATCTTCCTGTAGCCTATGAAGTCCTATGGTGTACTATTGTGTGGTTCTTAGGATATTTTATTTTTGAATTTAACTTTGTTTTCAGAGCATTTCAAGAAAATACTAATTACTTTTCCCAAATAAATCAGGATTAAAATTGGAAACAAAAATGAAGGCCCATGCAAAGATGTATTGTACAACATGGGGAATATAGCCAATATTTTGCAATAACTGTAAATAGAAAGTAACCTTTAAAAATTGTAAAAAAATTTAAAACAATTTAAAAAGTACTTAATAAGAGGAATAGAAAGGGAAAAAAATGACGGCCCATGGATTGAGATGCTGGAGAGCTCACCAATGTTTTCACTTTGTGACGCATCTTTTCCTCAGTTTCATTTAACATACTCACCAGAACACCAGAAGAAAAAAGCCAGAAACACCGTTTACTGAGAAGCCTTATCCCTCCTCTTTCTGTTCCACCCAGACTTCCCCCCAAAATTTCAAATAGCAGCTCAGCAAACACCTACCATCTGCATTGCTATCTCTGAGTATGCATGCCTTCTGACGTATCCTCCTTTAGCATTTTATATACACATGGATATATGGGCTTCATTATGTTTTAAAATAACATGAGTGTGGTTATATAAGCTGCTTTATAACCTGAAAACTACTTCTTTCACACGAATAAAGGAAAAGTACAGTTGTGACAATTACACTGAGTAGCTTCTAATTCCTATTTGCACAGATACATAACAATGCGTGTAAGAGCTTTTCCTCTGCTCAGGCAGAACTGACCTACCTATTTGCACTTCTCCAACAAACATATATATATATATATATATATATATATATTTATATATATATATATATTTATATATATATATATATACGTTCATTGTTTCCAGAGAAGGAGGAAAGGGGAAGTAAAGTACAGAGGTTTATAGCAGCTGATGTGTACTGAGCCTGGGAACGTTCATTGGGTGCACATACCAAGCAGAAGGAAACTGGAACGGTGACCAAAAGGACCAAGCTTCACTGGATAGCATATTCAGCTTAAAAGCACAACAATTTTATAAGAATCTTATTAGAACAAGCCACTAATGATTCACAGGGCTGATGGGGGATTCAGAGGGCCTAGGAACCTCCTGAAATGGTACACATAATTCTGTGTGCCTGTATACATTTTTCCACAGATTTAATTAGACTGTCATTTGGGGCCATGAGCCCCAAAAGGTTAATTACGGACTACTGATCTAAACAAAGACTCAGTGGGGAGAAAACTCTGGCACTGAAAACATTATCATCTCTGAACCTCAGCCATTACCACTGCCCTCCTTTGAAAATTAAATGCCCATTATAAAAAACAAAGGCAGTACTACAACATGACTACCACCGAGCTGGACATTGAGATACTTCATGATCAAGTCAGACTAGATGTTCATAGTTTTAGCCCTAAAACTTGGGAGACATTTCTTGTGGATTCCCAGGGCTACTATAAAAAAAGTAGTCTTAAAAGGCTTTTAGTGACACTCTCCAAACCAAGCTGACACCACCACCATCTCCATTTCACCACCAAAGGGCAAATGCATATATTACTGGTGTCAGTGGTCACTCGCTGAGTGCCTGAAGTGGGAACATTTTGTTTAAACACACAAAAACAGAAAATTCCACTGTGTCCAAGAATCAAATAAAAATACCTTACAAAGTTGACAGTCACAATCGAACTTGTGGAATAAAATTTTGAAAAAGCCTGGGTCCAAGGATGCTGTGGTCTTTGTGCTGGTCCTCTGCTGATTAATTTTTTTTATACATATGTATATATTTTTTAATTAAAAAATTTTTTTTAGCTGTGTTGGGTCTTTGTTGCTGTGCGTGGCTTTCTCTAAGTTACAGCGTGCAGGCTTCTCTTGCTGTGGAGCAGGGCTCTAGGCACGCAGGCTTCAGTAGTTGCAGCATGGGGGCTCAGTAGTTGTGGCACTCGGGCCCTAGAGCGCACGGGCTTCAGTAGTTTTGGCACGTGGGCTCTAGGGCATGCAGGCTTCAGTAGTTGTGGCTCGTGGGCTCTAGAGTGCAGGCTCAGTAGTTACGGCACACGGGCTTAGCTGCTCCACGGCATGTGGGATCTTCCCAGACCAGGGATTGAACCCGTGTCCCCTGCACTGGCAGGTGGATTCTTAACCACTGTGCCACCAGGGAAGTCCCCTCTGCTGATTAATTTTTACTGGACACTTTGCACAGGG
Source organism: Balaenoptera physalus (assembly GCF_965194825.1). Lineage (NCBI taxonomy): Eukaryota > Metazoa > Chordata > Mammalia > Artiodactyla > Balaenopteridae > Balaenoptera > Balaenoptera physalus. The sequence goes on from NC_138886.1 coordinate 113,545,125, forward strand.
CATGAGAAAAAGGAGATCCAGTTTCTAGGCCCTAGAAGCTTATGACCGAGTTGAAGAGAAAACAAGTATGTATAATCAAAAAGGAGGATTTTTCCAAAAGCCATAAAAAATGTAATTCAACTTTCTTGAGTCTGCACTGAGTATCTAAGTGCCAGGACGAATGCAGACTAGAGGGCTGCACTAGGCCGGGGGAGGTCACTTGTATATGGTTTTTTGGCAGATGAAGTTTTGGTTCTAATTTTCTTTCTCTCTTTGGCTAAGGAACTTAAGACTCAATTTCAGGCAGACTTTGGAATGGCTGAGTGACACCCCTCCCCCCCCACCCCCCCCCCCGACCAAGACGTCCCTCCTACATGTGCCCTCATGGCCTCCAAGACTCACTATCTCAGCACCGACCACACTGAATTGTAATCGCCTGTTTACCTGTCTGTCCCCCATGGGACTATGAAGCTCCCTGAGAGCAAGGACTCTGTATCCTTACTTCCTGGCAAGATGCCTGGCACACAGCAAATAGTAAATAAACATTCATTGAATAAATGAACACATGAAAAGAACATGCATTCTGGTAAGCAAAGTGAGAACATTCCATGCTAGGAAATAGGCACTACAAGTCAGGAACATGAGATAAGCATGTCAACAGTGGGAGGAGGGCCAGGGAGGGCAGAGGGCAGGGGAAGGCAGCCTGTAGATGCCAAACGGATTTATTTGAGGAAAGAAATTAGGAAAAAGAGAGAAAGTATTATTGGTTAAGGGCGTAAAAGGTCAGAACACTGATAGGCTAGGCAATAAGGAGTCAATGGTCTGAAGCCGGAGGATGACATTTTTTAACAATAAACACAGACAATAGCTGAAGGAAGGGGGGTGTGACCAAACAGACGGAGAACACTTTGAAGGCAGCCCAGACAGACATAAAGGGAAAAAAATTACAATTTCATGGCATTTGAGGAGCTGGAAGAAGCAGATCTACACATCATACAAAACAATTAACAGACTTTGGGGAATGGATTGGATATACAGGACAAGGGAGAAAGCAAACTTTAACATGCTCCAAAATCTGAAGACAGTCAAAGGCAAATTTGGATGCAGTGATTTAAAAGAATAAGGAGGCAATAATAAGTCCAGCGTCGGCAAGCTGCAGGTGTTCTGAGGATAGGGAAATGATTTAATCTGAGCTTAAAGATAAAACAGTGGCATGTGATGTATATGGATATCTGCTAGGTACCTTCATCAAAGTACTTAACAGAAATGTCAGTTCATTTGGAGTGAGGAAAAGAGAAGTGGGTGTAGGGCCAAGGCTGGAGGGAGACCGTAAGAAACGTGGGAGAGGGGCAAAGACAAGAGAAGTACAAAAGGCAGTGAAGAGCTTCCTACCTGTAAAACTCAGGGGTTTGGGAAAGGTTAAGTTTATGGTGCATTCACCCTGTAACACGGCAAAAGATCAGGTAGAGCAAGAACAGGAATACAACAACAACAAAAAGATTGCTACAGAAGCCTAGACTAAAAAGAATGTCAACAAGAGACTGATGAATGGTGCAGCTGTGAGATGCTGTGGAAAACAGAAAAAGTAAGTTTGACCAGAAACTGATCACTGTTGAGCTAGAGATGTGAAATAAATCCAGGAGGTAAAAGATGAGAAAGTCATGTTCACAGACTGAGTTGAACAAGGTGAACAGGAGAAATCTCATCATGGTTAAGACAGAGACTATGGCAGCAGGTGATGAGACAGTCTTCTGAAAGCGTTTTTCCATATTAAAACCCCTCTGATTTGCTTAAAGGCAGAAAAGGAGGAATCAGTGAAAAAGTTAATGACCCAATGACCTATGCTTCTTTGATGAGAGAAAGTAGGAAATATATTTGGAATCATGAAGCATATCATACCCAGCCTTCTAAGGCCAATTAAAAGCCAATTAAAAAAAAAACATAATGAAAAAAAATTTGGGATGAAAATTGAATTACACAAAAGTTTAAAATATAAATTGTACACATATAATTCCATGTGTATGATTTTTGAAAACCTAGGAAAAATGGACAAATTTCTGCAAAATTGGCATATCTTTGACCCAGAAAATATAATTCAATAGCTATGAAAAAAATTAAAATGGTAATCCCACACTTAGACAATTTTATGGGGAATCTGACTTTCAAGAGAAGATAATCCCTATCTTGTAAATTTCTGGCCATCAGAAAAAGAGGGAAAGGTGCCCAAATCATCTGATGAGACTAATGTACCTTGATTCCAAACAAATGAAGATAGTACAAGAAAATAATGTATGGGTCCATTTTTCACTTATGGATACAGATTATAAACTTCAATAAAATACTGACCAAATGATTCCAGGAAGGTATTTTAAAAAGAATAAATTATATGATCAAGTAAGATTTATCCCAGGAATGCAAGGATGGTAACATGCGAGAAAAGTTAACATTACAATTCACTACATTAATGGTCTCAATGAAAGAAATCACATGATTAACTCAGACTCAGAAAAAGTATTTGATAAAAATAACACCTGTATCTGGTTTTAAAAAATCAGAACATTAGGAACAGAGGAGAAACTCCTTAACCTGACAAATAAAGACATGTAAGCATCACATTTAATGAAGAGATTAGGAAAGCATTCCCTTTAAAATCAGATATAAAACAATGATGCTGCTATCATCACTTCTGTTTAGCATGGAACTAGAGAGCTTAGTTACAAGATGGGAAGAAGAAAAGATACAAGGATTGGAAGCTTAGTGACAAAACTGTTACTTCTTTGCAGATACTATCATCAACAGATAAATATCAGAATTACTATGAGAATTCACCATGGTTGCTGAATATTAGATTGATTTAAGAAATTAATACTGAGACGGTGTGCTCAGTAAAGGCTAGTTCTCTTCCTTTTCCATTTGGGATGCTGTACTTTTTTTGGCCTCAATTCTCCAAACATTCTTATTCAAGACCATTTTTCTTCCTTCCACTGTTTCCCACAGCTCAGTCTTTAATCCTCAGCATGTTATATATTTAAAAAAATCTGATGGCTCTTCAATTTGTCTCCGGGCTTGCCTTCATATCCAACTTCCAGCTCTGCATTTCCATCTGTCCAATGTTCTCTCTAATTCCTATTCATCATACACACTACCCCCTTCTGAAACTAATGACCGTGGCTGCCTCCCCACCCCCACCAACTCCTCCTTGTCAACTGGATTAGCATCATTATCATCATTCTCAGTGTCGTCCAGGCATAAAATCTTTGACTTGTATTTTTCCTTCCCTGAAGACAGCGGTTATTCAAGAAATGTTTGTTGAATTAAAGATCTGCCAATGTTTCTTTAACTTACCTTTCCATTCTTACTGTTACAGGCTTAATCCAAAGCCTCATTTCCATATGCTTATTAGATCAGTATAGCTGCCTGCCACATTCTTCCCAGGTCATGGGGTTCCATTACTAAAGCTGATCGGTGATTGGCCCTTTTCTATAAAGTTGAAAAGTATAACTGCCATGATAGGGTGTAATCAGCCACAAACAACCCATGAAGCAAATGGGTGTGACTGTATTCCAACAAAACATTATTTACCAGAACAGGTGGTCTGCTGACCTCTGAAGTAAAATATCAAGTTTTTTCAAACCAAACCTTTCCTCATCCCTGCTAATTCAATATAGAATCCAATTATCTGGGTAAAAGAAAATCTAATTTCTTTCTTTTTTACATACAATAGTGGTTGCCAGCTAGAAATTAAAATTAATTACTTAGGTATGCTGCTCATTACTTTCAAGACCTTATTTTCCCTTTAAATTTACAGACCTTGTAAGTATAATTTACTGGAAATTACATCAATAGTATCGTAAAGGCAGGACAAATCGGAAGAGTTGGCAGCCAAGTAATCTTTCTGTCTTTTATGGGAGAATATATCAGGAATGATAGAAGCTGCCAATAAAAAATTTGATTCAATGAAGCAGATTAGGATGACATTGATGGGCTTTTGATTTCAATAAGTGGGAAAGGCCCAGAATTCTGCTAGCTATAGGAAAAAATAGCCACTTGTCCCCTCTAGACCTTGAAATGAAACTTGATTATAAAAAAGGTACAAAAACAATGCAGAGTGGCAGCTCAGAAGAATCCTACTGTTCTAGACTTACAGCAGTCATTCTTTTTCCTATGTTAAAATGGGACATGGACTTCTCCTAGTTATCTATCCATCCATCCATCCACCCATCCACTGGCTAACTAACAATATCTAACTAACAATATCTAATCTCCCTTGCCCTCCTTTACAAACATGGAAAGAACCAAGATTTATGAAATGAACAATAAATTCTTTACAAATACCTAACATGGAATAACTAACATTTATAACAATATTTATGCACTTAGGTGCTTGCCAATGTGACTGATAATGAATGACTACCTTAAAACTTTCCAATAGCTTCAGTCTATACATTCAAATAAAATCCAAATTTCTCATCATGGCCTACAAAGTCCTACATGGCCTGGTGTCTGCTAACCTCTTGGACATGTCCTGATCATACTTTGTATGCTGCAATCACAATGGTCTCCTCTGCTCTGCAGACATGCCCAGCTTGTTCTGGTGTTAGGAGCCCTTCATCTGCCATGTCCCTGTAATGCTTTGTCCACAGCTTTACATGCCTCATTTCTCCAGGTCTCAGTTCCAATGAGACTGTCCCTAGAAGCTTCCTCTGACCATCCAATTTAAACTAGTCTCCATCACTCTCTATATAACTCTGCTTTGTTGTTTTCAGTACTTGTGTCAGAATCTGGAATTACTTTGCTCACTTATTTTCAGCACACCATTCTCTCTCTATACATCAATGAAGGCAGATTCATGAGAAGGGACTTTGTCTGCGGGTTACCACTGAATCTCTAATACCTAGATGAGTGCCTGACACATAGTAGGCCCTTAGTAAATATTAAGTAATTAATATTTGTTGAGTAAACAAGTGATCGCCTCTGTTACACTCATCAGGCTCTGGTTATTGGAAGTGTTGGGAAATCTCTAAATCCTAGAGGTGACCTAAAGGCAGCAGGATCTTACAGAGAACTATGGACATGAATACTCTAACTTTGATAAAGAGGAGGACGTAAAGTTTCAGGTAAGCAAGATGAATAAGCTCTACAGATCTGCTATACAACATCGCACTTATAGTCAACAATCATGTATTGTACAGTTACACATTTATTATGAGGGTATATCTTATGTTAAGTGTTCTTACCACAATAAAAAAAAAAGAGTGTTTGTAGAAACTGAAATTAGGAAGATTTAAAAACAGCTCATGGTACTTTGGACACATTCTGAATTTAGGGTAAATAACCAAAAAGCTGAGCTGTTAAAAGAGAATTTAGAATTACCTGGGGGTGTGTGGTAAGCAAGGAGGATCCAGAGACGTAAGACACTTTCTCATAATGGGATTGGATAATCCAGTTGGAGCTTCCAAGGGCATAGCCAGAGCTTAAAGGAGTCACCTGGACTGCACCAAAAAGCTCCTACAAAAGAACCACAATAAGAATGTGTGATGAGCATTCAGCAGTACAGTCATGCCAGATAAGTTCGCAGGGAAAAATAACAGAAACATTCTTCTCCACTTAGAAACTATTTTCAAGTGAACCAGAAAGTTTAAAGTAAAACAGAAAAATGATGGAGACCATGTGGGAGACACATCTGACAGTCTTTACTTGTCACATCTCTGAGAGATTCAGTCTATCCACATGGCACCAGGCCCCTAGGCCTCACTCATTAAAAGGCAGAGATGCTATATTATGAAACAGACCGAAGAGACAAATACTTCGGTTTTCTTCTTCTTGTTTTTTTTCTTCCCTTTTCAGGTTAGGAATTAATATCTTGGTTGTTCTGTACTGAGTGGCTCTGGGCACAAGTTAACAGGAATGGGAACCCTTATCATGATCAGGTCAGAGCTCAAAAGTTATACTTGCCAAATTATTTCTTGATCTCTTTTATTCTATCTGTTTCCTATTTCACTAGTCCAAAATCTGTAAAGTGGTGTCACTGTTCTAAAGTAAACAGGATGAGATGCCTTTCTCCTGACTCATTACGTGCTAGCTAGTGATGGGGAATGTAAGGGTTAGGAAAGAGTGCCAATAAGAACCTGGGAAAGATGGAGGAAAACAACAGATGTTCTATCTTTTCACTATGTACTAGTACAAGATTTGTAGTGACTGAGTGGCTTAAAAAAGGGAACTAGGGACTTCCCTGGTGGCGCAGTGGTTAAGAATCCGCCTGCCAATGCAGGGGACATGGGTTCGAGCCCTGGTCTGGGAAGATCCCACATGCCATGGGACAACTAAGCCTGTGCGCCACAACTACTGAGCCTGCGCTCTAGAGCCCCCGAGCCACAACTACTGAAGCCTGCACTCCTACAGCCTGTGCTCCACAACAAGAGAAGCCACCGCACGAAGAGTAGCCCCTGCGCACCGCAACTAGAGAAAGCCCGTGCAGCAACGAAGACCCAACACAGCCAAAAAATAAATAAATTAAAAAAAAAAGATACATTAAAAAAAGGCACTATAGGATCCTTCCAAAGAACAACAGTATGAATCGAAAGCATTCATCAGTCACTTAAAATCATATTAACACTCACAATTTTCTGAGAATATCCCACCAGCTGGATTTTACTAAGGGCAGAGTTCACCTCTTGCATTGTATAGCATCTTCTCCAGGTTGATACTTCTACTGCATCCTTGAGAGGAGAAGGCAGCAGCCTGCAAATGTATCATAAAGTCAGTTCTTATCTATAGAGGATTCTGTTCAAGTAATTTGTCCATTTAATCTAAGTTGTCCAAATTACTGGCATATCTGAATGTTCACAGGAATCTGTTATAATTGTTTTTATTTCTGTAAGGTCGGTAGTTCTCTCCCCTCTTTCATTTCTGACTCTAGTAATTGCAGTATTATCTCCTTTTTTTCTTGGTCAATCTAGCTAAAGGTTTGTCAGTTCTGTTGATCTTTTCAAAGAATCAACTTTTGGTTTCATTGATTTTTCTCTATTGTTTTTCTATCCTCTATTTTGTTTATCTAGCATATGGCTGGGTCTTCTTTTTTGTCTTTTGTTTTTTTAAACCCATGTGATACTCTCTGTCATTTGATTGAATTGCTTAAGCCATTCACATTTAATGTTATTACTGACGTAGTTGGCTTATGTCTGCCAATTTAATTTTAGTTTTCTATATATCACATATCTTTTTTGTTCCTCTATTCCTCCCCTACTACTTTTTAAAAACAGTAAGTGAATATTTTCTGATATAGCCTCTTAATTCCTTTCATGATTTTTCACTTTTTTTTTTTTTTTTAGTTATTTCCTTAGTGGTTGTTCTGGGGCTTATCATATACATCCTAATATAGAGCATTTCTGTATGACACCTCACATTGTCTTCCCTATTCACAAAGGTAAATGAAATAAACGTTACTCGTGGGCCTGCAAAGCTATAGAAAAGAACTGGCTTAAACACAACTGAGGCTTGGCAGAAAGAGGAAAATAAAACATATTTTGCAGGGAGGCGGGGCGGGGAGAGCAGCGGGGCCGGTGGGAGGATGCGCGGCACGCCCGGCAGACGCCGCAGGTCCCATGCCGTGCTGCGACCCCCGCGCCCCTGCCGCCTGCGCCCGCCCCTCGCGTCCTTAGCCGGTCCACCAAGTGATGCCCTCTGGGTGGCTGCGAAAGTCTGTCGGCTCCCGCTGAAGGGCAGTAGTGCCCCGGAGCCCCCGTGCCCCGCTCCGGCCAGGAGCCTTCACGTAAATGGGTCCAGCCATGCCTCCCAGTGAGAAACCAGAAAGCTCAGGAATTAGTGTCTCCAGTGGTCTGAGTCAGTGTTACCGGGGCAGCGGTTTCTCCAAGGCCCTTCAGGAAGACGATGACCTTGACTTGTCTCTGCCTGACATCCGATTAGAAGAGGCGGCCATGGAAGATGAAGAGCTGACCAACCTGAACTGGCTGCATGAGAGCAAGAACCTGCTGAAGAGCTTTGGGGACTCAGTCCTGCAGAGCGTCAGCCCCGTCCAGGACCTGGACGATGACACGCCCCCATCCCCTGCCCACTCCGATATGCCCTACGATGCCAGGCAGAACCCCAACTGCAAGCCCCACTACTCCTTCAGCTGCCTCATATTTATGGCCATCGAGGACTCGCCAACAAAGCGCCTGCCGGGAAAGGATATCTACAGCTGGATCTTGGAACATTTTCCGTTTTTTGCAAACACACCTACTGGGTGGAAAAACTCAGTGAGACATAATTTGTCCTTGAATAAGTGTTTTAAGAAAGTGGACAAAGAGAGGAGTCAAGAGTATCGGGAAAGGGTCATTGTGGTGCATAGACCCAGAGTATAGACAAAGTCTAATTCAGGCTTTGAAAAAGACACCTTATCACCCACACTCGAATGTGTTCAATACACCTCCCGCCTCTCCTCAGGCATAACAAAGCACATCAGGTCCACCCCTCTGGCCAGGCAGCACCTTCTTTAAGAGAAATGGAGCCCTTCTACAAGATCCTGACATTGATGCTGCCAGTGCCATGATGCTTCTGAATACTCCCCGAGATACAAGCAGTTCCTCCAAGAGTGATACAAAACGGAACGCGGGTTCGGAGCTGAGGCCTCTTTCCTGGAGTCCGGCCTTTGCCAATCACTCCCACTGGAATGACAGCAGCCGTGAAGAATGGCCTCACCAGCTGCCGGATGCGGACTGAAAGCGAGCCGTCCTGTGGCTCCCTGGTGGTCAGTGGAGACCCAAGGAGGATGACAACTACAGCAGTGCCAAGGCCTCCAGCGCCAGGAGCACCGCGCCCGCCAGCGACTCCGTCTCCTCCTCCTTGGCCAACGACCACTACAAGCTTGCCACCAAGGGGAGCCAGGATGGCAGCGAGGGCAGCTTCCAGAGCCACGAGAGCCACAGCGAGACGGAGGAGGATGACAGGAAACGCAGCCCGAAGGAGGCCAAGGATGCTCTGGGGGACAGCGGCTATGCGTCCCAGCACAAGAAGCGCCAGCACTTCGCCAAGGCGAGGAAGGTCCCCAGCGACATGCTGCCCCTCAAAGAGATGCACGGAAAAGCCCCCCGAGAGCGATGACGAGGCGATGAAAGAGGCGGCGGGGTTGATCCTGCACTTGGCGGGGATTCAGTCCTGTGTGAATAACATCACCAATCTGACGGCAAAGGGGCAGAAAGAACAAAAGGAAACCACGAAGAATTAAAAACAAGTCACTGATTTGTTTTGAACTTACGGCCATTTGGTTTCAGCATGTCAGGAGATCTCTAATGATTTGTGGCAATATCAGCAATTTATTATTATTATTTTTTTCTTTTTTCTTTTTTGGTTTGGTTTTCTTTCTTTCTTTTTTTTTTAATTTGTTCCCCTCCTTTGTTTTGGACCCTTAAGAATTTTATGTTTAAAGGAGACTGAAGCCATAGAACTCATATTGACACTCAGCTGTTTTACAAAAGCTTTTCATTATCTGAAGACAAAACCGAAAAAGCCAAAATTACCATTGCTTCCTCCAGCTTGTCAGAAACCCGTGGCTGAATCCACAGGGATGGCAACGATAATGCCACGGGGATACGCATCCGGCACTTAGAAGGCACGTGTGCAAAGTAACCATCGATCAGGCCCAACCTTTAGGTTTAAAAGGTCAGGATGTGCACCCAGTTGGGTTCGCTGAGTGAATGCACATAAGGCAACTGAGGAGAAGGAAGGACCCTTGGTCCCCCTAGGAGCAGACCCAAGCTCGCGGCACTGGGCATCAAATTGGGCCAGGAAAACCCCTGGCATTGCCCCAAGCGTGCGATGCGGGGGTGGGGGGGTGGTCACCAGTCCTCTGTGCTTCTTAACTGTGAAGCCTAGTAGCGTCTTCTGGGGTGGACACTGGACCATTCATGTTCAACAGGTGTCAGTGACTCATGAGAAGAAACTGGGTCAGTTTTTAGTGATGTTGCTAATCACTGAATTCTGTTTTACATTAAATGAAGAGAAGGTTCCACAAGCCATGAGCCTGAAGGCTGGTCCTGCACATGCGTGTGCACGCACACACACACACACACGAGAGAGAAAGAGAGAGAGAGAGAGAGAGAGAGAGAAACTGATGCAAAAAACAAGCGTTGTCTTCTTAACTGCCCAAGTGAAAATCAAGTTCCAAGAAATTACAATAGCTGTTAATGAAGGAAATAGTGGTACAAATCTTTTTCTGTCTGTCAAAACCATTTGATCCAAGTGAAAACAAAACAAAACAAAAAGCTACAGAACCTGCCATTAGCATTGCAGTGTATTTTTAAAAGATGAAAGGCACATTGATGGACAAACTAAAGTAAAACACGGAAAAAAGAAAGGAAAAAAAATTCCTATACTGCCCTCAAAATGGAGTTTGCAATTAATGTCAGTCAGGATTCATCTTTGTGAAAATCAATGATTTCCACATTCAGCCAGTGTAGCCAGCAGAAATTTCTGATCCACGATGCATGGAATTGCTTTGAAAAAAGAAAAAAAAGCACAAAAACACAAACTTTTTTAGTTCAAAAATAAAGTTCTTTTAAGGTAAACAATGTATTTAGCATGAAGCATGAATTATTTTCATGTAAATATAGAAAAGAGAAAAAAAAAACATTTTGCAACCTTCCAGACCAGCATCAGGAGCATCCATTAAAACAAACAAACAAAAACGTGTCATTAGAAAAACATGTTATCATTTGCTCGAACACAATCAAGAATAGGCCTGAAGAGTGACTTCTCTGAGATTCTCTGTACAGTACAGGTGAAGGGCCTTCCGGAGAACTGAACCTGTACGTTAGCTCTGTGCTGTCTCCTAAACTATCACTGAACAACAGTAAAGGGCTTCTCAGTTTCACACACACACACACCACTTCAGACAGAGAGATGAGAGAAGAGAGAATAGCAACAGCATTTTCGAAAGTGGAAAGGAAAACGACAAACGATAACTGACTTAGCAGACCCAGGAAACTTCAATTCAAGTGACTTAATTTATACTGCAAACCCACAAAAAGCTCAGCAATTGGAAACAATAAGTATGTCTTGAAGTGAGATTGAAGGTGAGCCTAAACACAAGAAAATTCCTAGAAAAAACTGATTAAGAAATAGAACCTTTCCAATTCTCTTCACCTATTCCATATAGCTCAGCAATTGACCCTTCCCCTCCCAGGCACGTCACCAGATTGTTCTCTGGAGAGAATAAAAATGAGAGTCTGGACTAGGAGAAACCACTGACAATTAGAGGCAGCCACCTTAAGCAAAAGTTTACATACTGAGTAACAATTTTCTTCTCCTCAGATCAGAACACCTTCAGTTAGGCTTATACCCTGCAGGGTAGGAGACTGGAAGAAGCTTCTCTGAAAAATATGATCGGCACCAAAGAAAAAACTCAACAAAAAGATACTCACACCAGGGGTTTCACAATGAAATTGTCGAACCAGATTATGCTATAGTGTATTCTATTAAGTCTAGAATTCAACAAGACCTACTTATGGCACACAGACTTTCTAATCAGTTTTTTTTTTTTTCTGTCTAACTCTTAAACATGAACCAATAACCCAGGATTACCATGCATTTGAGTAAAGTCTCTAAAATGATAAAGGCTAAAACAAATGGAGGAAGGGGGAGAGGAAATAAATTAGGTAGATAGAATATAACAGTCATTATTCTCCTTGGAGAGATAACTAAGATAGTATATCTAAGAAATGAGAGGAGACTTCTACTAAAAAGTGGGGGAGGCATTAAGAGAATAAAAAGAGCTCTTGCATGGGGAGGGGGAGGGGGAAGGGTAAGCTGTGACAAAGTGAGAGAGTGGCATGGACATATATACACTACCAAACGTAAAATAGATAGCTAGTGGGAAGCAGCCGCATAGCACAGGGAGATCAGCTCGGTGCTTTGTGACCACCTAGAGGGGTGGGATAGGGAGGGGGGGAGGGAGGGAGACGCAAGAGGGAAGAGATATGGGAACATATGTATATGTATAACTGATTCAGTTTGTTATAAAGCAGAAACTAACACACCATGGTAAAGCAATTATACTCCAATAAAGATGTAAAAAAAAAAAAAAAAGAGCTCTTGGAATAAAAATATGATACCATACAGACAATGAAAACATGCCAACAAAACATCAAAATTTCAAAATAAGCTAAAAACATTAAAAAATTATACAAGGCACAAAAGACCCACAAAAATGAAGAATCAGGAGAGCTTAAAAATGAGGGAACAGAACTCAATAAAGAATTAGAAACTTAATAAGAATTCATAGATGAAGACTAAACTAATAGAAACACAAGAGTGGATAAACACAACAGATAATGCCGTTCAGTAAAATATTGGAAGAAAAAATTCAACACTAAAAAGAAATAAAGAGATAAAAAGAATTTGAAAAAAATGACAAGTGTTGAAGAGAGGCAAGGAAGATACAACATACAGATAACAGGAGCTCCTTACAGAAATCCAAGCAAGGGAACAGAATAATAAAAACCATAACTGCAAAATAAAAAGAAACTATACACTGAAAGAACACATTGCATACCTGAAAATACTGACCCAGAAGAATTAACACCAGATATATTCTGGGAAAATATTTACATTATAAAGAAAACAGACAAATCTTTGGCTGTGTGCCAATAAAACTTTATTTATAGAAACAGTGGCAGGCCAGATGTGGCCATAAAACAGAGACTTGGCCATAGTTGCCACCACTGTTCTAGATTGAAAGGGCCCACTAAGCTCAACACATGAATGTAAACTGTCTTTAGGTTTGACACATCATCATAAACTTTAAGAACAAGAGGAGATTCTAAAAGTCCACAGAGAGATAAACAGGATACATATTGAAGACCTAGACTCAATAGCATTGGACTTTTCAACAGCATTTCTGGAAGACAGAAGAAAATAGAGCAATGCTTTCAAAATTCTATGAGAAAACTACATCTAACTCACATTTCCATCAGAGCGTGAGAGTAGAATGAAGATATTTTAGACGTGCAGGGTCTCAGACAATTTACCTCCCATGCGCTCTTTCTCAGGGAGTTGTTGGAGGATGTGTCCTGGAAAATGAAGGCGTAAACAAAAAAAAGAAAGGCCCAGAAAACAGAGCTTCTAAGAGAAGAAAGAGGCAAAGAAATCTTCAGGATCATAGTGGAGAAAGTCCTAAACTGAATGCCATGCAATAGGCCCAAGAGCAGCTGACACCAGGCAGGGGAAGAGTGAAGAAGGCTCTGGGAGACGACTTTTCAAGAAGGTAAAATTGTTAAGACCACCCATCGAGTTTGAACATACTGAGGAGAGACTTAGACAAATGCAGGAGGGGTTAGAGATAAAGTAGTAATATGTACACAGAAAACTAAGCAAATAAGCAAACAAGATAAAATTACTAACTCAAGGGAAAACAAAGAGTTGTGCAAGAAGAAGAAAAAAATCGTAACAATGTTGTATGGCCAGTGAATTGCATGTTCCTGGTCATAAACATGGAATAGAGATTTAGCCAAAATAGCACACAGATCATGATGTTCCAATTCTCTTCACCTCTGTTTCTCCAGCAACAAAGTATCAATGACTCTTCTCTTTACCTTCGGCATAAACAGGTGAAGATTCTCTTATTTCACTTATCTGAGGATTTTCTTATTTCACTTATCTGTCCCATGTGTAGTGAATTGCTTTAGGTTTTACAATATTTAGTCAATAAATATTTACTTAACCCCGACTATGGCCATAGCATCTAAGTCCTGTAAGGGATTTAACAGGTACAACATAAAGGCCTGTGCTCACAAGGAACGTAAGTCTAAGAAAAATTTTACAACAGTACAAAGCAATAAAAGAGATGTGGAAAGCCGTGAGTCATCCTTGCCTGCAGACTTGCCTTCACTCCCAGAAGGGCCTAAAGGATATATTGAAAATGCAAATCTACACATATACACACACACACACACACACACACACACACACACTCCCCTCCTCCACTTTAACAGTGCACCATTCCATTCAGGATAAAATCCAAGACTCCTAGCATGACTTTATAAGGCCTTCTTTATCGAAGTCCTGCCTCAGCCTACATTCTATATACTGAGGTATAAACAGCTCTCGCGGCGCCAGGCTCCCTCCAGCCTGTAACATTCCACCGTCCTCTTCGTCATATTTTGTGTGGACAACACTCCTGCTTTAAAATCTAGACCACCTGTCACCTTTTCTCAGGTCTTGAGATACTCGTCTAGGCCAGGTACACATTGTGCTCTTTGGGAAGATGGCCTGAGTCTCAGAGCCAGGGAAGTGGCACAGAAGCTCTCTTTGGAGGAAGTTACTGGCAGGGGCCACTGCTACTGCTTCTCTCTCCTTCCGCACCCCTGCAACTCTCTGCCACCCACTCTGAGGAAGGAGAGGTTTCTCTCAGAGGCACATCATGGGGAAAGTGGAGGATTTGCAGACTTGTCTAGATTTAAATCTCAGCACTGCCTCTTCATCTCTGAGCCGGTCTCCTCGTTTGTAAAACAGGGAGAGTATCACTTCCTTTTAGAGCTGTTCTGTGAGGGATAAATGATACAATGCACGTAAGCGTCTGGCACAGAACAGATGCTGAGTAAGGACTGTCTCCAACCGTCTCCAATATACACAGCCATCGTGGCCCCAGAACATGCATTTTCCAACAATACTGTAGTGGACTTCAGCACAGGTGACTGTGCTGAAATCACCCAAGGTGATTTACTCTGATGAGCAGCAATGACTCTGAACTTGAGTGGCCCAGGCACTGCTCTAGAGGGGCTGAAGGAAGAACCTAAATTACTCCCCTGCTTTAGCTCCTCCTTTAAATTCCTCCAGATCAGGGAGCCCCATGGTTTGGGCTTCCTAGGACTGCCCCTCACGAAAAATAAAGACTTCTTACCCGGGGCTGGAGAGGAGCAGAAGCGTTTCTTAACTTTACACCAGAGCTGGAAGGCAATCATGGGAGTGGCTGGAGTGGGGAGGGTGGTGAATAACAACGCAGCCCAACCACATCTTTCATCTCAGTTGCATTTGTTTTAATTGCCCTTAGCTCTGCCAAGGCCCTGCAACTGAGACACCTCTGGCTCAAGGCTGAGCTAATAAGTTGCACACCAGCTAGATTAGATCCACGTTCTTTAACTGGCCGTAGGCGTGTGGGTTCATTTCCGGGCTCTCTATTCTGTTCCGCTGATCCATATGTGTGTTTTATCTGAAGGGCACCAGTAAGTGTGCGCCGAGGTGGTAAAAACGCCAGGGAGGAACAGACCGGTGAGCCGGAAGAGGAAGGCCAAGCAGGTCCCAATGACTCTGGTGTCAAGTCTGGCCTGCTCAGCTTAGGGTTCGGTGGCAGGCAGCTTCTGACACGGTTCCCCAGGCTCCCCGCCTCCCATATTCACACCCTTGCGTGGGCTCCTCCCACTGAATGTGGGCTGGACCAACCGGCTTGCTTCTAGTGAAGAGACTGTGACAAAAGTGACAAGACGTCACTTCCAAGATTAGGTTACAGAAGACCGAGACTTCCTGCTCGTCCACAGTCTCTCTCTTGCCCTCTTGTTCACTCTGATGAAACCAGCTGCCATGTGGTGAGACGCTCTGAGGAGATGCCCATGCGACAGGGACCTGACGGAGGCTTCAGCTACCCACCACCCCTGAGGAACTGAATCCTGCCAACCACCGCGTGAGTGAGCCAAGAAGGGGGTCCTCCCGGTGCAGCCTGAGATAAGGGCAGCCTGGTGGGAGACCCAGAATTACTAATAAGTTAGGAAGTGTTCTGGGCCATGTTCTAGTACAGAGGCAGTGTTTTAATACCTCAACTCAGCCTGGGCTTTTCTCAGGTCTCATCAATGACATTTTTACAAACTCTAATTGTACAGAACATTTGTAGAAGGTTGGTCTTCATACCTAATTTAGTTGCTTTAGTTGCAATATTCAATAATTTACCTACCCTCTTTTTTCCCTTCATATATCTAAACTGAGGGTAAAATGTTTCCTTCAAAAACTGTTGAAGACCACAGCAAATGAGAAATTACACACACACACACACACATATGTGTATATATAATATATATTATTAACATTATATATCTATGATATTCAGTGCCTATGAATTCCTCCCCTTCACTCTATGCTTAAATTCTTTGGGTATCTTATTCTGGTACCTTATATACTGACTACACTGCTTTCAGATCTAAAACGAATTATTTGTCATTTCTCTCTTTGGAAATGTTTAGAGGTTTCCTTTATCACATAGGTTTGGTGACTGTTTTCACAAACAATTCTGATAAGTTTTCTATCAGCTAGACAAAAGATTTAAACTAGGAATTAGTCAAATGTATTGTTGGCTTTTCCAAAAGAACAAACTTTCAATATTCTTTTGTACAAGGTTAGCTTTCAATGCTTTTCTCTCCTTCCTGGTGTGCACTGGCTGATTTTAACCAAGCCAGTCCCCTCTCAATCATGCCATGTTGCTATGTTTTTGCCCACAATGTTCTCTTATCTTGGAACGATCTCTTCCCTCATTCAAACCCTGCTTAACCTGCCAAACCAAGCTTGAGTCTTACCACTTAGTATGGAATCTCTGCTCAACAAACTTCTTGGGTACAGGGACTATGCCTTAAACTTTTGGGGGCATTTCCCTGAAAACTTATAATGCCAGGCACTTGGTAGTTAATGAACAAATGAGACTGAAGTCCTCTAAATTTCCTATTTATACCCCCAAATTTCTTTCGCTAACACCTTTTTTACTCTTTTGAGATATTTAGTCACTTCCTCATTACTTCCTTCTATCTCCTAACATCTTGTCTAACTCAGCTTTCCCTAAAACTCTCCTTATGCTTGAGGCCATAATTAAAGAGGCATTTACAGAGCCATTCAAAGCCATTAGGATTATTGGCTGATTAAGGATAAGTCGGATAAGGAAACCCAATGGGAACTAGTTCTGTTTTTTCTGGCTTTCCAATTTATCAAAGTCAAGTTCTCAGAGTCTAAATGCTTAATAAGTACTTTCTAAAAGATTTCATTTTTTTGTTTTGTTCTTATCACACTTGAGTGCTTAATAAACTTTTTTCCCAGGGCTTGACATCACGCCAGAGCTCTGCTGCCTCTTCTTCCATCCTACCAGCACAACATCATGTGTTTTCTTAAAAGAGCAGGACTTTTAGGTCCACAGGGACCACTTAAAAGCTTATAAATAAAACACTGGTTGGGCTTTTTCTAAGTGTTTGATGAATGAATGACTGAACAAAATAAATATAAGAGCAGAATAAAAAGAATACAAGAAGCAGAAAAGTTTCTTTCCTCTCATTACAGTGAAGTGTGCTTACTATACATGTGAGTGGGGCGGGGTGGAGATGGGCTAGCAGAGTGATCTTTATGGAATTTACCAAAAGTAAAGCCTGAAAATCAAGCACTTCTCAATACTAAACTGAAACCAGATTATAATCCCTGTTTTTTTGTTTTAGATCAATTTCTCTCTCCAAAGTACAAAGGCAATTGCTTAGGCTATTGAAGCATGATAGAAACAATTCTTGAGAGGGCCTAAACCATCTCTGCTTTAATTTCATGCTCATCAAAAACCTCTTACCTATAACTTGATCTCTTTAAGTGGACTTGCTGCCCAGAAAAGCGAGTCCTAGACAGATGAACCACCCTAGTTCTGGAGCTAGGCAGATATCTCAGGATAAAGTAATTAAATGGGATTTTTGTTTCTCAGTCAGTATCCTGGGAGTTTAGTTAGCCCAAACCAGTCTTCAGAGGCTAATCAACTCTGAGTGAAATGAAATGATTAAATTTCTGGAACTGCAAAGCTGAAGAACTGCCAAGTTGTGACGACTCCATCAAAGTACTGCCACTCTCTGAGCACCTGCTTAAGGGCATCTTTAAAAACTATAACATAAGCAAACTTAGAGATAGTTTAATTCAATTCTCCTATTTTACAGAAAAGAAGACTGAGTCCCAGAATCTGAATGACACTGCTAACTAGAGGCAACAGTGGGATTAGGAAAACAATCTTCCTTCTACTATACTACTTTGCTCTCATCAGGAAAGGTAGCATTGAAAGATAAATAAGGCTGTGGAAGGCAGACGTGTGCTGGTTACTGAAAGGGGGTTATGTGAGCCAAGTGTATCATTAAAGGGAGAAAGGTTGTTGGTGTTTACTGAGCACCTACTGTGTGCCTGGCACTGTTTTAAGGACTTTACTTGTATTACTCATTTAGTCCTCACAACAACCTTGTGAAGTTGCTAATATTATTCCTATTTTATAAACGAGGAAACAGAGCCTAGAAGAAATAAACTTCTGCAGCTAAGAAGCAGATCTGGAAGGCACTCAAACACCAGTCTATTTGACCTCCAAGCCCATAGCTTTAATTTTCTTCCTCCTACATAGTTAGACCTGATAAATTCCTCTATAAATACCCAAGGAGTGTCAGAGCAGAGGAACTTCAAGTACAATATGCTTTTTAAAAAAATTTTATGTCTTCTAAAAGATATAAACCCACATTTTAAGCTCTGAGCACTGAAAACTGCCATGACATTTCAGCCAGGAATATATTAATGCATAACTCCTTAATGCTTGTCAGAGGATTATGACAATACCCTGTAATGATTTATTCTTAATTATAATTGTAAATTTCTAGTCTTATACAAAAATGCTACCCTTATATTAAAAATACTAGAGACTGGGTAAGTTTCTTCAGTGGAATATTGTGCTTTAAATTTTCCCATTAAAAACCTAAATTTTGGGCTTCCCTGGTGGCGCAGTGGTTGAGAGTCTGCCTGCCGGTGCAGGGGACACGGGTTCGAGCCCTGGTCTGGGAAGATCCCACGTGCCGCGGAGCGGCTGGGCCCGTGAGCCACAATTACTGAGCCTGCGCGTCTGCAGCCTGTGCTCCGCGACGGGAGAGCCTGTGATGGTGAGAGGCCCGCGCAGTGCGATGAAGAGTGGTCCCCACTTGCCGCAACTAGAGAAGGCCCTAGCGCAGAAACGAAGACCCAACACAGCCATAGGTAGATAAATAAATAAATAAAAATTAAAAAAAAAAAAAAACCTAAATTTTGAAGTGCGTATGGGAACGTCAGAGGCTCAAAAATTATACTGTAAGGGATTCTCCTTTTCCTACCCTTCAAAAATCTCTTTTTCAAGAAGTATAAGCTACAATGTCAAAATGAGGAAGAAGGATGGCTAACTTCTAAATAAATCTCAGGGAGCAGTGTCGACTGAGGCAGGGAGTCAGGCAGCTGCCAAAAAGCAAGAATAATTTTTTTTTTTTTTGGTAAACATACTAATACTAAATCAAATGCTAATTCAAACTAACTTCCTGTGATTTAAAGGAATTTGTCAGAAACCAATGAATCTGAAAGATTTTAATTCGTTGTTTTTTTAGTTGGTCTTATTAGTAACTTAAGCTACTAAGATGCATTAATTCTTGACATTTAACCAAGAGACTGCCTGTAAAAGGTTTAAGTATAAGTCAAAACCTGGGGGCTCAAATCCAACTCATGGAGGTGTTTTGCTTGGATCATACAGAATTTTACTTTAATGTGAGAGCCAACATTTTTTAAAGATGAAAAAAAAATCACATTTAAAACATCCAGATCTTGAGCTTCTTTAAAAAAAAGTAAAAGGGAAGATTTGGCAGTGATGCGCTCACTTTCCCATACGGCCAAAAGTCTGCTGAAGCTGTGTGTCAGCTGCCCCTTTAGAGAGGTGTAGTCACTGGTCCACGATTCCTGGCAGCCCACCTCACTCCTGTACTTACCTATAAACCCCTTCCTCATCCCTGGAGGCATCTGAGTTTGTGACCCCTATTTTATAGGAATTGGACAAGGAGAATGCAGGAATTAAAAAATAAATAAATAAAAAAAATAGAAAACAAAGCCCACATCACTTAGTCACTGTACTAGACAGCAAAAACAAACAAACAAACAAAAACAAAAAAACCCAGTGCTTCTCAATACAGTATGTCACAGTATCTTGGGACACTTGATATCAACTAGCTCATGACGGAGGGAACTTTTAAAGTGGTGTAAATCCTTCAGCATAAATGTTCAAATGCAGCACTTTTAGTATTCTGGTCCAAGATTAAATTCTAGGTGAATATTTCAAAAGAATTCTCTTATCTGATGTCAATTACAAAATAGCTCCTCAAATTTTTCTACCACTTCTAATATTTATGCTGAGTTTCTCCAAGATAAAAACAGGACACAGCTTTCTTGGTTTGTCTAACACCTCAGCACAATCTTTCCAATAATTAGACTCTTCTCTTTGTCTATCAGTAACTACGGCTCGTCTCACACTCAAAAGCCAAAACAAAATGCTTGACCAGGGTCAGAACTATGGTCAGGTTGCATGAAGTAATGAAATACAGTCTCTGACTGGCCCAACTTCTTGCTCCTCTACCAAGTTAGCTCTCAACAGCTTCTGATTTTTGCCCACCAGGTGGCGAGACAGCAAATTCAAGGTTTTATTTCAACTAGCACCTTTGTATTCCCTAAGCACCTCAGGAAATAACTTTCTGGCCCCCTCCCTAGTCCTCTGCTCCTTCAAGTTCAATTCACCTTTTTCCCTAATATATGATGGCCCTTTTTTTGGTGAGCCAGTTATCTTGTATTTTACAGAGAATGGGAAGCAAAGAAAACTGCCAAGGACTCTACCCAAGGTCACAGAAAAAAAGGCAAAATAAGGACTTGGACTTCCTTAAGACTTGGCCCAGGGTTTGGGATTCAGGAAACAGTGACCTTTGAACATCATTTCTGGTGTGCCAAAATTATTTGTGGCAGAATATTTAAGGGTATAAATTTAAAAGGAGGAAGTGAGGGAAGCCAAGGTGTACATGTTCCACAGGGAAAGAAAACAAAAGTCCTCAGGTTTCTAAGGAGGGAGATGGAGAGAAGTGAGGTGAATGTGGGTCAGAGGGCACATGGGAGAGGGAGAAAAGGGGAAGGAGGTATGCAATGGGCAGGAGGAAGGGAGCTGAGAATAAGAATGCGCAACGAGGACGGGAGGGGACCTGTGCCAAGCGGGTGGGCGGACAGATCAAGGAAGCCATCCACGTGTACAGAGAAGACTCAGACAAGTGCACGTCCAGAAGGCGTTTCCTACTGAGAAGCCAGACAGACACCATATCCCCAGTCAAGGAAACAGAGACACAAGAAGATCCATAAAACACAGGAGATGCACAGTTATGTTGCTTCTCCCCTCACGTGAGACGGGGCTCACATGCCCGCGAGAAGCCTATACGTGGCTGAGAAGCTGCCCAGCACAGGGGTTAAGGGCACGGACTCTGGAACCAGACTAGCCCAGCTGCCTGGGTTTGAATGCAAATTCTACCGCCCACTAGTTGGCTGACCTTGAATAAGTTACTTAACCTCTCTGTGCCTGTTTTCTCTTCTGTAAAATGATTATGTTAAAGAACTAAGTGAATTAAATAAAACACTGAGAAGAGTGTCTGGCACATAACGAGTGCTACACAAGTTAAATAAAATAAATAACACGTACAAAAAGGAATGCATAAAGGAGGAGACTCACATGCTCAAACTCTGAGACAGTTACAGTATAAAAACCACAGCATATTCTCCTAGCTACATATTCATATCCTTGTAGAAAGAATGTCACAAAAGCCAAGACATTCTAAAGTTTAGGTAAGTAGATGGCGAACAAATCACGGACCTAGAGGGAAAGAGAACCCAGTGGCGAGGTAGCTGGAGAAGAGTGGACTTGGGTAGGAGTGTAAGGAACGCACGTTACCTAAGAAGTCACAGACGGGCTTTTACTCCAGACTCTGGACGCCAGGCCTGGACGGCTGGGGCTGCGGTGCCGGGAGGTGAGGGCAGCAGTTGGCAGGGCTGGACCAACTGCAGTATGTTAGGGCTGACTCGTGTCCTCTGCTGCCGATCAAATATGAGAGGGGAAGTAGAATCAAGCTGCCTCCCGCCTCCTCTACTGCGTTTCTACTTACTTCACCTCGTCATCTATAGCCTTAGCCCAGGCCTTTGCTCTCTCGCCTGGGTTTCTGAATCAGCTCTGCCGCTGGGCTTCCCGCCCCCATCTCTGCACCCCCATCCATCCTCTCTTATGCTTCCAGGGTTACTTCCCCTAAAAAAATATGCGATCACGTCATTCACCACCTTGTCAACCTCCCCTGATGGGCTTCCCGCTCTCAATAATAAAAAGTTCCATCTTGACACAGCAGACGCTTCATTATCTTGCTCCAATGTCCCTGTCTGGTTTCGCCTTTCACCTTTTTACTCAGCTAATTCTAACCCACCCTGAACTTCTCACTGTTCCCTAATATACTATATCCTACGGTGTTGTGCCTGGACCCCACTTTACGACCCTTTCTATCAGGAAAAGTCCTTTCCTTCCTCTGAGACCCACCTTAATTGTCATCTGCTAAGGAATGTCCTCCTCAGTTCCCTAAGCAGAGAAAGTTCTTCATTTTCTGAGTGCCTACAGCATTGTGACCAAGCATCTCTTATAATAACATGCCACCCAAGACTGTACTTTAGCTGTTTGTCCGATTTCCCATTAACCCCTCAGCACCTCAAAGAGACAGCCAACTGTTTTACTTATTTTTAAAAACTCCCGGACCTAGCATACTACCTTGCATATGGTATGGTTGCCTCTCAAATACGACGGTTGAATCAAACACAACCCTTCCATAACACAGGGAAAGGGGAATCTTAATTCTAACAGTATAAACGTTTAAGCAGAAAATACGAAAACAATTGAGACTGTTCTGCAAAGCCCCCAGCTCTACTGCCATGGGGAGTAGACGGCCCGCTGCTTACCGCTGAATATCCTTGTTCTTCCACAAGGAGGCAGACTGAGCCTTGGGCACGCGTTCAATGAAGTTCACCAACTCTTCCATGAGAAGCCTGAGTTTAAACAAAGAAAGTGATGAACACTCAAAAAGGAATCAGAAAAACATGGCACTCTTAACACTGCAGCCAAGAGAAGAGGGCTTGCCTGTCTGCCCTCCCCAGTCGTCTTTCCTCTCTCTGCTGCACATAAATGTGGGCACCATTTTACGTAAAGCTGAACAAAAACCTAGCTTTTGTGTTGAATTTTCATGTTAAAAATTCTGAATGTAAATGATTTAATTCACCTTTAAAATAAGCCTGGTGTGCGCTTCTTGTCTCTAAACACTGAAATATATAAGCCTATGGTTTAACTCATGCTCTTAAGACCTCTGCCTTTATTTAGGTAATTAAAAATACAAAAGGAGAAATAGTTAAAAGAGCATGAAGTACCTGATTTTGGTGGCAGCAAGGTGGGGGTAGGATTGTTTTTTAATGACAATGTTAAATGGACATTTTAAACTGGTAAAGTAAGTTCTCTTCATATACGTTTTAGGAAT
The DNA here is from genome assembly GCF_965194825.1 of Balaenoptera physalus. Taxonomy (NCBI): domain Eukaryota; kingdom Metazoa; phylum Chordata; class Mammalia; order Artiodactyla; family Balaenopteridae; genus Balaenoptera; species Balaenoptera physalus. Next base: position 113,568,458 of record NC_138886.1, read on the forward strand.
TAACAAAATTCCACATGGAAGAATACTCTAAGGACTAATCCTGAAACTCTAACTCAAGGACCTGCCAAAGGACAGGCTCTGCAGATCACAAGCTGGGTCACCACAGAGTCACAACTGAGGGAATCTAAGCGATGCCTCACTCAACTGGATCAATGATCCCATGCTCTGAGGAATACGTGGGAACACAGCACTGATGGGACCCTGGATGGCTAGGGGATGACCAAAAAGCTAGAAATAGACTTTCAACATCTTGAATCCCCTACATAACCCAGTACAGATGTTCCATATTGATTTAAATCCTCTCCCAATAAACACACAGACATGGCAAGCCATAAATTTATTAGGATTTGAATGCCGAACAACTTCATTTCCACTTATTTACTTATTCCTAATACTATCATCGTCTTTCATCTGTTTTTTTTTAAATTGTCTTTCATCTTGAAGGAGCAGTACCAGTTCCAGCATTCTAAGATATGGAATCCAAGCTCATTATTTTTCTGGCTGTAGCTTTCTGGAGAACAATCTGGTATGTCCATCCTCAGGCTTTAACTTTTTCAGACTAGAATCTAATGTTTTCAGCTTGTCCTCTCACCAAAACTGTTACATCACCTTGAGTGTTTTACTTTCCTACAATGTCTCTTCCTCAGATCCTTTATGTTTTTCTGTACACACTGCAGGTAATATGGTTTGACACAAAAACAAGGACATATTTTGTTTCATTTCTGGTAATTCCATCGTATTGGACTTCAGTCAGATTCTAGAACCCAAAGCACTTAGATCCCGTATTTCGGGTCTTGATAGTATTACCTTATACCATACTTCTTTGTTTGCTTCAACACAATTCTTTTCTTCTGGGGTAATTTTCTTCTCACTAAATGATGCTATGGTTACTTGAAACAACCATCTGTCCCATGGAGGCTTGGGAGGGGCAGGGGAAGAGACAGCACAGCATTCTCAGAGTCAAAGAAAGGCTCTGAGGTTTTTATTCCATACAGTCCCGAGTTTCACTATGTCAACAGTACAGACAACGTAACCATCTAATTACCCTGTTTTCTACAAGCCGTCCCCATTTATGGTCTGCACTATACCATAAAAGGGGGGAAATTTTGCAAGCAAAGCAGTAGAATTTCTTCCTCTTTTCTCAAATATGCTGTGTTCCTTTCCTCCCGAAGCGCTCTGCACTGCATCCTGGTGGCGTCCTACTGAATGATACTTCCCCTAATTAGTATCATCTGCACAGAGGAGCTGTCTCTGCAAACTCCCTGCTCCCGTTTTTCTAAAAAAGACTAACGACCATTACTCGCAGCATCAGTCTCTAGGCAACTCCAAAGGACATTTGTTTTATCTGGAGAGTTGTCTATTCGTGCCCGTTCTCTGGGTCAGCTGCTCAGAGGGAAATAACAACCCCTCCTCGCACAACACTCTATTAACAGTCACCACTGAAGGGGGGAGCTCGCCAGCCACTCTCTAATGGCACAGGAAGAAATGCTCTCACCTGCCGATCTGAACGGTGGGCTCTGTGGCATAGACCGTGCCTGTGAACCCCGTGTGCTCAGTGATGTAGGGCAGAGCCATCATGCAGTGATAGTTAGAGATGAGGATCACATCTACCGTAGACAGATCTATTAGCTCGGTCTGAAAAGAAAGGGGAGGGAATGATAGATATCTGTGCGGGGCACACAGATCAACGTGATGGGACTGAAAAATGATGTTGCCAGAACGCAGAGGAGTGGCTTTGGTGCTACAGAATAACGATGGCTTTCCTGCAACGCTTCTCTTCTCTCAGTTTAGCATACTTCCTAACGTTGGCATTACGCGGCAGGACGGGATGGCTACTGGCGAGGGTGCAGCGCGTCCGCCAGAGGCGCTCTGATTTTACCAAAACAGAGCTCTGCGAGTCAGACACGCGAGGATGAACGACAACAGGACACTTCAGCAGCTGCTGCCTGGCAGGTGGAAGCAGGTAACACGAAGCAGACAGCACAGTATCAGCCGTGAGGGAGAGGCACACAGAAACCAGCTCTTCAAAAGTCAAATGCGGGAGGCTACTGTTTTTGGAGTAACTTCTGACCACTAGTGTTGGGTGTAGACCCCCCGCAAATGTAGTGGCAGAGTCATAAGAGGAGGTTATACTCTTGGGTTCTACCCTAGTCACAACCCCCGCTCTACCCTTCACTCCATCATTAAGGTCATGTGAAAAGGGAAAAGACAGGTTGGCAGGTGAGAAAAAACGCTACCCATGTTTGGTAAATTTTTATGAACACTCTTTTAGTAGAAGGGAACTTTTTTTCCATAAATTTAAGTCCTACCTGCCTTTTAAGGCTCAATTCTCTTCTTCCACTAAGCCTTCCTTATTTGCCCAGACGAAAGAAACCACTTCTTCCTCTGAACTGTCAAGGCACTTTATGAGTATCCCTCTTGTGGCAGTTATTATTCTGTACAAAGGCAGGCACCTCAAAGTTATCACTTTGTCCCCCCAAAACTGAATGTCTCTGAGCTCAAGAATCCTGTGTGACTCATCTCTGTCCCCTCCCCGCTGTGGTAGCCAGGACAGAACAGGTCTTGGAGCACTGTTGTTGGAGGATTGCATCGTTATAAGCAGCACCCTCTGTGGAGAAAAGTGAGATGCAGCGGTTCAGAGACATCATCTTAGTCTCTGAGCTCTCCCTCATGGAACTTACCCTGTGGAAACTGTATGGTACAGTACGGACAGCATGGGGTAACTCAAGAAAGAGTTTTAGTTAGCAGAATGGGTCACAGAGCTACTATGTCCCCTACAGAGTAGAAGTAACAAAGATGTCTGTGCTCTCTTTGCAAATAACAGAGACAGTGTGCCATTTTGGGTGTGGGTATCTTCTGGTTGGTGACTTTATGTGTAAAGTAAGTTGATTTAATAAACCCGCCAAGGCATAATCAGCTCCTGAGGACAGCATGGAGAGTAGAGGTCAGAAGCTATTCACCGCCAGGGCAATGGCAATCTGTGTGAATAAAATGTCTAAAGACATAACTTAACTCCATGTTGTGTACTGCACTTCCAAGACAATATCCTCACATAACAAAGGGTCATGGGACATCCTGCTGGTCCTATTCCCCACCAACTCTCTAGAACCATTTTTAAACAAATGAGAAGATTAAGACAGAGTAGCAGAGTGATACGTCCAGAAGAAAACAAGGGAAGAAGAGGTGAAGCAACAGTAAAACCCAAAAGCATCCCTACCTTCCTTCTACCTATACAGAAACTGGGTAGGAATATTTGAAATTTCTCTTTACTATATAATTTGAAATTTCTCTTTACTATATAAGAATCAGCCCACAGAGTCTAGAAATGATAAGAAACTTGGTGAGGACAGCTGGGGGGGAAATATATATATATATATTTTCTGCTTGGATATATATCAAGAGTGTCTACATAAAAAATTTTCCTCTGAGAGGGCTTCCCTGGTGGCGCAGTGGTTGAGAATCTGCCTGCCAATGCAGGGGACACGGGTTTGAGCCCTGGTCTGGGAAGATCCCACATGCCGCGGAGCAAATGGGCCCGTGAGCCACAATTACTGAGCCTGCGCGTCTGGAGCCTGTGCTCCGCAACAAGAGAGGCCGCGATAGTGAGAGGCCCGCGCACCGCGATGAAGAGTGGCCCCCGCTTGCCGCAACTAGAGAAAGTCCTTGCACAGAAACGAAGACCCAACACAGCCAAAAATAAATAATTAAATAAATAAAAAATAAAAAAATAAAGGAATTCCTTTAAAAAAAAAAAAAAAATTTTTCCTCTGAGAAATAAATTTAACACCCAAACTATGTTTATATATTCACATCTATATGTTTACTTGCATACTTTCACTCAATGAAATCCCATAAAGATTATTTTAATTTTATACTTTTATATACAGACACTTGGGTTCTGCAGACCATGAATTGAGTCAAAACAATCATAATTGATTGGTTGCTTACTATACTGTCCTAGAGTTTATGCACAGTGTACAGTGTAGACTTTGGGGGAATACAAAGCCATTTAAGGTAGCTGCACTAGATTATAAATTCCATGAGGACTGGGACTTTAGTTCTGCCTGGCTCAGCCACAAGTCAGCCAAGATTGGACAGTGTAGTAAGTCCCTCTCTCCTAATTCAACAACTCTCGTATTTTCTCCTGATCATACAATGCCCTGGTTTCCCTTAAAATAGTGACTACTACTAACCTCTCATAAACCACAAATTATGACGCTAGTTGAAAAAACCTATATGGCTTTAGAACCCTAAATATAACAGTGCTGCTTTAGCTTGGCAAAGGTGAACTGTGAAACGGTGACTGTTTAATTTCAAAGTTTAGTAGTTGATGGAGCAAGTCAGAAAGTCACCAGAACTCCAAGCCAGGAATCCTCCACTGCGGGCCACAAGCTGAAGGCTGCAGCAGTCAGTGCCACAGGCAGTAAACTGACAATAAATGTAGCACCTAGGATTAGGAATCTTTGAACAGATGGGGAACTGCCCCACCAACTACTAAATGACAAATGAAGATGATGAAAAAGATTTTATTAGCGGTTAGGGAGAGCTCAGGATTCTCAATAACTGTCTACCTTCACTCTTGTTCCTACTAGTGTACCTCGAACTTTCTCCCTTATTTGCCAATTTCAATTACCATGTCCTACTTTGTTTTTCTTCCTCTCTTTCACTCTGGTGTCCTAAAAGGGCACATCACCTACTACAAAGAGAGAGAGAAAAAAAAGTTTATCTAAAGGGTATCAAAGGAAGTTGTGGAAATGGAAAGAGAGAGAGGAAGAAAGGACAAAAATAAGGGACACAGCACTCCCAATTTCTTTTTTTCTCTGGCACTGAAATGTGAAAGTATTTTCGACAGGCACTGACATCCCCTGGGCACACGGAAAGAATAGAATGGTAGCTTCTTATTGATTTCCTCAGGAACCCTGGACTGGCTACTGGCTTCCCTACACTTCATCTGTGAGCTGAGAACTCCATCTAGGCCACTCTGGGGATTAGGCCTGTCAGCTGAGATTAGTTTCCTTTAAGACTAATGCAAACTGATCTTTGTTTCCTTTAAAACAATGAAACTGGACTCAAACACTTGTAACAAGTCTCACTGTGACGGTACGTAAGCGACAGATATCCATGACTCAGTTCAGAATCCATGAATTTCAAGCAATATTCCGTATGTCATTTCAAGTCAGCAAGAAGTTTTACAGTTTACTGTACTGGCTGGATAACAGTAACTCCCAATTACCCAAGACTAGAAAAAGTATGGCTAACCTAAGACACAGGCATTATCCAGTCGGCCTTCTGTATCTGTGGCTGTGAAACCTGCAGATGCAGAGGGCTGACTCTATTCATTGCACTCCATCATTTTATATAAAGTGCTTGAGCATCTGTGGATTTTGGTATCCACAGGGGCTCCTGGAACCAATCCCCCGCAGATACTGAGGGATGACTGTAATTACAAAATTAAAAGGCTTGAGATATTTCTTTACCAAAACTATGCTCCAGTGTGAGTGTCAATGTGGATTATAGAAAGAGCTAGGGACGGGAGGAAGAGAGTGACTTCAATGATTTACAGACAATATAAAAAGCTCCTAAATGATCATATTTTAGCTGTAAAACAAAGTGCCTAGAATAACAGATCCATTTCAATTTGAAAATAGGAAGCTAAGCCCCTGAAAATTATTTCTTGATTTCAGTTTGAGAGATGATAAGATATGCTTTGTTTCTACAACAAGATTCACTTTAATCTTACCTCTGGTAGGCAGAATTCGGGCACAGAATCCACAAATACATGACCTGAGCACTCCTTTAGCTCCTAAAAGACATGAAAAGAAAAAATTCTGGGAAGTAATATCCAATAGATACAGCGCCAAAGAAATTTCATCCCCAAACCAAACTTTCCATGAAGTATCACAGATTGCTAGAGTTGGAGGGAAGCTGGAAGGTTATTTAGGTCAACTGTTCATTGTTTAAGCTCAGGGAGGCTAAATGTTTTATTTAGGATTAGAAAAATGTTGGCTGGTGGCTGACTCAGGACTTGAATGCACATTTCTTGATGCCTCTTCAAGGAGGCCATGTGTGGACACATGCTGCTTCCATAACTCATGACCCAAAGCTTTCCAAACAATTGTTAGATGGACCATACCAGCAATATCAGAATGATCTGGAACACTGATGGAAGTAGATTCCTGGGCCCTACCTAAGATCTAAGGGATGAGAAACTAAGGATGAGGCCATGGAACCTGTGTTTATAACAAGCACCTCCAGTGATTTTGTTCTGCAATTAGGTTAGGAGTCCAGGGCGTAGACAAATGATTTAGAGCTCCTTTCTCCTCCTACCAAGGTTTGAGGGGCAAATAAGGAGGGAGATGAAGAGTACAGGGTAGGGATTAAACCACCGCCACCACCATTCAAAAGAAAAAAGTGTACTTATAAAGAAAGAGAATTTAGTGCAGCTCCCACTCTGCCTGTGACCTATGGTATTTAATGTGCCTGTCTTACTTTGGCTTCCTTCACAAACAGATCCTGAGAAAAGGGTGTGTGAAAGCTTACAAGGGAGGTGCTAAAAACAAACAAACAAACAAACAACAAAAAACCCAGCAGGAGGAAGGGCAAGTGATAAAGGGAAAAGCAGGTGACCCATAACGGATGTTACAGAGCTACGTACCACTATGGGCAACAGGGAGTCACTCCCATGGGGAAACTCTAATAAACAGTATCAAACATATACCTGGGAGTTATTCTACTCAGGGGCAAGGGACCTGGGATATTTATATAGCAACTCGTGCATTTGGGGCAGCTTTAGGAAAGAACTGTCAGGCAAAGCCATACAGGTATTGGCAGTTGGATTTATGACATAGGACACTGAAGAGACAGGAGTGGGCCACCAACAGAGTCTGCTATGATGCCCCCAGGAGGCCACCAGAGTTGCTGCCTTCCCTTGATGACACTTTATACTGAAATCTATGCAGGAGTTTTTGCTCCAAAGTTAAAGCTATCTATGACTTTATAATGAAACCACTAAAAGATAGATTTTGGTTGACAGTTTCCTCTTTTCGGAAAGAGAAAAATACTGTTAGAACTTTGTTCCACTGTGTTTTCATTAGTCACCAAACATAAATTTCTATATATTCATATATATGTACTTATATTTATATACTGGAGTCTGAATGATTTTACTCTCAGTCTTTACCTGAAAATAAGGTATTAACTGTATGTTATTCTCCTTTTGAATTCTACAAGTCTCCTATCAGAACCTTGATAGAATATTTCCTCCCCTTGCCTTCCACTGTAAACTCTGGTTCCTCTCCTTATATGAGTACCATTTAACCAGTAGAGCGCTGAGCCAAAAAGAGACTGAACACCAATCTTAATTACAATGTACCTGCCAGCTAAAAACAAATGAGCAATTATGTTTAATGAAAGAAGACTCCCAGCTCCCTTAGGATGAGGTTAAAAATGATTAAAGGCAAATCATGGGAAATTTCAAAGCGCTGCCTGGCCTTAAACTGACTATGTAATCTTCTTCCCCATATTGCCACGCACCAGGGAATGTGTACCTCACATGACAGTGCTTCCTCTGCGGCTCTCATCCTTCCTGGCCTGGAGCAGCGTATTTGCCATTCCACGCACTTACAATGTTACTCTATTTTATTCACCACTCCCTCCTAATGAAATGCTCCCACATACACATGCAAGTCATTTTGCTCACAATGCACAGGTAATGGGATGCTTCTGAGCCTTTCTCAGGGAACAATGATTTACAGCCAGCAGAGAGTTCGGCTGAAATTTCATCAGGTGCACAGATTCTTGACTGTCACATAATTTTACAGTTAGCTATGAGGGAAATCTGGTTTCACATCATGCATTTGGCTTGCACTTGAGGCTGGGGTGCAGGCCCAGGAATTAATTCTGTAAAAAGAGCACCTCTTCATTTACCAGTATCTATTACAAGAAGGAAACGCCTTATTCAATTCAGGTGAATCATTTTACGGCTCCTTACACTTATCCAGTCTTTTCAATTCTGAAACGGGGGAGAGGGAGAATGATTTGGAGGCCTAAGAATGGCATGGATAAGCTTTACGGTTTTTAATCTTCCTTTACCCTCTGATTTTTTTTCAGGAGAAAATTTGACTAGATTATAGTTTTAACATTTTTTTGTATCTCTGGTCTCTCATGTATACGTTAAATGCCTAAAAACTGATCTGAGGAAGGAATTACTGTGAAGATAATCTAATGTCAAAAATTTAATAGCCTTGAAAAAGAAAAAAGTAATTAGAGTCATTTACTTTAGGCCTAGTTAGTGATTAAAGTCATAATAGGACCCCAAATCCTAGATTCCTAGAACTATGTTCTTCTCTCACAACTTATAAGAGTGTCCATTCCAGGCTACCAGGATCATAGATCATAGTCTGGAAGGCCCTTTGTTCACATTTACCTGAAAACATGTTTCCCTCCCACGCCCCCAAGAGCACACTGCCCGACAGTTAAACACTCGTTCCCCAGTCTGTTCTCCACATGGCAGCCAAAGTGGTCTGAGCAGAGGAAGACACTGCCCGCTGCAACCCTTTGTGGCCTCTCATCACCCAAAGAATAAGACTCAGACTTTTTACAAAGCCCTAGCTGATTCGACCCCTGACAGAGAAGTTTAAAACTCACAATGTTTGGGGGGGGTTTTAAAGTTATTAAAAAAAAAAAAAGTTCACTCCTTACAGGTGGAGAGTCAGTACAGCCTCAAAATGAAATGAGCTAGGGACTTCCCTGGCGGTCCAGTGGTTGGGACTTCGCCTTCCGATGGGGGGCGGGGGGGGCGGGGTGCGGGTTCGGTCCCTGGTCAGGGAGCTGGGATCCCGCATGCCTCGGGGCCAAAAAACCAAGAAAAGGCAGTATTGTAACAAATTCAATAGAGACTTTGGGGATGGTCCACATCAAAAGAAAATCTTTAAAAAAAAAAAAAAAAAGAAGAAATGAGCTAGATGGAATTCTCTAATAAGCATCACCACTGAAACTCTCATTGAAATTCTAAAAATAATAGTTTTCTTTTTGTGGTGATAAAATGTATTTGCAGCAGAAGTTCTTAGATTTTACACATGAGAAAAACTGGATCTGTACCTGAACACTTAGACTCCTTAAAAGGCTCTTAAAAACAATAATTACCAAGTACTGAAGACTTTACATGGGATTTTTCAGGGAGAAGACACAGGGGAAAAAATGAGCCCATCAGTCACATTATTATCGGGTGGCTCCGGTATGACAAGATGGCTTTCCAGTGGGTGTAGATACGCTTCAGCTAATCATTACCTTGTCCAAGAAAGCATTTCCATCCTTTAGGGACCAGCCAGGAAGATTAGACAGCCTGGGACTGCAAAACAAAAGATTAAATTATCCTAAATAGATTATAATCCTCAGTGATTTCACAGTGACTGTACTGGCTCCATAAAGTGAAGAACAGTTTGAAATTACTGGCAGCAATGCCGACCCAAAATACTAATCAAAAAGATGAAAAATAACCATGTGGTATCAAGCTTAAGAATTAGTGGCAATGGAACATTAAAAAGCCAAACAGTTTTGTGCTAAATTGGGAAAATTAAAAGAATGCTATGCAGAATAATAAAGAGAAAAAAGAATGATGAGACACTAGAGCATTGTACAGTTTTCCCATCACTGGCCCCGACTTCACCTTGCTTGTGTTTGACAACAAGCCTGAGGGGAAGGCCGAATGGGACCATTATATTGTGGATGACTAAACAGACTCAGAGGGGTCAGGTGTCTGACAAGAGCACTTAAGCTGCCTACCAGCCAGAATTCACCACAAATAAAAATCTGAATTCTGCTTGAGTCCACCTTCTGGATATATTGCTTATAAATCAATTAGTCAACTTGTTACCGGTGGCTTGAGTTTCCAATTCTGGAAAATGAAGCTAGTTTTCCTAAGTGTTATGAAATACATATCTAAGTGAGTAATTTCTAGAAGGTGAGGTTAATTTCACATATACATTACATTAAAGAAGTCTGAATCAGAAATCATTCACTCTGGTAAGCTCAGGATTTAACTGTGTGCTCTTGGTTGACCAGAAGAATTATACTGGAGGTTGAAAATGCAAATAACTCAGGAGAAAAAAAAAATGCTGGTAAAAAGAAAAACTTAACGATCAAGGTGATATATGAAGAAAAGCACACAAAAGTACAAGTTGGATGGCAAAAGGATTTTAGCACTTCAACACAAAATTAGTCTGTGAAGTAAAAATTAAAGGCAAAGTATGGGCGTGGGACTAAAAGACTCTATAATCAGAAACCAAGTTAACGTATAGTACTGAATCCTGTCTCTAAAATAAGTTTATCAAATTCTGACTTTGTAATTAGGTGGTAGGTACGAAAGTCAAATTGAAACATAGATACGTGAATATTTGTCAATCTTCTAGGAAAGATTAAAAACCTGAATAAAATATACATGTATCTAATTTTAGAAAAAAAAGTGAGAATTTAAGGGGTAACTTTTAATTTTGACATAATTACTAGCTCATAGAAAAGTTGTAAGAATGTAAGTACAATGATGTCCCGCATACCCTTTGCCTAGATTCTCTGTTTACATTTTGCCTTTATTAATCAAAAAGTGAGAATTTTTGGATTTCATTCTTGAGAATGAAAATTACTACTAGGAGAATCAAATTTGGTTGGCATAAATTATACCTGAAAAACTCTTTTTAAAACTCTGGGAGTTTTCCCAGAAAAATACTCTATTACCATTAGCTGTTTAATTCCCATCTCATTTCATAGTCACATATATACCTTCACTTATAGACTTCTTACTTCTTAAAAAATATTATTTACTATCAGATCAGATTAAAAAACCAAGCATTCTAATAAAAGTGTAATGACAAGACAATCTGAATACTGTTCTCATTTCATGCACACTAACTCTCTAAAAGAAGTTGTAACCATCTACTTCCCTTTACAAAGAGAACTGGATCAAAGGACATGCATCCTGTCTGTTCTCCATAGGACACACACAAGTCAGCCTCCAAATTACAGATAACTGATTCAATTAGTTTTGTCCTCAACAAGTGATTAGAAATGGTACACCGCTTATGGGACTTCCCTGGTGGTCCAGTGGTTAAGACTCTGCGCTCCCAATGTAGGGGGCCCGGGTTTGATCCCTGGTCAGGGAACTAGATCCCGCATGCTGCAACTAACAGCCTGCATGCTGCAACTAAAAAAAAAAAGATCCCGCGTGCCACAACTAAGACCTGGCACAGAAAAATTAAAAAAAAAAAAAAAAAAAAGAAATGGTACACTGCTTATCAAAAAATAATTTTTTTAAAAGTAAAAATTTCAGGTATTGTGGTTTTAACTCTTGCTAAACATTTTTTATAACGTCAAAGCCTTCTATGAAATATCTGTAGTTATTCTGGACTTGAGAAATTGCTAGTAGATGGTACTGAATGCTCCAAGGAGAGCAAGACCATGTTATAACAACAGTGCCAAAGATAAAGGGGCACACAAATGTGTCATAAGATGGCAAATGGATGCTGACTACAGAGATGGAAATATTTTGTTACTGGGGTCCAACAAGCTAATGACTAAACCATGAAGAGCTAGTAAACTTTAAGCTACCAAAGAGGAAGAGGTTTATTACTTTGTTCCCAATGATTACAAAATTTGAGTGGGAACAGGAGTTACAAGGTGAAGACAGAGGGCGATTTTCCAGAAAGAGGGACAGGAAACAACCTCGTCATCTGGTGAAGTGCTGAAGGAGGATAAGGTATTCATCTTCACTCATTCATTAATGAATCTTGATTTATGTGTCGAACACTCAGATGCTGGTGATACGACCATGAGCAAAATGCGCCTGCCCTCCTGAGGGGTTAGGGAAGACAGACAGACCAAGTAATCACACAGAGAACAAGCTGTTACGAATGATGAGGCAGCACACAGCACAAGGCACCACAAAGTCTCCTAACAAGGGACTGGTCTAGGCAGCATCAAGACTTCCTTGAGTCTCTGAAGAACGAGCTGACATCTGGATGGTAGCAGAGTCAAGGGGAAACTGTCAAGGGGCAGGGTTTGGAGGGAATAAAGAAAGAAGACAGCTACAGGGCCCAGGACTTTCCTCCAACCATTCTCACCAGGCTTTGGCATGGACATCTTAAAAAAAAAGGTTATCCAAATGAAATTTCAAGGAGGGTCCAATATACACCCTCCCCCTCCTCCAACTAAAATGCCTTCTCTCTGTCCTTCCCATATAGAAACTGGAGCCATAAATGATATGAGAGAGGAGCTCCTGCTAAATAGGTTAAGGGAAGGTGGGTTCAGGGAGGGGTGAAGAGCCTTCCTGGATGAAGGAACAATCTGTGTGACTGCTCCCAGGCAGGAGATAAGACTTCTTTGAAACTGAAAGAAAAGAAAGAACAAGATACTAGAAGAGAGGCATAAAGCCTAATGTACCAAGACAGACTTGGTATTTATCCTAAAAGCAATGGAGGGGACTTCCCTGGTGGCATAGTGGTTAAGAATCTGCCTGCCAATGCAGGGAACACGGGTTTGAGCCCTGATCTGGGAAGATCCCATATGCCGCGGAGCAACTAAGCCTGTGCGCCACAACTACTGAGCCCACATGCCACAACTACTGAAGCCCGCCCGCCTAGAGCCCATGCTCTGCAACAAGAGAAGCCATTGCAATGAGAAGCCCGCGCACCGCAACGAAGAGAAGCCCCTGCTCGCCGCAACTAGAGAAAGCCCGTGCACAGCAACGAAGACCCAACGCAGCCAAAAATAATAAATAAATAAATTTAAAAGCAATGGAAAAACCACTGAAAGGTCTTAAACAGGTGAAAGATGAGATTAGATCTGTATTTCTAAAAGGTGATTTTGGAGAAAATTGACATCAAGTGCCTTCTGATAACACATAGCATTTGTGTGGTATTCCTACTGAAAACAGTAACCCCAACCTAATTATGAGGAAACATGAGACAAACCCATATTGAAAGATGTTATATAAAATAATTGGCCTGCACTCCTAAAAATGGCAAGGTCATGAAAGACATAGAGACTGTGAAACTCTTCCAGATTAAAGGAGATTAAAGACGTGGCCAAATGCAACGTGTGATCCGGATTGGATCCTAGACCAGTAAGTTATTTTTCTTTTTTGCTATAAAGGCATTACAGTGAAATATGAACTGGTATAACTTGGGAAATGTAAATAAGGTACACAGCTCATACTAGTATAGTATCGACGTTAACTGATTTTCTTTATTGTACTGTGGTTATGTAAGAGAATGTCCTTCTTCTTATAAGACAGGCATGTAAGTATTTAGGTGGCAAAGGAGCATTGCGTCTTTCAAATGGGTCAGAAAAAACGGCGTGCGTATGTAATATAAAGAGGCAGTGACAAAGCAAATGTGATAAAATGTTAGTAACTGGTAAGAGTAACTGGGAATTGTCTGTAACTATTCTTGCAACTTTTCCGTAAATCTGAAGCAATTTCAAAATAAAAAGTTACACAAAAAGAAGACTCTGGATTCAGACAGTGGCAAGAACAGAATTGAAGAAACTGGTTAGGAGCTTTACCAGTAATGCCTGTAAAAGGGGATGACGACTACCACAGTAGCACTTAAGAGAAGTGACTGGATTCTAGAGCTATCTAGAAGGTAAAAATGACAATGCTTAATGAAAGGCTGGATGTGGGAAGCGAGGAAGGGGGCATCTAAGTGAACTCCCAGCTCTCTGGCTTTTATAACAGGGTGCCATTCCCTAAGATAGGGCAGCATGGGGGGAAACCAGGTCTGGGAGGGTGTACTCTCCTCTTCTGGACCAAGTTTAATCATAAACTCAGTTTGGGGTATGGTGAGTTCTGAAGTGCTTTCAAAGGCACATCCGAGGAGAGAAACAAGTAGGCATTTTGGATTTATGAATGTGGAACTCACATGTGGAACTTAACTAAAAATACACATTTGTAAGTTATTGTCTGGATGGTTATCGAGGCCCTGAGCATTTATTTTTTATTTTATTTTTAAAAATTTATTTATTTTTGGCTGCATTGGGTCTTTGCTGCTGCATGTGGGCTTTCCCTACTTGCGGCGAGCGGGGGCTACTCTTCGTTGCGGTGCGCATGCTTCTCATTGTGGTGGCTTCTCTTGTTGCGGAGCACGGGCTCTAGGCACGAGGGCTTAAGTAGTTGTGGCTCACGGGCTTAGTTGCTCCGCGGCACGTGGGATCTTCCCGGACCAGGGCTCGAACCCGTGTCCCAGCATTGGCAGGTGGATTCGTAACCACTGCGCCACCAGGGAAGTCCCTCTGAGCATTTAGTAAATTCCCTTGGGGGAGCCTCTGTGGCCAAGCACTGACTACTAAAGAATTCTCATGTGTGATGGCCAGCTAGAGGAAAATGAATCTCCAAAGTAGATAGAAGAGAAAGATTCAGAGAAGTAACGAAAACCAGGACTGCATTATCATGGAGGAGAGTGATGCTGAATGGCTAAGGAGGGTGAGGATGACAAGTGCGTATTATAGCTAATGACATGGAAGTCATTTGTGATTTACCGAGAGATGTTCTGGTGGTTGGTGTGGGCAAAGCAGACTGGGAAGGAGTTAGGAATGCTGAAGGGGAAAGTGGGGTTGAGAGAAGGTTAAAAAGATTTACTTTTTCTTTTACATTTTAAGTTAGAAGTGACAGCATAATTAAATGGGAAGGACTGAGTCAAGATGGAAAGATTCAAGATAAAGGAAAGATTACAATAGCGAAATGATGCAGAAGGAGAGAAGGGTTGAAATCCAGAGAAGACAAAGGGATTCATTCCTATGACAAATATTTACGGAGCAGCTACTGCATGCCAAGAACTCTTTTAGGCACTGGGGATACAGTGGAGAGCAAACAAAATCTCTGCCCTTATAAAACTTACCTTTTAGTGGAGAAGAAAGACAATATATAAACCAAGTATGTATATATGATGTAATGAGAAGTGCTCTGAAGACAAATAAAGCAGGATGAGGGGATAGAGAGGGACTGGGGATACTATTTTAGCCAAGTGGACCTCCAAGGTTTCTGGCCTGAGCAAATGAAGACACTTTTTGTAAGGAACTGCCATGGGCTGCTAATCATCCCATTAGTATAACCTCCCTCTGAGAGAAAAACAATGACAAGGGGAAGAGAGAGTAGAAGTGGATTCTGTATTCACTTGAGAATACAGAATTAGGTAAAGACAGGAATGAACAGGAAAGGGAAAACATGTAGCTAGGACTGTCTGCCCAACTCAGGTTTTGAACACCTAGATGATTCATGACCCTGCTGAGCATGTAGGCCCCCTTTTGGGAACCCTCAGCATACCCTGTATTTTATTTTCTTTAGTAATTATCACAAGTATATAGCTGTTTTTTGTACCACAAGTATAATTAAAATTTCAACTGTGTAATTCTTTCTCCCCTGACAGACTATAAATTCCATGACGAAAGAAAAGTTGTCTTGTTCATGTCTGTATCCCCTGGTCTAGGACACTGCAGATTCTTAATACCAAGTGAATGAACATTTAATCTTTGGAAGGAAACAGACAATGATATCAGGCTATTTTAATAAGAAACATGCAGTCATTTTTGTTGAGAAATATATATGACACCTATAGTTCCTAAATGAACTCTAAATACATTTTTTTTTTCCCTTCTGGATAATATCTATGGATGGTAAAAGTATTTCTAAGTGCTGGATGTGACTATAACTGAATTTTATCAGCTATGCATAAACTGTAATCTGGAATTAACTCTGACCTTGTCCCCATCACCTTACTGTATCCCTTATCTCAGAAAAAAGTCAATCGTTGATTTTTAATTATACTTTTCCTAGATGGTTCACGGGGTTATCATTATGAATAATCATTGCACACAGTGAAGTCTTCAGCAGTGAATGAGATACATTAGATGGTTTAACCAGCTCGTTATGCTTTTAAGCTCTTAAATCTGCTTTAGATAGCTTTTCGGTCTCCTTTCCTTCATGCGGTATCACTTTTTGCTGCTGGGAGTATATCTGCTTCTAAAAGTTACCCACTCCTTTTATAAAGTGCTGCTTCTAAATAGCAGCAAGCTGGAAAACCAATCTCCTAGACAAGGTCTTAGTAAGAGTAAACAGTGCTGCCTGTAGGCCTGGGGTAATCTGTCTACTTTAAGACATGGACTTTGGCTTCATGTAAGATTCTACGATATCTACAGCTGACTAGTATGAAAATAATACATAGATACCTATCAAAAAGAAATGTCAGGCTCTATGATGTCAAGTCCCTGCAAAGGCAGTTAAATGATTCTAAAATTCAATTCGTGGGGCTCATCAGTTGACCATTTATCAGCTCCTACATGAATTAGCAAGAAAGATGAAATATATATGACCTCACTTGCACTGAGTAGTTGCAGGAACATTTAACAGAAGCTCAGAAGAAGTTATAATAAAGAAGTCAATCAATAAATCAATACAACACTTTCCATCAACCCAGCCAAAGGAAATTATTTTGATGAAGAACATTTTTAAGGGAACAAAGTAAACTTAGGAGAACACACAAGGTACTGGTCATCTTGATGCTACTGCGTACCGTTTTTCAGCAAACCAAAGCTCATTTTGTCTCGGATGCATCAGCACGTACCTTTGAACAAGTGGCAAAGGAAGGAAATTGAGGGTGGAAGTCATGTCCAGTCCACAGTCCAGCATAACGGTGGTTGATTTGAATTTGAGCACATTGCATGGTAAGGTTGGGTGCCCTGACAGGCAATACTGAAAAACAAACAAATCACTTTTGTCAATAATCAGTTACAGAAAAAGCCTAAAAAATAAAGTGAATTAAATAAAGCTGATCATCTTCTCTCATTAGAGCACTGTGTAAATTCAGCTAACTTTCCATATGGCTTCCTCCCTTTTACAGTGCTGGATACCACGTCCCCTAGCATTCAGCACCCTCAAAAATCTCAGATCATACCCAGTTCTTCGCGGGGTACCAACTTACATCTCAGGCAAGTAGAGTTTTGGAGGGGCCAAGGTTATTCTAAACAGAAGTTTTCCTGGCTGTAGTTTTCTGCTCCACTCTCACATGACACTTGCAAATTCCCACTATCCTGTCAGACCTAAGTACTGTGTAAAGTCAATTAAATTCTAAGCTGGAACCTCAAACTGTGCTACAGGTTACGTTTGCTTCTCTGTAAATAAGTCGGGTGACTTTCCTCCAAGAGGAAATGCTTGGGAAGGGTTAACAAACAAGCATCAGTAAGGGGGTGATGGCTCAGCCTTGTCAGCAGAAATGACTCCAAAGGACAAGTGACTTCCCTGACGTGCAGATACTAGGCAGGAGTGAGGGACACCCATTCCCAACCAATCAAGAGCCTCTTGCCTGCGGCCGCAGTCCTCAGAAGTCAAAGGGGCGTGAGCCACAAAGGCGTATTCAAAGGGGAGTGATGAGGCAAACCAGCACGCTGACCTCAAACATCCCTCAGGTCCTCCTCAATGGAGTGCGGATGACAGATACGCCACACTGAAAATTATTTATATGGGACGGACCCTGTGTCACCTTTCATAATTCAACTGCTGTTCTGAAGACAATGAATGAAAGAAGAGGGAAAAGACCTTTTCTCCCACTTCTCTCTTCTTCACTCCACAGAAGCCTCCCTTGAACAGCAAAGCCCAGAAGATGGAGGGGTCAATGGTTCCCATCTCCTGACAGACACATTCTTTCGGATTTAAGCGCAAGTCAGGGTAGCGCGACATCAGTGCTTGCCCTCACATGGCCACCGCAGCGCAGGCTAAGGCTTTGCTGCTCGTTGGTTCTGTCACTGGATAAATTTCCTAGTTTTCTCCAGAAGACATTACAGGAACTGATGAGTTTTTAAAACTGCAGGTTCTAAAAGGTCAGGAGCCAAGAAATTGTGAGTATTTTGCAACCTTCTTTTTTGGCCGCACTGCATGGCTTGTGGGATCTTAGTTCCCCAAGCAGGAATTGAACCCATAGCCCCTCAGTGGAAGCGCGGAGCCCTACCCACTGGACTGCCAGGGAAGTCCCTTGCGAGCTTCTTTATTCCAAGTTTGTGAAAGATAATTATATTTCCCAATCCATAATTCACAACTCATGGCCTGAAAGGGTACACGGTTACTTATAATGAAAACAGTAACAAAAAAAGTACTAAAAAGTCCAGGAAGCATGATTTGGGTAATTATTCTTTACCTAAGTTCATTCTTTGATAGGTATCAGAACTATGGGAAAAATTTTCCTACTAATCAAGGCAGAGCTATTCCTACCCCTCCCTTCTCCATCTGGTTCCCTATTGCTAGCTTGGTTTTTACCCCTATCTAAGAATTACGTATTTGTTAAAGAAAAACTATCTCAAAATGAACACAAAGCACCCCGTTAAACCTGCCCCAAACATGACAGAGGACTTTCCTATATTTCTCCTTTATAAAAAAAAAAAAATCAGATACTCAGAAAAACCTAAAAAGAAAATAAATGAAATGTATATAATGGTTATTTCTGGGTTTAAAGATTATGGTGTAATTTTCTCCTTTCAGCTTCCTGCATTTTCCAAATGTTTGACAATGAGCATTTACCATACTTTTATAATCAGAAAAAAAAAATATGATTAAAACAAAACTGAAAATTTAGTCAGTCACACTCAATGACAAAATCTTTTTTATCTTCATCTTTAAATCACGGATAACAAGTTGCAGCAGAAGACAGAAGATGGACATGTAAAAGCTTCTGCTCAAAAGATTTCAGGCAAAGGAAGTTAGCCAACAGACTTTACATTTGCTCCTATCGTCCAAGGATAAAAAAAGGTGAGGAACACTTTATAAGGGCCATAACTGAATGGGAGAAACATTTTCAGAGCGTCTACTGAAAGAGTGCCAGACCTTGATCTCACTAGCTCCAATTTTATGGATCAGGAAATTGAGTTTTACACAGTTTGAGGGGCTTGTCTGAGAAGAGAGAGCCAAAGACACACAGCAAGGTCTCCTGACTCCATAGATCCCACTCGTGCTTCCCAAAGTGCACTGCTCACTTTGTGGGTCAACTCAGTCTGCTGAGACACAGAGTAACTGTCACCAGTAAATGAGGCACCTGGCAAGGTTCCCGAAGTTTCCCTGGCTCCAGTGGTGCTCTTTGCACGTTTCTAATATGCTGCCTACAGTCACCAAGCAGATTATAATCTAGCGAGAGTTAGGGACTGATACACAAAAACATTAAGTAATCATGTGATTTTAATTCTGCAATTAGAAATAAATATGACAGAAAATTTGAAAAATACCAGAAAGAAAAATATTACCCACAGCATTTCTACAGTCCCTGTCTTTTTTCATATTTGTAAAAGCTATAATTTTAGTGCACCTATTGCGTATGCTGCTTTTAAGATTCATGGCTGTGTTTTGTCTATGTTGCATATCACTCCATCTTTATTGGCTGCCTAAGTAAATATACCATCACCTGTTTAATTATTCTCTTACTGTTGAACATTTAGGGTTGCTTTCAGTTGCTTTATTACAAACATGGCTGTGGTGATAACTTTAGTGCTCAAGGCTTTTTCCATATTGGACTGTTTCTTCAGAGGATTCCCAGAAGTGGCATTAACTAGGTCAAAAAATACGAGCATTTTATGGCTTTTGAAATATGCTGCCAAAATGCTTCCCAAAAAAGGCTGTGCCTATTTACAATGTCATCAGGAATATAGGAGAAGATCTGTTTCACTGCTTATTCCCATCAGCATTATGGTCAAAACCATCTAGAATCTGCACCAAAATGCCTCTATAATGTTAGTACATGTTAGTAGCAGCTATCTAGGAGCAATTAAATGGCCCTAAACAGGAAATCAACTACTTGATAAATGAATTAATTTTGAGAGGCAGTTTGAAGAAATGATTTAAAGCAGGGAGTTTGAAGTAAGACTGCCTAGGTTCACATCTTGGTTGTGCTCATTATTGTGTGATTTTGGGAAAGTTACTTAACTTCGCCAAGATTGAGCTTCCTTATCTGTAGGATGCAGTAATAGAAGCTACCCTCCTAAAGTTGTGAGGACTAAATGAATAGATACAGAACATGACAGTATGTGCTCATTGTTGCTATAGTTATAAAATCATTAAGAGGCTGAAGAGGTCACCTAAATTTTTGGGGGGGGGCACCTAAATTTACAGGATTTTAGAGAAGAAATTCTATTCTGTATGGCATTCACTAATGTTTTAGACATCTGTGTATCCCATAAAACTAGGTAAAGGGAATGAATAATTTTACAAATATTTTTCTATTGCTAGTTTTCCCTGCAGGAAGATACAGTTACTACTGAGTACAGAAGCGAATATTGTAGCCAACATAAGGTTTTACAATTTTTATTTTTTCTAGCTTAATAAGCACACAGCAGTGCTTTCATGTTAATTTTATTTCTACTCAATAACAAAGCTGCAGATTTTTCTGTGTAATAATTTATTATCTATATTTCCTCATGTGCCTGTTGATTTCTTTTTACCACTGAATAAATCTGGTTTCAGAACTTATATATGCTTAACATATATAAGCATTGTTTATATTTTTTGGGTAAAAATTTTTATCAGTTATACTTAGTACATATATTTCTCATTCTCTTACTTTCATTTAAAAAAAGTTTTATTATGGAAAATTTCAAACATACAAGTAAGCAAAATTAGTACAGTAAACTCCCATTACTCAGATTTAACAACTATCCATATTCTGCCTTTCTCTTTGTTGCTTTCCTTTTGATACTGACACACTTCTGAGGAATAGCTATTATGTTGACAAACCAATCTGATCTCTGAAAATACTGTTTTCATAAATAGTCCTAAATTGATCTCTTATGCACAACTGGGACAAAAACATGAGTCTATTTTCCTAAATGTCCTTGCAGAATTCATTAAAGGCAACTCCCTTCACCTTTAACTTATCCTTGGTTTTTAACACCTCTGAGTCCTTTAGTAGTCTGAATATATTTCTGAAATCTCTATTCTATCCACTGTTTTTTTGTTTTTGTTTTCTGTTTTCATCTCAATGCTGTAAAGTTTTTACTTTGTAATATTTGAAAATAAGCTAGAATGACTAGACTTCAATTCTAAAAAAAAGTTTTTCTAAGGATGTAAATGGAAGCTACATTTAATCTATATATTTAGGGAATGCTGCCAATTTTACTATACAATAACATTTCTCTGAGCCAGGAGCAATGCACTGCTTTCTCTTTTATTAATTTTATTTTTTCTTCCTTTACAGTTTAAAATGTTGTATTCCTTTAGCTCATAACCAACAAGTCAATTATCATTAACATAAATATATGTTTGCTTTTCAATTTCTATTTAATTTCTGCTCTGAGTTTTATTGTTCTATTTCAGGTTTTATCTGTTATATTTTTTAAATTTCTGCAGTTGGATGTGTAGCTGATTAAAATATGCATTCAGGCTACAGACAGCCCTGTAAGTGATGCTCTGGATACATTTTACAAGTTTACATTGTGTTTTCAATTTACCCATTTCTAAATACAATGAAATTTCTATTGTGATTTCTACTTTGAGCTACAAAAGAACTGTGTGTTGTGTGTGTGTGTGTTTGGTTTAACTTCCAAATATAAAGGTGGAAATGGTTATCTTTTGGTTACTGATTTCTAATTTTCTTGTGGGCAGGGAACAGATTTTATAATACTTTTTTGATATTTATTGAAACTTGCTTTGTAAGTCTGTACACTGTGAATAGCTGATTTTTACAAATGATTCAGTGTGCATGAAAGTTGGAAATATATAATCTAATTGTTGTATACAGAGCAGATTAAGTTTATTATCTTATCTAAATCTCCTATATCCTTACCTACTTTGAGTCTTAGGAGAGAAGAAACTGGCAATTTCTTTTTGTAATTCTGTCATATTTTGCTTTATACACCTTGAGGCTATATTGCTAGGTACATAATGGTCAGGATTAATACTAGTGCATGGTTTACCATTATGTAACGCTCTTTGTCTTAAAATCTATTTCTAGATTTATTTCTAAATAATATAGCTATACCAATTTTTCCTTCAGTCAACAGTCTTCTGTTTTTTTAAATGCAATTTTACACATATACACACACAGTTAAAAATGAATCACCAATTTGAGAGGCAACTACTTTTGACTCTTAACAGCTATTTCTTCTAGTTACCTCTGTATTTCTCAATAATACTGTTATCCTGTTATTTCTGGAGTTCTCGAATTTTAGTTGTTATTGATTTTTTTCTACTATGGAAGCTATTTACAAATAGATGAAACTTTGCTATGGTCCGTAACCAAGATATGTACAAAAGGATTCCCTATCACATCTGAAGCAATGCACATGAAGGCACTGCCAAATTCCTTGGACTGGATAAAAGAAATTTAAAAGGAAAGAGAAGTTTGTGTAACAGATTCATGTACTGATCAACACCATCATTAAAGCAACTTGTCATGGTTCAATTCTCAGTGTTGCTTTTTCCCTCAGTGCTATGTAAATAAAAGAAAGATATGTCCTAACAATAGTACTGTAGAGTCAATGAATTATTTTACACTATTTTTCACAGTTAATGATTATTTACCATCATTTTAACCAATTTCTTTGTTCACCAATCCTTCTTGTATCCCATTTCTTGGGTTCAATTCCCTTTTTCCTGAAATACATCCTTTAGTCTACTTCCTTTAAATGGTGTTCAAAAGGTAAACTCTTAGTCATTATTAGTCTGGAAATTTCTTAATTTTGAATTTACTCCTCAACAGTGATGGTGGTGGAATTATAGGGTAGCAAATTACCTTAGAACGGTAAAAATACTAATCCAACTGTCTTCTGGCATCTATCATTGCTGATGAGAAACCTGCTGCCAGTCTAACTGGTAATCCCTTATAGGTTGCTATTAAAATCTCTTTGCCATTGATGTTTTGATCTTTCATTAAGATGTACATTGGTATGATTTTCTTTTTTTGGGGGGGGATTATACTTCTAACATATAAGGACTCATCTCTGACAACTGTGAAAAACACTGTCAGTCATTATCATTTTGAATACCATCTCTCCTCCATTCTTCCTAGTTTCTACTAGTGGAATGCCTATTAAATATTCATTGTAATGTTTCATTTCACTCTCTGTCTCTGTAACTAAATTATCCTTTCATATTTTGCTTTTTTAGCCCTGTACAGTGCATTCTGGATACTTTCCTCAGCTCTATCTTAATTTGCTAATTCTTTCTTATTGGTGTCAAGTCTGCTATTTAACTCAACTTTTCAATGACTGCTTTTCATTTCTAGAAGTTCTCTTTAAAAAACAGCATCTTGTTCTTTTCACAGGTTTGATATCTTCATATATGTCTTTGATCATTTTAACATTTTAATTTTAGAATCTCCGTCAGATTGTACAATTGTCTGAAGTTCTTGGGAGTCTTGTTATGTTTGCTGATTCTAACTCAAGGTGGATTTCATTACTGTTGTTTTAAAATTCTGGATGGTGAGCCCATCTTTGGTGGGGCTACATCTGTGGGAATTCTATGTAGAACAGGTTGAGGCAGGTCCCCAAGAAATATCTTGAGATCAATCTTTAAGTTGATTTCTCAGCTTGAATATTCGTACTTATAGGGGAGCATACAAATCAGACTTTCATACTCTCAAAGCACTGGCACAAGCTCCTTGCACAGACAATATTCCTTATTGACCTCTTAAGCAAGCAAATGGTATTTTTCTAGTACTCCTTTCATACGTAGCTCTTGGGGGTTTCTGATTTTGAAATGTGTTTCTGAATATTACAACTATTACTAAGAAGACTCACATTATGACCTCAGATTTCAGCAAATCTAACACTTAAAAAGCTGCTATGAACTCAAAATGACAACCAGCCAATCTAGCCTCACAGAAATCTTCAAAAGCAGTATGAATTACTGTAAACTTCAGGAAAAAAAAAAACCACAAAACACAAAACAAAACAACAACACAAGAATTTGGCAAATCAACTATATCGCATAAAAAAAATAAAAAATAAAGAATTTGGCAAGTTAGTACATTTGGTAAATTTGGCAATTTCATCATATGGCAAATTCAATTCTAGTGAATTGCCTTTGAGAAATATTTAAGTCTGTCTTTTGCAGAAAGAACCATGGACTAAAACATTGTATATGTTCTTCTCTTTCCTAGTCTTATTTAAAATAATTATAATATACATAGTTATTACGATATGGTATTTATTAAATGACAGGCACTCTTTAAGAACTTTACATTTAATTCCTTTAATCCTCCCACAAATGCTATGAGGTAGGAACTATATTTCCATTTTACAGAGGAAAAAAATGAAGCACAGAAATTATGAGGTCCCAAAGTTGTAAAGGCTGTGCCAGGACTTGAACCCAGGCGAATGAGATCCAGAGAGAGTACACTTCACCACCAGAGCATGCTATGCTACACAGAGAGAAAGGAATTGTCCGAGACTAAGAAAAATTTGCGGAGATGATGTGCTCTAAAAGGCCATATTTTGTGTTGATAAGAATATAGACTGAATTTATAAGCTAGTGAACAAAGAAAATTAGTGAGCTGGCTAATATAAGGTAAAGCAAAGATTAAATTATTAAATATATGTCTGCAATCCATCATAAGCAGTAATTTTCTTTTGTTGGGTTTTCCCTTCCGTTCAAAAAAATAAACAAACAAAAAAAAGATGATAAGATTCTCTCACTCTAAAGCAGTTTTACTGCTGAAACTACCTTTAAATATCTGTAATGTAACCTATAACCTTTAGGTTGAGTTAATGCCAAAAGCTCTTTAATCTTGTTCAGGAGAATTGTATACACCATAAAGGAACTTTTTTACAGGCAAGAGTGTTAATGAAGCAAGTTGTAAATGACATCACCATTTTTTCCTGTTTTTCTCCTTTTTCTATTTAACCAACACATATATTCACTGTGGAGACCTATGAGCAGAGAAAAGAGGTTCAGTTTTCTTTTCTCTCTGGCAGTGGAATAGACTTTGGTTCTTTCTGATTCAAATACAACATTAAAAAGATACGTCTAGCAAATTGATTTTTAAGTAATGCTTTTGCTTCCTGGCACAACATTAGAAAACCTATCAGCATAATTCACACATAAATGAATATAGGGAAAAACAAATCTTAAAAGACTCCGAAAATGTATTTAAAAAACTCAACATCAATTCAAAGGCAAAATCTCTTACCAAACTATAAATAGAAAAATATTTCTTTAATCTGATAAAGGGTTCTAACCAAATCCTACATCATAGTTGATGATGAAGCATAAGAAACAGTTCCCTGAACGTCAAGAACAAAAGGATACCCACTATGACTGCTTAAATTTAATACTATACTGGAAATGATATATAATGCAATAAGACAAGAAAAATAAAGGATGAAATGATTAGAAGTGGAGAAATAAAATGTCACTGTCCACAGATGATATTATTAGTAGACATTCTGAAGGAAACCTATTACAACTAATAGGAGAGTTCATCAAGATTGCTAGATAGAAAAAAATCAATGTACAAAAATTGAGTTCCTACATGCCAACCATGAACGATCAGTAAAACTAATAAGAATTAAAATGAGAATACCATTCATATGGCAAAAAATTAAAAGTAACATAAAATAAAAAAGAAGTATAAAATCATATAAAAACTTTAAAAAACCTATAAAACTCTCCTTAAAAGTAACATTAATTGGAAAGGAAAATAAACTGTTGTTAAAAATAGAAATAAATAGGTGAGAGAGATTAAGAGGTTCAAACTTCCAGATGCAAAATTAATGAGTCATGGGTTTGAAATATACAGTGTGGAGAATATAATCAATAATTATGTAATATCTTTGTATGGTGACAGATGGTACTAGACTTATCATGGTGATCATTTTGAAATATATAGAAATACTGAATCACTATGTTGTGTAATGGGAACTAATAGTTATAGGTCAATTATACTTCACAACAAACAAACAAACAAACTCATAGAAAAAGAGATCAAATCTGTGGTTACCAGAGGTGGGGGTGTGGGGAGGAGGAATTGGATGAAGGTGGTCAAAAGGTACAAACTTCCAGTTATAAGATAAGTAAGTACTAGGAATATAATGTATTACATGATAAATATAATTAACACTGCTCTATGTTATATATGAAAGCTGATAAGAGAGTAAATCCTAAGAGTTCTCATCACAAGGAAAAAATTTTTTTTCTATTTCTTTAATTTTATACCTATATGAAATGATCAGTGTTCACTAAATTTACTGTGGTCATCATCTTGTGATACATGTACGTTAAATCATTATGCTGTACACCCTTAACTGATACAGTGCTGTATGTCAATTATATCTCATTACAACTGGAAGAAAAAAAGGTAAAAAACAAAGGGAAACTTAGCTGGAGAAAAAAAAGACTCTGAGACAAATAAAAGGTGAGAGAATTCATTGCCAACAGACTGTGTTACAAAAATGTTAAGGAAGTTCTTTAGAAAGAAGGAATATTATAATAGACAGAATCTATAAAAAAGTGAAGAACTCTGAAAATGGTGAAAATAAATGTAAATATAAAAAGCTACTTTTCTTCTAAAAATTGTTTAAAAACATAATTAACTGTCTAAAGGAAAAATGGTAACAACATATTGTGGAATTTATAACATGTATAAAAATAAAATGTGTGAGCACCACAGCACAAAGAATGGGAGGGAGGACTTAGAAGTACACTGTTGTAAGGTTCTTACATTATACGTGAAGTGAGCCAATTCCTTAAAATAAATCTCTCTACTAAAAAGAAAAAGAAAATCAGTTCTCACTACTCTATTTTTTATGGAAATTAAGAATTATATGAAAGAGTCAAGGGCTATGATTAGCTAAAAAATATTAAAGAACAATGATTAGAGAGAATTTAAATTTTCTGGTATTACAACTTACTATAATGTAATTAACAGTAGGATGCTGCACTAAGATAGCTAATGGACCAATGGAAAAGTAATAAACAGTCCAGAAAAGAGGCACATACTTGTCTAGGACATATGATAAAAGTACCATTGTCAACATATGGTGCTGGGAAAGTTTGTAACCCATTTGGAAAAAATTATTTCACACCACACAAAAAAATTAATTCCAGATGACTTAAATACTTAAGATATGATGACAAAAACTTTACAACTTGTAGTGAAAAATAAAACAAAAAGAGGAAAATACCTTATCACCCTGGGATAGTGGAGAATTTCTTAAGAGACAAGAAGCACAAACTATAAGACAAAGATTCACATATTTGACTATGGTACTTTGAAAATCTTCAAAAGACACCATTAACAGAGTGAAAACACAAGCCAGAGATTGAGAGAAGATATTTCCATTATGTGTTATTAAAAAAAGCATTGGGAACCTATTCAGTATAAAAAGCTCGTACAAATCAACAATAAAAAGATTTAAAAACTCAACAGAAATGGACTTCCCTGGCGGTCCAGGGGTTAAGACTCCGCGCTTCCACTGCAGGGGGCGTGGGTTGGATCCCTGGTCGGGGAAGTTCAGCATGCTGCGCGGTGCGGCCAAAAAGACAAAAACCAAAAACCAAAAAAACCCAACAGAATGGGAAAACAAGAGTAGTCAAAAAATAAAGATATAAAGAACTCAGTATCATTACCATCAAGGACATGCAAAATAAGACAATAATTGATAGGCTAAATAAGACAATTTAGATAGGCTAAAATTAGACTAATAATACAATGTATTGGAAATATGTAGTCAAAATGGAGTATAAATTGGTACAATCATTCTGGAGGATAATTTGGCAATACCTAATAATACTGAATATACACACACCTTAACATATACTAAACTAATAAAAGCACATATGGGTATGATACACGTCAACTTGAAGAAAGTAGTAACCTCTGGAGAGGGAGGAAAAGTAAAGGTTGGGGATCTTAGCTTTAGATACAACTTATGTCAAAAGCGGGGAGGGGAGGAAGGAGATCTGATCTAAAAAAAAAAA
This sequence comes from Balaenoptera physalus, assembly GCF_965194825.1. Taxonomy (NCBI): domain Eukaryota; kingdom Metazoa; phylum Chordata; class Mammalia; order Artiodactyla; family Balaenopteridae; genus Balaenoptera; species Balaenoptera physalus. The sequence goes on from NC_138886.1 coordinate 113,596,392, forward strand.
AGGGCAAACTATTAACATCTATTTAATGTTAGTAATGAGGCCAAGAGTGTCTTTTCTGTATGGTTATCAGACACCTCCGCAGACATTAGAATTATGTAACTATACCTTTCCTACTATTGTCAAAATTTGTAGTGCTCTTTTCCTTATGACAAAAGTCTCATGGTACAAAAATAAAATCTAAGAGATCTTAACGGATATTTTAGTATTAGTATAGCATTTGCTAGGTATACTTGTTAATTTTCAAGGAACTACTAGTGATAATGGTTCATAATTTTCATTTTGATACTATGTTTGTCCTGATGCAAAGTGAACAACACTTACAACTACTGACATGGCAATGGAAATGAAATAAAGTGAGACTGCTACCTCATGATTCAACAAGATATTGCCTTGGAGGAAGGAAACAAAAATAACTCCCAGATTTTGTCTAAACTTTTGAGATTACGTTAGTAACTTTAATAAACTCCTTGATGCTTTCTAGTCATATGCAGTTTGGCAAAACACTTCTCTAATAAGATTCAGCAAAGCTTTTTAATTTTATGAAAGATTTTCAAATGATATTGATAATTATCTAATTACCAGAAATGTTATATTAATATGATAGTTATATTTATAAAACATACATATTCATAAAAATACACATCAAAGCTGACGCTTGAAAGGGAATTCTAAAAATAAAAGTAGACCCTTGCTTAGAAAGGAGTAGGAATTGAAACTATCATTGTATGAATTACCTTCACTAACAATAAGAATTATCGACAAATATTTTCTATCCAATGTTTAATTAGCTCTTACCCCAAAACTGAGTGAAGTAAATACTATTGATACCAATTCAATTGTCAAGGCCCAAGGTCACCCAGTTAATAACAAACTGATTTTGCACTCAAACGAGTACAAGTTCCAAATACTTTCTCTTAAATCATTCCACTAATATGTTAGAAAGAAGAAAAACTATAACAGTGTATTATACTAAGAGCAACAGATTTGATATGGATAGGATAGTTGGATAGAAAAAAAAATCCAAGAATCTTAGCAATAAAAGTGACTATAGTTTTTTCTAGTCATCTTTTCTAACTTCTCCCTCAATATTGTTTCCCTGTTGAACCACTACCTAACCCCTGCTAGGTTACTTATAAGACAGACAGCTTGGAACAGACCAAGAAGGGAGAGCATTCAATTAGTTAATTAAGACTGCCGACACAGTCATTTCCATACCCCTGAGAAGTTGTACGCTAGTATATTTTAACATTTTAAAAATGTGGCATTTCCTAATGATAGTCATTTAAAAAACAACAACAACAATTTGACTTGCTAAGGTGGGGGAAGTGAATTGACTCTTTTTTTAAAATTAATTAATTTATTTTTGGCTGCGTTGGGTCTTCAATGCTGTGCACGGGCTTTCTCTAGTTGAGCAGGGGCTACTCTTCCTTGCGGTGCTCGGGCTTCTCATTGCCATGGCTTCTCTTGTTGAGGAGCACAGGCTCTAGAGCACAGGCTTCAGTAGTTGTGGCACACGGGCTTGGTTGCTCTGTGGCATGTGGGATCTTCCCGGATCAGGGCTCGAACCCGTGTCCCCTGCATTGGCAGGCGGATTCTTAACCACTGCGCTGCCTGGGAAGTCCCTAACTTTTCTTTAAAAAAAATTAATTAATTAACTAATTCATTTAGTTATTTGGTTGCGCCGGGTCTTAGTTGCGGCATGCGGGATCTTCATTGTGGTGTGCGGGATCTTTAGTTGTGGCATATGGGAATCTTTCAGTTGCGGCATGCAGGCTCTTAGTTGTGGCATGTGGGATCCCTGGCCAGGGATTGAACCTGGGCCCCCACGGAATCTTAACCACTGGACCACCAGGGAAGTCCCATGATAAAGTCATTTTAAGTTTTCTTTTTTTAATTTAGTTTTAGTTAGATCTTCTGAACATACTTAAAATTTCCTCAATAACTGAATCAAGTTATCAGCTTTTAATTTAAAATTTAATTAATTAAAATAAAATAGAATTTTAAATTCTATTGTTTAATAGTCACATGCAACTGATGGATACTGTATAGGATAGGGCAATTCTAGAAGAAGAGAGGGAAAGTTAGGCAAAGATTTCTTAGATTAGATAAAGAACAAGAATATGAAAAGAAAACCTATAAATTGAACTTAATCAAAATTTAAAACTTCTTCAAAAGACACCCTTAAAACGAAAGGTAACTCAGAGATTGGGAGAAAATATTTACAAAACACGTATCTGATAAAGAACTTGAAAACAGAAAATTAAAAAGAATTCTTACAACTCCAGCCAAAGTAAAAAACAAATAGATTGGGCTTCCCTGGTGGTGCAGTGGTTAAGAATCTGCCCACCAATGCAGGGGACACGGGTTCGAGCCCTGGTCTGGGAAGATCCCACATACCGCGGAGCAACTAAGCCTGTGCGCCACAACTACTGGGCCTGTGTTCTAGAGCCCGTGAGCCACAACTACTGAGCCCGCGTGCCACAACTACTGAAGCCCGAGCGCCTAGAGCCTGTGCTCCGCAACGAGAAGCCACTGCAATGAGAAGCAACCGCACCGCAACAAAGAGTAGCCCCTGCTCGCCACAACTAGAGAAAGCCTGCGTGCAGCAACAAAGACCCAACACAGCCAAAAATAAATAAATAAATTTATTAAAAAAACCCACAAATAAATTCAATGTTAATACAAGAAGGTAGTTCCCTGACCCTTGATTTCAGATTTTTGTGTTTATCAGAAGAGCCTCATTTTTCCTCATTGATTGATTTTATGATACATAAACGTAATGATATTTAACTTAGAAAATAAATTCACATTAATAAAATATCATTTTTATCTGTTTTATTAAAAAAGAATTCTTACAACTCAACAACAGCACAAACAATGCAATAAAAATGGGTAAAATATGTGAGGAGGCATTCGCTGAAGAAGACATATGGATGGCAAATGAAGAGATGCTAAACATGAATCCTTAGAGAAATACCAATTAAAACCACAGTGAGGTACCACTACACTTTTACAAGAAGGGTCAAAGCTAAAGACTGACAAGTGCTGGCAAGGATGCAGAGCAACTGGAAATCTCGAACACTACCAGTATAATTCTTTTGAGAGTCATCCTTGTTGTTGCATATATCAATAGCCCACTCTTTTTTTTATTGCTAAGAAGTATTCCATTTTATGGATGTACCATAGATACTTATTGATAACATCCACAAACTGATGGATATTTGGGTTGTTGTTTTCAGTTTTTGACAATTATGAATAAAGCTGCCATAAATATTCACATACAGATTTTTGTAGAGGCATACAATTTCATTTCCCTTGGGTAAATATTTAAGAGTGGAATTGCTAGGCTATATATGTTTCATCTTTTAAGAAACTACTGAACTGTTTTCCAAAGTGAAAATTTATTTTTAGCTTAAATAAACCAGAGTCAAATCTTACTGCTGAGCTATACACCATACCATGCAACATCTCCTTTAACCTAGTCATAAATCATTAGTTCTAACTCTGCCTCTAAGTTAGTGTTAATCAAAACGAATCCCTAAGTTCTTTGGGCCTCAAATTTCTTCATCTGAAGAGACCTGACTAGATTCTTTCTCTTTCTCTTTCTCTCCCCCTCCCTCCCTCTCTCTCTCTCCTTCCTTTCCTTTCCCTTCCTTCCTTCCCCTTTCTCTCTCTCTCTTTCCTTCCTCCCACCCTTTCCTTCCTTCCTCCCACCCTTTCTTCCTTCCTTCCTTTCTTTCACCGCACCATGGGGCATGCGGGATCTTAGTTCCCCGACCAGGGATAGAACCTGTTACCCCTGCAGTGGAAGCGCAGATTCTTAACCACTGGACCGCCAGGGAAGTCCGACTAGATTATTTCTAAGCTCTCTTTTAACACAAAAATATTGTCTCTCATTATTCTATCATTTCACTGGGTCAACCAAAACTCTTTGGTCTTTTATATAACCAGTCAAGACGTGTCTATGCCACTGTGTTCTTTTACAACTAGCTCTATGCAAATAAGAAATTACATGATTTATAAGACTGAAGGAATTCTAAGATAATCTAGTCCAAATACCTCTTTTAAAAATGAGGAACCAAGCTCTTCCAAGGCTTGTGAACTTTTCTCTGCACCTACACACCTGAGTATACACATTTACCGCCATCGATAACTATAGTTTGCTAGGAGACACGCCATGCCCTAACAGGGTGTATAAGAAGATTCTTAGTGTGTGGCAGGGAAGGGGAAAGCACACTCTGTGGAGAATCCCTGCCTGATACCACAGCATCCTGAGTTAAACCGGCTTCCACTGAGCCAAATCTGCCTAATTTGGAACTACTACCCCTGCTAAGAATTTTGGGCCAGGCCCTCCAACACTCAGAGATTTCTATAAATACATTTCAATTTTATTTGGTAATCTTTCACTTTCTTCCACTTTGTCTCTTGATTCTATCTTGCAGGAGAGCTGTTAAAGGTGCCAATCGCACTCACTGTCACACTGACTACACAGCTGGATAAAATAGAGGGATAATTTTCCACTTGAGCAGCAAATCTCTAGCAGGCACGGTGAACACAGAGAAGCCACTTTCTGGTTGAAGCGTGGCTAAGCATCACCCACAGCTGGGTAACTGACACTATGGCTGCTCCCTCTTGCTTAGCCTGTCCTCTGACTTGGCTTTCCATGAAAATGAGTAAAGAAGGAGAGAGTCGTCATAAAAAGCAACCCGCCCCCAACAGAAGCTCACAAAGGGTGGTAGTGTTGACAGTAAATATTAAGGGTGAGGGAGGGAAAATAGGGGTTGGCTTGGGAAGAAACATTGTTGGCTGTCTCTCTACGCTGAGAGAAAATGCTCTCTCCGCACACTAGCATAGGATAAAGAAACTGATCATGAGGATGTGGGGAAATGGAAACTCTCATTTACCTCTGTTGAGTGAAAAGGAAAGAGCGTCTGAAGAGCAATACTGAATCAAAATTAAAATTTTAAATTTTAAAATTTAAAATTGCATATATAGCAATTTTACTTAAGGAATTGACACTAAGCAAACACCCAGATGGGTGCAAAAAAATGTAAATAAAAATATGTTCTCTTCGGTATTGTGTGGGATAGTAGGGAATGGAAACCAAAATGTTCAATAGCAGAATAAATCCATACAACGTAATACTATAAAAAGATTCAAAATGAGCTCACGAACATTCAAAATGGAAAGGCACGAACATTCAAAATGGAAAGGCTTGTAACAGAAGTTGTCTCATTATCTGTATTCCCCTTTGCCCTTTCACAGGAGAACCCCAAATCTCAGCTGGAATTATGGCCACCTGGAATAGAGATTTCCCAGTCTCTCTTGCAACTAAATGTAGTCATGTAACTAAATTCTGGCCAAAAAGAATATATTGAAGTCTGTGTGCAACTCTGAGAAATAATCAGAGGGAAGGGGCATGCCTTTCCCTGTCCCTTCCTCCTTCCTGCTGACTAGAAAAAGGATGTGATGGCCTGAGCTGGTCAACTCACTTTGGATCACAAACAGTAAGGCACATATTGAAGATGGTGGGGCAGCAAGCTAGCAGGAGACCCAGGGTCTCTAATGGTCACAGACCTGGACTCTTTACCCTCGGACTTCCTTTGTAAGAGAGAAACAAACATCTAAACTGTTAAGCCATGGTTACTTCAGTCTTCGTTATCACTCAGAGCTGAATCTGATCCTAACAGATTTACAGCCTTAGAGCGACTAAAGGATATCAGTGCACACATCCATCATAGGAGATTACATCCCAAAATGTTACACAGTGATTACTCTAGGTGGTGAGATTACAGGTGATTTTTGTTTTCTTCTTTATATCTTTCAATTATATTCAGAAAAAAATTTATGAGTATGTATTGGTTCTATAATAGAGCTATTTTTATTTTGAGAAAAGCATTCTAAAACTTCAAGTGAATTAAAGAAACAAGTTTTCTTTTATTTAGTCCCTTTGAAGAACTGATAGTTTAATCGGATGGATTTCTTTATAAAAGAAGCCATGTTGTCTCAGCTGACATCTCCCATTGAATGGCGGCAGCTTGTCTAGCCCAGAAATAGGTTTTGCCACGCTGAATATCTCAGGGTCCCCTCAAGAACACTCCAAGGAGATGGTAATCCCACAGGCACTTTGCCAGTCCTCCACCAGGTTGCTATGTACAGCTGGGTGACACAGTTTAACCAACAAGTCAACAATTTCATCCTTGAAAACTTTCAGGTCAACAAAATGTTGAGTTATAGAAGCCAGACACGAAAGAGAACACACTCAGACGCATAACTAGATAAAAATTCATCAAACTGCACGCACACTTGAAATTTATGTTAGTTTTACTATCTGAAAATGTTATTTTAAAAATACCCTGAGGACAGCATCACACTTTCTGGTGATTTCTCTCTACTCAACCTGTTGATGTGACCAAGAATATTCTACGCATTTAGCAGGTCTGCAGGAATGGGGCTCCCCAACTCTTTCTCAGTAAAGGTGAACGTCAAGGAATCAATGAGGGTGTCTGTTCTCTCCTTTTTCCTATCTGGGCACTCTTCTTACATGGCGTCCAACAACTGGTCCCACTAATTCTCTGGATCCCTTTCACTTTTTGACGTACTTATTAATTCTGTTACTGTTTATGAGGTCCTTGTAAGGTGCTTAGAAAAATCTTGTCCTAAGTAGGTAATTCTGACTTTGATTTACTTTGATGCATTTGCTAAGCTCCCTAATGCTTCTTGTTTTGATTATATTTCACTTTAAAAAATATTTTCTGTAACTGCAATGAATCATACTTTTTGATTTCACATTCTAAAGTTTTGAAGTGTGTAAAATACAGTTCTTCTAACTCCTTTGTCCTAGGTTTCAGAAGGGATGAATTGAAAGGCTCTAGGTATTTAAAAATTCTTAAACTTCTCTGAAACTTTTTCTTAAAAAAAATCCTTATTTTGTTACTTCCCAAACCTCTAAGTCTTATATTCCAAGTCCACCACTGTGGCTTCAATCTACCTTTCTAACTTTCGCTCCTAATACACTCAGCAAGGTCCCAACTGCAGTGAGCTAGAGCTCCAATCACACGTACAAACCTTTCAGATGTTAACAACACACATATAATAAAAATGTTGATATTCTAAAGTAATGAATTAGGAGAATATGAGAAGACAGAAATGTGTCTATTTTTGTACACACTGCTACAGAGCAAAAAACATATAAAGTGCATATGCACATTATGGGAAAACTGAACACCTCACTTCCAAATCTTTTTAAAAACCACTCTATTGAGGTGTGACTGACATGTGAAAAGATGTATGTATTTAACGTAAATAAGTTGCTGAGTCTGGGGATAAGTATACATCCATGAAACCATCACCACCGTCAAGTTTATAAACGTATCCATCACCTCTCAAAGTTTCCTCTCACTCCTACTATTATTATTACTATTTTGTGGGGGGGGGGGGTGGCAGGGAAGAGGGTAGGAACTATGAACATAATCCAAATCCTTCTAAATTTAACTGTTCCATCCACCTGGAATAAGACCATCATGTTCCTCCTCCGATATATTTGTCAGCCAAGGTACTTTCCAAGGCCAGCTCAAATTTTACTTCTCTAGGAAACTTTGATTCTCTGGTTGGAATTCATCTTTCATAATCCTGATGTTACTACTGCCTTTATCACAGTCTGTCACTAAAACCCCATACACTCAGTCACATACATCAATAGTATACACAGTACAACTTATCTATGGTTTGTTGAATAGTGAGTTACTGAGAGGTAAGGTCTATGTCTTACTCATCTTTAGTTTGCTCCACAGCACCAAGGAGGTTTTGTACCAGATAGGCATTTAATAACATTCATTGGCTATACAATTAGAGCCAAATGATGGATTTTTGATCCGGCTTCTCTCATCTGTTAGTTTTAACTATCACACAGTTGTTCATCAACAGTTTCTTCCTATTGGATCTATGCAGCTTGACTCAAATACAGTTTAAAATAAATAAGCCACTGCCTAGGGCTCTGAATCCCTTTTTGTTTCTACAGATTTTTTTTTTTTTGGTGTGGTAATTATGTTTATTTTAACAGACAATTTGTTTACATTTCTGGCCTTTATCAGGCCTGTCTCTTAAGTACAGAAAGAGAGAAACTATTTCTGGCTGTTCTGTTTTCCAAGGAAACCTTCCAATTTTCTTTTAAGGTCATAGAAGTCTTTTACTTCTACAAGTCTGCTACGTACCACCTAAGACTTTAAGTTATAAAAACCATTGTTTTCTCAAAAGTCTGGAAATGGCTTGCAAGATATAATTAACTGCCTAGAACAAACAATACAACACAAATAGATCTTCCTCTTAGAAAATAACTTACTGTTGGGCTATGTGAAACAATCTCACTTTTTTTAGTGACTAGAAAATTCTGGAGCAAGAAAGCAGTTGTAGTATGTAAATTAAAATACACAAAAATTTCAAGCCATAAGTCAATGTAACAGTGCCATGTTGAGTTCAAGCATCATGTCCACTCACATCAGAAATAGAACACAGATGTCTACCACCACCACTCCTATTCCAAACTATTCTGGAAGTATAAGCCAATGTAATTACACCACAGGAAAAAAAAAATGAGGTTAAAAAAACTTTCTGCAAAGTTATACACCTAAAAACCTAAGAGAATTAAATGGAAAGACTACTAAATATTAAAATAAGAAAGTTCAGCATAGGGCTGTGTAGAGAATGCAAAAAAGAAATACCCTTCTTATAAGTAAACAATGTAGGAAAAGATTCCAATTACAGTAACAACCAAAAAGATATGCTTAAAAACAGATTTAAATAAAGGAAAAGACATTTCTTGTTCTTAGACTCAATGATATGTTGAAAGAAATAAGTCAATTCTTTCCTTAAATTTTGTAAATTTAACCTGATTCCAAGCAAAATATGAAAAGCATTTTATTGGAAACTAATAATTCTGAATTTTATATGAAAAATAAAGGAGAGTAGTCTGGAAAATTCTGAAGTGAGGAACAATGAGTGGGAACAAGTATTACAAGATATTAAAATACACTCTAGAGCTACAGAAGGTAAAATAGTTTAGCAGTATAGTAATAGATCAAGTAGGGGAGAAGAGAGATAAAAAGGAAATGGAAATATAGGTGCTTTTCTACACATATGAAAAGATGTTCCACGTCTTATACATAATGAGAGAAAAATAACATAAAAAAGTATAATGACATACCATTTTTTTCACTTTCCCAGGAGAAAAAAATAAGATAGCTTAATGATAACACTGTAGTGGTGAGTTGGGATATGCTGCTGGCAAGAGTGTAATCTGCTAAGTCGCGATGGGGGCATTTTGGCAATAAAATGAAATAAAATATGCATATGCCCTTTGACATATATCCTACAGATATACTTCCAAAAATGCTCACAAAAGAGATTATCTATGCGATGTGATTTCTAATCGCTAAAGACTGGAAACAACCTCATGCTCACAGAGGAAGGTTTGGTTAGGTAAATTACGGTATACCTAAATAACAAAACACTGTGCAACTGACTTTTTTTCTAGCAATAGTTTGAACATATTTTTGAGCCGTGCTGACACTAATTTCACGTTATGTATTATATTAGCAACAAAAACCATGCCCTAAACTTTAAGTAACAATGAATGATACTCAAATAGTTGGGAGGGATGTACGTGGAGGAAGGAGAACTCTACCTTCCAGCCTAACATCCATGATTGTAAACTCCTCCTTTAGACAATGAAAAGACAAAGTGTCTGTTACAAATATTAAAAAAAAATTTTTTTTTGAAAGGAGTACTGAAACTATTTCATTGTTTAGAATGAAAGTAACATGAAAACAAATGACCCAGGATCTTGTCAAATGCAGACTCAATTAGGTGTGGATATGCTGTGTTTTATAAAATGAAGCTGAGGGGCTTCCCTGGTGGCGCAGTGGTTGAGAATCTGCCTGCTAATGCAGGAGACACGGGTTCGAGCCCTGGTCTGGGAAGATCCCACATGCCGCGGAGCAACTAGGCCCGTGAGCCACAACTACTGAGCCTGCGCGTCTGGAGCCTGTGCTCCGCAACAAGAAAGGCCACGACAGTGAAAGGCCCGGGCACCGCGATGAAGAGTGGCCCCCATTTGCCACAACTAGAGAAAGCCCTCACACAGAAATGAAGACCCAACACAGCCATAAATAAATAAATTTAAAAATTAAAAAAATTAAAATAAATAAATAAATAAATTAAAAAAAAATGAAGCTGTTCTAAATGTTTACATGAAATGATCTCTAAGATGCATTTCTAACTTAAAAAAGAAAAAGGAATATGCAAAACTAGTGTGGGCAGTATCTCACTATTTACATAAAAAACAAAAAAGGGATGGAAATTACACACATGTGTATATTTCCACGGAATATCTCTGAAGGATCCACAAGAAACTGACAACTGAGATTGCTCTTGGGGAGGAAGATAAAGGTGGCACAGGATCTTTTCTCTCTTTTTTTTTAAACTTGCGTACAGTTTTTTTTTAATTAAACAATGTGCATGTATTACCTATTTTAAGAAACACAAAAAGACGGTCAACATCACCAATCATTAGGGAAATGTAAATCAAAACCTTACTGAGATACTACTTCACATCCATTAGGATAGCTATTATCTAAACGAACAAAGATAAAATGAAAAGTGTTGACGAGCGGTGAAGATGTGGAGAAATCAGAACCCCTGTGCATCGCTGGTGGGAATGTAAAAAACAGAAAACAGTATGTTGGTTCCTCAGAAAATTAAATTAGAATTACTGTATGATCCAGCAATTCAACTTCTGGGTATATACCAAAAAAATGTGAAAGCAGAGACTTGAACAGATTTTTGTACATCCATGCTCACAGCAGCTTTAGTCACACAACCAAAAGGTGGAAACAACCCAAGTGTCTATTGACAGATGAATGGATAAAACATATGTGGTGTACAACAGAATATTATTCAGCCTTAAAAAGGAAGGAAATTTTGACACAGGCTACAATATGGATGAACCTTGATGATATTATGCTAAGTGATGTCTGGAAATGGATGGTGGTGATGGCTGTACAACAATGTGAATGTAATGTCACTGGACTGTATACTTAAGAATGGTTAAAATAGTAAATTTTATGTTGTGTATATTTTATCACAATTTTTAAGAAATGTAATGCACAAAGAGAAAATCTGAAGAGACCTATAGCAGGTAAAGAAATTGACTTAGTCATTTAAAAATCCTCCCAGAAAAGCCCAGGCCCAGATGGCTTCACTGATGAATTCTATCAGACATTTAAAGAGAAATACCAATTCTTCACACATACTCTCCTGGAATATAGAGGAGAGAACATTTCCCAGCTCATTCTATGAGAACAATATTACCGATACGAAAGCCAGACAAAGACATCATAAGAAAACTACAGACCAATTTCTCTCATGAATATATATATATATATATATATATATATATATATATGCAAAAATCATCAACAAAATAACAGCAAACTAAATCCAGCAATATCTACAAAGGATTCTACATCATGACCAACTGGGAATTATGCCTGGAATGCAAGATTGATTTAACATTAAAAATTCAACTAAGTTAATATACTATATTAATATAATAAAGGACAAAAACCATATGATCATCTTGATACACAAAGGAAAAGCATTTGACAAAATCCAAGACCCATTCATGATAAAAATGGTCAACGAACCAGGAATAGAAGGGAACATCATCAACTTGATAAAAGGCAACTATGAAAAACCTACAGCTCATATTGTATTCAGTGGTGAAAGACTGAATGCTTTCTCCCTACGATTGGGAAGGGGAAAAAAGACTGGCACCATTGCTTGCACCACTTCTATTCAGTATTGTATTGGAGGTTCTAGTCAGTGTAATCATGAAAGACAAAGAAATGAAAACATGGAGAAATCAGAAATAAAAACTTATGTCCACACAATATTAATAGCCCCAAAGTGGAAACAATCCAGATGTCTATCAACTGGTACCTGGATAAGCAAAATGTGACATACTCATATAGAATATTACTGAGCAATACATGCTACAACATGGATGAACCTCAAAAACATTATGCTAAATGAAAAGTCAGACACAGAAGACTGCATATTGCATGAATCAATTCATATGAAATGACCAGAAAGGGCAAATCTACAAGACAGAAGATAGATTAGTGGTTGCCTGGGCCTGGAGGTAGTTATGGGGATTGCTAATGGGCACAAGGGATCTTTTTGGAGTAATGAAAATATTCTAAAACTGGATTGTGGTGATTGTTGTATAACTCTGTAAATTTACAAAAAGTCACTGCAATGTACCTTTTAAATGTATGAGTTTTGTGGTATGTTAATTATACCTCAATAAAGCTATTTAAAAAATGTAAAAAAAAGTAACAATTATAATATCCTTTACATTATTAATACTACTTCTTGTTTACCTGTATTTTCATACACTGAAAAAAACATACGAGAAGGATGACATTAAATTAGAACATCTAATTATGCCATTCTCTATTTTACTGGAATAGAAAAATGCAGAAATACTATATTTAGGAAAAGCCAATCTCTGCTTAGGCCATAAATCTGAAGAATAGATTATGCAAGACCTTTTATTATTCACATTCCCCCACCCCATTCATAAGCATGAGTGATGAAAAATAAACTGCACCTTAAGGGCAAAAAGGGTGTTAGTTTTACAATTCCTATTAAAGAATGGCTTTCTTGAACATCATCTATCTGATTATCTATCCTTGAGAGAGCTAAAGTTCATTCAGCTGTGCTTTCAATAAATTAAAATGTTTTAGACCCTTAGGGCATTTCCTTCAGCTATATGGTCAATCAGGGGCAATTTAAACTTCCTGTTTTCCTCACAGTAAAATTCCCACCACAGTTTAGTCTTGATCACCGAGCCCCTTGGGGCTTTCAAGCTAACTCCTTTCTCCTACAGTCTTTCCTATTCCCCTTCATCTTCTGTTAGCATTCTTGCCTTTTCTCAGGATCTCCGCAAATTCTGACATCTGCCCTTCTGACTTAGTTTAGCCCTTCCTGATACGCCAACTCCTAGCTTCATCTCACCGGTCATCCCTTTCCTTTCTGGGGGGCACGGGGGTCTCCTCTGCCATTTACACACACTTGACCCAGCTGCCTCTCCAATCTGCTGGACCCCATAATACTTATAATAACAACTACTGCTCCCACGCACCAGCATTTTCAAAGCAACACCAGAGGTTCTTTGAAAAATTCCTTTTAAAGATTCTCACGGCACCACTTTTTTATTTGAAGAAATCTGCTCCTCTTTTTGGTACATTTTCCCACATCCATACATCACTACTGTAAGGACCTTTTACTAAATATAGCCGAAGTCTAAGAGACAAGAGGGTGTGAGGATTGATGAAAGAAGATGGTTACATTAGTAAGACACATAGTAAGAGTAAAGAAACAGATGGCATCCCTGGCAAGAGTGGGGAAATGTATTCTCATACATTACTGGTACAATGGTAAACCAGTGGGCAAATTGGCCAGGTCTGTTACAATTTTAAGAAGGCATCTTCTAGGATACAATTAAATACATTTTGAACCATTATATTCAAAAACTACTTGAGCCAGAGCCCAACAATATCACATCAGAAAGTTCATCGTAATATTGTTTGAACTGCACAGTAAGCCTGCTAGACTTTACGTTCCATAAAGGCAGAGAGTAAATCTGTTTTCTTCACTGGAATATACCTAGTACCTTGGGTAATGCATAGCACAGAAGAGGCAGGTGTTCAGGAAGATCTGTTGAATGAATAAATGAATGATGATGACTGAAGAGCAGTTTACCCCTGGACCTCTGCTGGTATTCAGCAAGCCAGGAGAGAACTTTCCATTTGGAATGCTAGGTTTTACTAAGTTCTGTGGCCATGATGCATTCTTGGCCCTTGTCCTTCAAGTACACTTTGCTGATCATCAGAGCAAATGGCAGAGGGATCTGAGTACGCAGAGTAAGCCAGTGACAAAACAAATGTGCTACTGCAGTTACAGGCAACAGCAATGCTGTCATGCTTGTACTGTATGTCAGACTATATGTATTACATGCAAATATAAAATTTTCTTTTCAAGTCAACTGTTACTGAAAAAAACCTTGCTATATATTTTTTTTGCCTTAAGTATAAAAGATTTAACCTTCAGGGTACCCATTAGGACTTTGAAATGCCCAAGATTAAAACAGCCAGTTTTATCTGAGAGCACTACTGAACAATGTATGTGATTTGGCCTTATGTCACTTTTCAGAGTTTGAGGAAAGCATTCTAAAGGGAAAAAACCTATCACACTGAGGTGGTGATGATAAAACGTGACCTTTCTAAAACTTGAAATGATATTATATCATAAAGACACACGAGGGCACTCTAATCAACCAGCAAAGAGAAACACAGAAAAGATAGTGAAATCAGGTTGACATTTTAACAATTGTACTGAAATAGGTGAATTAAGTCCTGGTAAAATTGTGAGTGTTTGTAATTTACAGCAAGAAATCTTCTGTTCCTGATCCAAAGCCTAAGAAGCCAAAAGGATTCTGCAAGTCTGAAAATTGCAGGAAGAATTCATTGCACTCAGATCCAAGGTGAGGATTAACCACACCCCTTTCTAATGATTTGTTAAATTGACCTTGGAGCAGCATTTGCCCCTTTCAAGCCAATATTTTCTTTATAATCTACAATTCCACTTGGTGCTTTACTTGTCCTCCGCTGGAAGCGGCCCAAGAGTCCACTTCTTTGCTCCATCTGTTCTCCTAAGAGACATGGTGAGTTAAAAGTTTGAGCCTCCCCGCCACCCCCCAAAGCCAATAGTAATGAAACAGCATTTTCATAGAGGAGCATAGACCACCAAAGAATATACCTCAAGGCCTTCTTGAGGCTTTAAATTTGTAAATAAAACTACAGCATATAATTTCCTCCATCAAATTCAAAAAGTATAACGTAACCAGCGTTTAAGTGACCTTTCTTTCAGACCTTTAACAAGTGGGCCACAAGAACTGCAGAGAGCCCTGGATTCTGAGGCAATCAGGCTCATTCACTAAGGACTGTCATTCATCTTAAAGGCACATTCAAATTTGTGCCTCAGCAGAATTACAAATAATTCCCTGTCATCGATCTTTGGGGTCAAATGTAATAGTTAGAATAGAAAGTATTAAAACTTTGAATGCCAAAGGTATACTGTGGTTGCATAATAAAATCTTTGTTGACTGAATAAACTAGAAGATTCTCTCCATCACTGGAACTATCTATAGGAAGTATGACACACGATGCATTCTTGAACTGCTTATTTTATTCACTTTAACCTTCATCTATTTTAATGACTAAATTCCTGGCCATGATGTTTCAAATTCAATTTCTGTCAATGTATTCGGTATTTTTTTTTTTTTTTTTTTGTCTCATGGTCTTTTGTTAAAGACCCGGGTTAATTCTAGTTTCTACCCTTTGCTGAATTTGGCCATCAGGGTGCACCCAATTAGGCTCAATCTATACTAAAAGCAGAACATGCTCTAAAATGTGCTAACTTAGAGGACACGTTTCTAATTTTCCTGTTCCTTTCAAAATTATTCTAATTGAAGGTGCCAATTAATTTTCCTTAGTTAAATAAAGCTGCCTGATATTATAGAGAGTCATTAAAATCCTTTGAGTTGGTATCTCTCTAAGAAGGAGCTATCCAAGGATTACATTATATTGGCATCCAGCGTCTTCCTTTGGGTGTGTGAAAAGCCACCAAGACAGTGATGGGTAAGGTTAGAGAACTATAAATGGCATCACAGAGGCTAAATTGGGTAGTATAGACACCAACCTGGGCACTCAACTGGTATGCTCTGATATGGAGCCCTTTAGATGATCAAGGGTGTCCCCAGAGTTTAATTTTTTACCAATAATCTTTCTTAAGATCTTAATTCAGCCTAACTCAGATTTAAAGCTAATTTAAAAAATATCCTTGAATGAACTTTCGCTCAGTCTGCACTCTGGCTTCGTTTCTGTGAGAGATAACCCAGCATGTGCTGGGCACTGAGTCCCAGGGACCAGAGTCCCTGCCCTCATTAAGCAACAGACTCTGGAGGAAGGAATCTTGGGTTCAGATCCTAGGTCTACCACTCTTTTCATCTGTGTAACTTCGAGCCACTTCATCTCCTGAAGGCTCAGTTTTTCTTCTATAAAATGGGGACACTATCATCTAGATCAAAGGATAAAATGTGACACTAAATAGCAAGTACCTCCCTAGCACAATGCCTGGCACACAGTAAGTGCTCCATAAAAGGCAGCAATCATTCTTTTTCACTCCAATGGTTATTGCTTATTGTAATGTTTTGACTTCACCCCTTAATCTTTTCTCAGGAATATTAACAGACCTTGACAATCTTTCAGGAATTATTTATTCAACTACTATTTAGTGGCATCACACAATGCGTCGGGCCCTGGGAATTCAAGAGTCCACAAGAGGGAGGACAGACATAAAACCAATAATTACAAGTGCCATGAAAAAGGAAGTGTGCCATGAAAGCACATAACAGGGGTACTTAATTCAAGGAAACCTTGAAGAAGTGCTATTTAAACAGAGATCTGAAATATATGAAGAAATAAGTCAGGCAAAAAAGAGGTGGAGGCAATGGAACAGATTTAAAGTCCCAGAGGCAAAAGAGAGTGGGGTGGGGGGCACTTCCCTGGTGGCACAGTGGCTAAGACCCCACACTCCCAATGCAGGGGGCCCGGGTTCGATCCCTGGCCAGGGAACTAGATCCCACATGCCGCAACTAAAGATCCTGCATGCTGCAACTAAGACCTGGTGCAGCCGAAATTAATTAATTAATTAATTTAAAAAAAGAGAGCAGGGGGAGTTCAAGGAACTGGAAGACGTGCAATATAATTGGAACGAGGAGATCAAGGGAGAGGAGGGCTAGAGAAGTTGGGAGGACCAGGTAAGTCAAGAATTGTAAGACTTTATCCTAAGGGCAAAGGAAGCTACTGGGGGGTTTTAGGCAACTCTGCAATTTCAAGCAACTTCTAGGACGCCGGGCAGAGAATGGATTGGAGGGTGTAGGGACTGAGTGCAGGGAGACCAGTTAGAAGGTCTTGTTGAATTCCAAGTGTCAAGTGAAAAGAGCCCGTACAAAGGGAGTATTAGTGGGACTGGAGAGACACAGACCAGTTCAAGAACCGCAGAATCAACAAGATGTGGTCATAGATTGTGCGTGGGACGGCTATTTGGAGAAGCCGTCATCTCCAAAACAAGAATGTGCTTGATAAAATGTGTTTCTGTGTTTCATGATATAAATACAAAATATGGCTTACTACCTATTTCTGATGCAGTACACAAAGTTAAAATTTTTAGGCCATGGAGGATTTATTCCAACTCTATGGGAGGCATGACACAAAAAAGAAGTCTAACTTACTGAGTGCTAATGTGCTAATGTTTTTGAAACCACTTTGCTGTGTTGAAAGATATTCTGCATTATAAATCATCAACTACCAAATGACTTTTAGTTATGTACTACGTGGATGACAAGTAAAGAGGGAGGGAGTATAGACAGAATACTTCCTCTTCCTCTGAGGCATTTTATGGTTCTTAAAGGAAAAAAAAGTGAGTTTCTACTTTTTTCCACGTTTTCACATCTCTAAATAAAATAAGCAGGAGGAGTTTAAAAGCAAACCAAAGTATATGTAAACTAAACCCTAACTCTCTGATACCCTCAGCAAATGAGTTGTTATGGAAAAAAACTGTTTCCCACTTGCCTGCCTTTGCACCAAGCACACCAATTGTGATTTATCTTTTATTGAGGGAACATGGCCTGTGTTTCAACCATTCTGGTGCCAAGCTCTGTTGCTTCTATAAACTGAACCCTCTTCAAGAAGGTCCTAGCCTACTCACCCTTCTTATCAGTTAAGGAGTCACCTTTCCAAGGAGGTGTCTCACACTCCCCATGCACCCTCATTATCCTCTCAATCCCCAAACCCTGAACATGAACACAGTGAATTATAACTTTATCATTCCTTTTGTATCTTCTTCATTAGATTGCATGCTTCTTTAGGGCAAGGGTGGTGACTTTCAATTCTGCATTTTTAAATGTTTCCAAAACTGACCCAGGAGCAAATTGTTACTCTCAAGGTTTACTGATCTGTGCCTTTCTCCTTACCTAAACAGCTGTAGATAGAGACAGTTTTGGAGTTGAATCCACTTTTAATACTTTCTCTGACTTCTCAGAAAACAGCTGACACTGTGCAGAGAATATTTGCCTGTAGCGTGTGTGTGTACGTACGCGTGCACTCTGCAAAAGCATGCTCAAATAATTAAGAAAAGAAACCTTTTGTTTTTCTACAAAAACTACAGAAAGTAAAGCCTGACAACACTTGGCTGCAGGAACATGAATTTTAAAAGGTTGAGAAACAGCATCTCACACCTGCTTCTCTACTCTAATTATGCTATTACTAATTGCATACAGTTGGAGTAAACTAGTTAAATCTGTGCGCACAGGGTAAAATGGCTCAAAACAAAGGCCTGAGCAGCTTTCCTATAAGCCAAGTGTTTGAGTTTTGTGATGCAAAGACTTTTCCAGGTATCCTGGCATGCTCCATCTAACCTTGGCTCACGCAGTCCCTTACAGCTCTAGACTGGAACGCCTTAACACTTCCTTTCAGCCCATCTTACACAGGGTTTAAGATTCAAATCCTCCAAGATCACACCCTGACCTCGTCCTTCTCCAAAGAGCAAGGGCAGTTAGGAGTCTATAACGGAAAATTTACTAAGAGATTACGCTCTGCCCAGTGTTTTCTAAACTCTGTTCATATGTTAACCAAAGCCTTCTCAACAACCGTAGGAAAAAACGCTAATCAAGCGCCAATCGCGTGGAAAGAAATTAACCCATTATAACACTCACGTGGCAGCTGAGAAACAAGTCAAACCTCGTTCATAAGCCCAATGTTAGTTTGTATGGGAAGAAAGGTGACAGAGTCAATCTCTTATCTAACCAAAGGGACCCGCCAAGGAATGAATAAGACCAGGCAGTTACGGGGGGTCGGGGGTGGGAGGTGGGATTCAAACTCCTCAGCAACCAACAGTAGCTTTCCTTAGTCCACCCCACTTTCTAGTCCCTAACTGACACCCCTCCTCCGCGACGGCTCCCTTCCCAAGGTGGAAACGACGAAGTCCAAAAGGATATGCCCTCTGACCTAGGAGCGGAGACTCACCAGTTTCATATTGGACTTTCGGCTGTTCAATACCAGTCACTCCACTCCTCAGACCCAGAAAGCGTCTTCCGGTTCAATCTCCGCCACCGGCCGGCCGAGAGCATCGCGGGACATGCAGTCTTTCTTCCCTACGCACCGCACCACCAGCCCCGCCCCCGGCTGCATCATGGGAAATGTAGTCATCTCTCCATGCATCATGGGAACTGTGGTCGTCTTTCCTTTTCCTCCCTTTCCTCTCAGAATACCTCCTTCCGTCAGCTCAAATTCATCCCGGCCGCCAATTCATCCTCCCTCTCCACCCCAGCATGATATCATGTCCCCTTTCTGGGCCCGGGATCCATGGTATTCTGGGATGTGTAGTCCCTACGGCTTTGGCGCCCCTTTCCCCTCCTCCCTGTGGGAAGGCGGATGGGCGCGGGACTTGCCGGGAGCTGTAGTTCCCTGGGGCCTCCGGACGCCCGGTCCGGCGCCTTTACTCAAGGGAGGCAGGAACTACAACTCCCAGGGCCGCCAGGCGGCAGCAGGTGGGAGAGGGGCTGTTGATATCAATATGGCGGTTGTCAGCCAGACAAAGACAGTCAGTCTGATGTGATTGAGACAAGGGAGGTTTTCAGGGGGAGACTGGGAGATAGGGGCCTCCCCTCCCCCTTCTCCTCTTCCTGCGCCGGCCTCAACCCCTCCCCAGTCCCCTCCCGACGGGCGCCCCACGCGGAAGACACCCCTCCCCCTCCCGCTTTCCCCTCCTCCCTACCTCAGCCCTTCGTACCGGGACGTTGGGGAGGGGGCTGTGCCGGGCGGAGAGAACTCAGCAAGGATTCTGAGGTGAGTCGAGCGGTTTGGAAGCCGGACTACCTCAAGTCTCTTTCCTCACTTCTTTCTCTTCACTTTTTTTTTTTTTTGGAGGGGTTTGGGGGAGAAAGTGGGCTGGGGATGGGTCTCTTAAGCGGCCCGACTGAGAGGAGGGAGGAAGCGGGGGGCTTCCGACGGGGGCGACCCGGACTCAGGGTCTGGGGTGGGGCAGTTTGTGGGGGTGGTAATGGAAAGGCGTCGGTTGCTCCCCAACTCTTTCCTCCTGGTTGCCTCCCTGATGGGCGGAAGGTTTGAATCCTGGATGTGGGGTGTCTTGTTTGGAGTTTGGGAAACTGTGAGGGGAATTTGAGGTGTGTGGGTTTGTTTGGGGTGCAGAACTGTGTTTGAAACTGGGTGACGTGTACTTGGGTGATGTGTTCGCCTTGAATAAATGACTCCGGAGAGGAAGTTCGAGAGCCGGAGTCGGAGCTTTTAGCTGGGCCTGGGCGGAGAGGCGTGCGCGAGGTGCGGGTCCTGGACCTCTGGGCTGGCGACGCGGCGCAGGGTGGCCGCGGTGAGCGACTCGTTTGTGTCCCATCGCCCGCTCACACTCCTCCCGGCCTCCCGGGACGCATCTCCACCCCAAACTCCGGGCAGGAGCCCTGGAGAGATGCGGGGGTGTGGAGATGGCTCTTTGCATCCTGAAGTCGGCAGCTAGGTGGGAAAGGAAAAGTGTTCTTAATATTTTATTCCGGAACCGTGTTTTGGTTACACTGTTGGGGCTACTTTGAAAGGAGTCCTCCACCCACCCTCACCCCGAAGCAATAGGTGGAGGGATCTCGCTGTGGTCTTCGCGTTCAATAGATTAAACAGTACTTAAGATTCGGGGGCTTGGGGGTGGGGCTTCGGGAGTGCTGCCATGTGTACGCGTCTCTGTGTGTCTACTGAAGACACAGAATGACTGCTGTGTATCCTGAGATAGGGCGACTTATTTTCGTAGTAGGAAGAACTGTTGGAAATTGTTGGAGGTGCGGGGGGAGTAGCCGAAAGGCGCTGCTTGTATTTTTTCTTCTACCCCACCCTGTTCTGTCTCGCATTTGTCTGAAAGCTGGTATGGAAGAGAGAGGAAACACTGGGTGAGTGAAGGGGAGAATGCAGTTGGCATTAAAGATACTGTACTATGGAAAGTTGAATGGTCGTATAGAGTGGTTGCTGTTTTTATTTACCCTGGAGCTTTAAAAACCCTACGTATCATATAGGAGAGAGTGATGTGACTAGTTCATTTCTCTGGGATCCTGCAGGTATAGAAACCTCTGTCTTCTCTCCCTGCCTGCCCGCCCGCCCGCCTGCCCGCCTGCCCGCCTGTCTGCCTTCCTTCCCTCCTTCTTTCCTTTCTTTCTTGGAGTGGTACATTTCTCTTCCTGGATGGACATGCTGCCTCCTGTGCCTGTTTGTTTAGTTTGTGCTTCGTGGTTTTGCTGTAAAATGCATCATTCGATGAAAAGGACCTGCATTTGTTTTTATTTTGCATTTCTTCCACAGGTAATTATCACATCAAGACTGCAGTGCTTTGCATTAAACTTATTTTGAAATTGCACAACTAAGGTAGATCTAGTTGAATTATGTGTATAAGTCAAGTTTGGCAAATTTGAATTCTGATTTTTTTCTTCCGAGTTTCAATTGGAGTTATAAAGGAAAGAGGATTGCAACATCTCTTGTTTCTCACAGTCTTTAATATTTAAAAACATTACACCAGGAGATTTAAGATAATATAATTTGTACTTCTTTCGTTCTGAAATATAAGTTTTTCAATAACCATTCTTTTGTCACAGATTTTTAGTGTAATGGACTTTTAAATAAAGGAATTGGCGTAATTTCTCTTTTGACTGCTGAGAATTTAGTGTATTTACATATTTAATGTATTTACATATCCAAACTTATCAATTCTTGAACCTATCAGTAAAGGACCTTAGATACCATAAAAACTGGAAGTCACATAGTGTGTAATTTTATGGTATGTTTTATGACCTTTGATTTGAAATTTCTGCAGTTGGTCATTCACACAGATAAGCTGTCTATAAGCATGAGGTAGCATATATATTTAGATTGACCTGAATAGAAAAAAAAAATTGATGTGTTTTCTAAATCTCAAATTTAGAACATACAATATGTTGATACAAAGTTGAGGTTTCAGTTTGCTATAGACTAGGATTTCCAGAATTATTTGTTTTAACCTTCTATTTTAGCCTGAAATATTACTTTGCAAAAACTGGAGAAAAAGCCTGTGTAACTACATAATAGAGTGTTTTTCTGCTGAAAGATATTATATTAGACATAGTGTTTTAAAACGTTCAATAATTATTTTAGAAATAAAAAAACTAAAATGTTTGTTAAGAGTTGGAAAAATATTAAAATATAAGATTTTCTCTTCCACCCACCCTCACCTCAGATTTTCTTTTTGTTTGTTTTCCTCTACGGAAATGCAAAGTTACTTACTGGGAAAGGCGTTCATTAAACTTTTTCTGACTAATGGTTTGGTTGAAACCAGATATATTCCTTGCATTCGATGGGGTGCTTCTGTTGCATTTTAGGCACCGAGCATTAAAATGATGTAAAGCCTTTACTGCAGGTTAAAGCATAATACGTTCTCAGCATGTGGAAGTCATATGGTTTACGAAAAAAGTAGAAAATCAGGGCATTGGTGCCTGTCAAGCTTAAAATTTCATCCCGTAACTGTGAAAGACATATTTATTTAATGTGATTGCTTCTAAAACTGTTGCCTGTATAATGGGAGGTTGAAAATCCAAACTGTTTTTAACCAATCTGTTGCTAGTGTACTGCATACTGTGAATACTGTGGTTGCAAACGTGCATCAAGGAGCCTTTAGGGGTCAGCTTTATACTGAATGTCTTCAGTGAGGCTTCATTTTTCACTGCTGTATGAATAGATTTCAGTCTTTTTAGCACAAATCCTTAGTGGAAGCATCACTAATAGAAACTTAATAGCTCAGTATTGGTAAGTTATAAATATATTGCAACAAACCTTTCATTGTTTCATCATTTAAAAAGATAGAAGTGACCAATTTATGGCAATATTTGTGGCAAGTATTGATTGGTATGGCATGGCTTGTTTCAGAAGAAGTTAAACACATGGGGAGTATTTATGCTTAATTTGTTCATTTTGGATCTTTTGTTTGTTATATTGATAATAAGTCCATTCCACTTTTAATGTTTCAGATAGCTTCCATGTTCCCTGTAAAACCATGTTTGCTTTTTTGATTCATTTCTTTGCAGCTCTTCTATTATTTTTGTATGCAGATCTTTAAACTTGACTTATTTCTCTTGGGAATTAGAAATTTATCCTAGGATGTCACTTTTCATAAATGAAAGTTGGTATACTCCTCAACTTTTAAAAAATGTTAACATTTATAGGTAAACTTAAAAATGCTCAGTGAAAATGGGTTGGGTTTGTTTTGTGTACCTGCTTTAGGTTTCTTTGGCTTCCAGAATTAATTTTACAGCTCCCTTTGCTGTATGGTTAGATTATTTTCTTAACTGTTGGCTTTTACTTCTCAATTTAGTAGAACTTTATAAAAAAAGTTGTTTATGAGTGGAAATCACAGCTTGTCTAAAGTGTCATGTATGTACATTCACATATGCACTCACACATATAAAGCACCTTTATGTTTGTTTTTATATGATACTAGTGTATATCTATCAGGCATGCAACCCATAAAAAAGGAATCTGAACCACAAATAATAGGAGACTCTAAAAAACGGCTCAAGCTAGAAACCAGAGTAAGCACCACCACATGTTGTCCATGTTATAGAAGCTATGGAGATTTTCAGTATCACTGCAAACCATGATTTTAGCAGATTCTGCCAAAATCTGTTTCTCTCAAAAAGAAAACTAGTGGTATTGAAATTTTTCTGAAAATAATATTAAGTAATATGTGATTAAATTCCTAGGTGCAACTTCCCCTCCCCACCCCCTACCCCCCAGGTGACTTACTGGTCTTAGGTCCCATCCTAAGTAAAGAGTATAGATTTTTCTGAGTGATAATGAGATGTAAAACTCTTAGTTAGAGCCTATTTAAATATAACCCAGTGCTTTAGATAACTTGTTTTTCTTGATCTTAGATGAAACAAATTGGAAATTTACTATAACATTGTTTTGGACACTTTCCAAGAGCATTTAGTTACGGGAAGGCCCTGGCTTTAGCATAGTTTTTTACCCTTACAGAGGTAATAAGGTTGAAGTTGCAGTAAGTTTTTCCAGTGGTTATTATAATCCAAATGTAGTATTTTACAGATCCTTGACTTGCGCTATAAGGATAGTGGGGTTTTTTTGTTTGTTTACATTTACAGACAGAAGGGGAAAAAGAACCTAGTCGATTTAACTTTGAAGTAACGAGTTTTACTTTTTTTGAATCTTAAAAGAGGTGTCTACAGACCTCTTCCTATAAGTGGTAAAATGATTGTAATCCATTTAAAGGGCATTTAGGTTTTTCTTAAATTTAGAGTGCTGATGATAAGAACGTTTACTAAATTTCACAGATTCCATGTCCATGTTATGTTCAGTGATGGTCTGCGTGTCATTTATTGAAAATATTTAATAGCTGTCTTTACTGTATGCATATTAAACAATTAGTGTGGAGTTGCCAAGTGGCAGTAATTTTAAGTTATTTAGTCACATTTTTCAGAGAGGAGAAAGTCAAATACTGTGGCTGTTGCTGATATGAGGATGATTTAATACTAAACCTTTCTGCTTTTGATAAAGTAATAATATGATTAAAATGTGAAGCTGTTGGCTTGGGCCTAGTCAGTGAAGCCTTGGAATCATCCTCACTCTCCCTTTTCCAATCATAAGTCAAGTTGATTTTATATCCTCTGTATATATCTATTCAATTATTTTCATTCTATTGCTATTCCCTTAATTGAGGCCTTCATCATTTCTGTCTTTCCTCGTCAGTCTCTTAACTAATTTTGAGGTTTCAGTTTTTTTCCTTAGTCGTTATTCACTCTTACCTGATAGATCTTGCTAAAATAAAATGTGAATTTGAATATCGGTCTTCCTTTGCTTATAATCCTTCATTGGCTCCTTAGCCTTTCAGATAAATACAAACTATCATTCCACCTGTGTCCAAATCTTGGCTCTGCCACTTCCTAGCTATGTGACCTTAGACAAATGATTTAATCTGTCTGTGCCTCCGTTTTCTCATCTGTTGAAAGGGAATAAATACTCCTTATTTCATAGGATTATTGTGAGCCCTTAGGATGATGTTGAGTTCTGAGACTGCTCTTGGCATATCGTAAATGTTAACTATATAATTATCATGTTATACCAGATAGTTTATGTTCTGGTTCCTGCCTTATAATTTATCATTACCAATCCCAGACCCTATGCCTTAGCCATGCCAAACTGCTCGTAAGCCAAACAAGCCTCTTTAGTATAGATAAGGAGGGTTGGGTGTTAATCTGTGAGGGTTGCAGTTGTTAGTAATGTCTTCAAAAGTAAAGAATTGTAAAGAACTTTAAAGTATATTGCTATGTGAAGAATGCTTCCATATTCTCTGGCTTCTATTTTTTCTCCCAAAGTAAAAAGTAGTATTAGTTAAATTACTGCCTAATTCAGGCTACAATTTTAAATTCACTTTTCTAGCCCCGTTAATACATTCTTATGTTTCTAACCTAGATTTCCCCTTGTTAATCTGACTTTTCTTATCTTCTCACTAACTTCATTGAAGACCTATTAACTTTGTGTAGCTTCTTTCACTTTTTTCCCCCACAAATCTGAATCCTTGTTCCATTTCAGGTAATGTGTTTTCTTTACACTGCTATTGGAACAATTGCATAGTTGCCTTATGTGATCTGGAAGCCACTTTGGACAGACATCAGTTTTATTTACATGCTGATGTTTATACTTGAGGTTGGGTGGCTCTACCGCTTCAGTTGATTTTCCAAAGTGGTAGATGATATACATATGGTGATTTACATCTGTGTCTCATTCCTCTCAAGGAGGAGAAAGAGTGCCCTGTTTTTACCAAACTGAGTCTCATAAGGATAAATGTTACCCAAAATGATTGTGTAGAGGAAGCAGGATGATAGCTAAGGTATCAGTTCAGACTTTAGAATGTAATTTTTGTAGGAGGCTGTATTATGACTGTAGTTTGCAACCACTAATTTAGCCAGCATTTGCCTTCATGGAACATAATTGTTCACTGTGGGGAATTTGAAAGTAGCTATTCTGAATATTATCTTTATTTGGTTGAATATCCATTTTCTGGAGTCAAAGATAGCCTGTGTTTAGTTTTACGTTGTAGCTGTTTAGAACCGTTAGGGACAAGAATAGTTGCTGTTCACTTTGTTGTCTGAGGAAGACCTCTTTGAAAAGATGGCATGATCTTATCTGGAATACTGTGTCATGCTCTTCAAAAAACTCATATTCCTTCAAATGTGGAAGTTCTAAGGTTAAATATAAATTTCTTTTGAGATTTTTTTTCCCCTCAGAAAAAGTTTTTTCCTTTAAATAAAGTATAATAGTTAAAAAATATATGTGCTGATTGCATTTAATGCAACCCAGGCATCAACTGACCTGATTATCTTCCATAAAGCAAGATATTGTTAATGGCCACAAGTGATTGGTTACTTCTAATCTTATGTTCCTTAGTCAACAGCATATCAATTAGGTGCCTTTACTCTGCTATTGACCGTGAAAGTTTGTGTGTATTACCTGGTTAGGTCTCAGTTTTCCAGTCTACTAAACAGGGTATTTAGGTGAATTTTTTTATATTTGTGGTATTTTTGTTATTAATTAAACTAAAAATTGTTTGCTTATTTATTTACTTTTTAAAAATTTTTTTTATTGTGGTAAAAGTCACATAATATAAAACATACTATTTTAACCATATTTAACTTTACAGTTCAGTGGCACCAAGTACATTCACATTGTTGTGTAACTCTCACCATCATCCATCTCCCAAATTTTTCACCTTCCTAAACTGAAACTCTGTCTCCTTTAAACACTAACTCCCCATTCCCCCTCCCCACACCCTGGCCCTGGCATCTACCAATGTACTTTCTGATTCTAAGAATTTGACTATTCTAGGTACCTCGTATAAGTGGAATCTTTAAATAATTATGGATTCACAGGCAGTTGCAAAAATAGTAGAGAGGGCCCTGTACCTTTCACTCAG
Source organism: Balaenoptera physalus (assembly GCF_965194825.1). Taxonomy (NCBI): domain Eukaryota; kingdom Metazoa; phylum Chordata; class Mammalia; order Artiodactyla; family Balaenopteridae; genus Balaenoptera; species Balaenoptera physalus. The sequence continues at coordinate 113,623,584 of NC_138886.1, forward strand.
TTTCCCCTAATGGTTACATCTTAACATAACTTTAGTGCAATATTAAAACCAGGAAATTGGCATTGGTACTATGTGTATGTATAGTTCTTTGCCATTTTATCACGTGTGGATTCTGTAACCACCACCACAATCAAGATACAGAACTCTTATCACCCCAGAGATTAAATAATTCCTCTTATTCGTAAATTCTGTTGTTTTGTCAGTGTAAGGAGAAATACCAATTATTGGGTCAGTAACGTCACTCTTTTGCCTTTTGTAGTTTGGAAATTCTTTTGGCACATCTTGAAAGTTTTTTTTTAAATTAATTAATTAATTAATTTTTGGCTGCACTGGGTCTTTGTTGCTTCGCGTGGGCTTTCTCTAGTTGTGATGAGCGGGGTCTACTCTTTGTTGCGGTTCGTGGGCTTCTCATTGCAGTGGCTTCTCGTTGCGGAGCACGGGCTCTAGGCGCATGGACTTCAGTAGTTGTGGCTCGCAGGCTCTAGAGCGCAGGCTCAGTAGTTGTGGCGCACAGGCTTAGTTGCTCCGCGACATGTGGGATCTTCCCGGACCAGGGATCGAACCCATGTCCCCTGCATTGGCAGGCGGATTCTTAACCACTGTGCTACCAGGGAGGCCGATCTTGAAAGTTTTTATGGAAAATTCCAATTAAGCTTTCTTATGAGAATTTAAAAATTGGCAAGCTTTACTTAATTGAAGATTTACAATATTAGTACCTATTAAACATTTTAGTAAAAAGTTAACAATAATATTAAAAATGTCTGTAAATCAAATGTGTGTGATTTAAATGAATTAAAGGCTTAAATGATATATTTCTTGCCAGAGAGGATGTATGCTAGAATCTGTATTAGATAAACAAAATTATAGTTGTTGTGACGTTAGTTTGATCTTTGACAGTGTTGAAGCAAACTTGTTGGATTAATTTATTGTGAACTCATGGTTTTATTTGGGATTTGTTATATGGGAATACTCTTCAAAGAAAGTCAGTTCAAAGACTGTTTTCAGAGAAAATATCATTAGAAGAAAAAAAATGGTAAAGATACTATTGTTAGTCTAGGTACAAGAAAGGACCATCAATCAGGTTAAAGGCTAGTTACAGGGCTGGCCTTTGCCTCCCCTTTATCAGCTGTATGAGTTATAAAGCCTGTCTTCAAAGATGAGGCTATTAATCCAACGTACTACTGATTATTACAGACCTCAAACAACAAAGGTCTGCTTTAAATAGGCTTACAAAATATTTTCAAATATATTTACAGGAAAGATATGTCATGTGGTTTTTGTCTCTTCTGGGTTTGAGACAATTCTTTTGTCAACACTGATAATTTGCTTTGAAAACGTCAATTAAATTTTAATTTGTTTCATTGATAAGAATATGGTAAAATTGGTGGTTCTTCCTGATAAGTAAAATTCATATTTAGAGAACTTGCTGGCTATCTGAGATATCACTTTCTTCCTGGTACAATTTTTTTTCTTTTTGGATTTATCTGTTGCCAGCTTTTTGTATATCTTGGTGTACATTCTAAAAAAAATAGTGCTTTAATCAGGAATTGTTTGGCTTCAAGGAGAGGTTGTTGTAGGGATCCAGCTCTTTTCGGTTGATAGAGAACAACTAGACCTTGTGCAAATGGGAGAACTGTCAGGATCTGAGAAGCTAGTCTCTCTCTGCCTCTCATTCTGGGGATATATGGTTTCTTGTCTTGCCTTCTCTTTACAGGTCTGCTTCATCTACCTTTCCCACTTCTCCCTTCCACTTTTATTTGCCTTGCTATAGTTTTTCTTGGTTTCTGCTTGTCCATAACTTTGACTTGCACGTGGATTTGGTTTGCCATATTGCTGACTTGAACTGATCTTTCTTTTCAGCTAAAGCTTGCCTCCTAATGGTGACAGTGTGTTTCTTTTAGTTCAGTTGGCGAGAGAGAAATCTGAATTCATTGCATGACCGTGAGTTAGATGTCTGTTCCTATTCCATGACCTTGGTGAGTAGGATGCAGGAGGAAGTCACCTTTCATATAAGGCTAATAGCCTTTGGGTGCTCTACATGAGGAGGATTCTTTTGTAAGGATTGAACAGGGCATTCAGTTAAATATGTCAAGTCTAGCAGTGCATGTGTAGGTACTCTGGGATACAAAGGTGAATTGAATGCCATCCTTCAAGGATCAAATAATTTTCAGGAAATGGCAGAAGTCTCCCAGTATAATTTAGTGTTAGCTTTTTATGTTAGTCACCTCAGGCCAACCAGAACGATGACACAGTAGGACTATAGAACTAGCCAGGATTAAGGAAAGAGAGCCAGAGAGAACACTAGAGACATGGCTTCAGATTCTACAATCTGAATCACAGATCTGCTAAAGCATGAAAGTACCTAGAAGCCCTTCTTTCAAGATCCTAGTTGCTGCTATCATGGAGCATTCCTGTTGAATAAAGAGGCTCTCTTTTCAGTTCCACATCATATCAATAGACAGCTTTTTGGCCACCATTTGTCCCATCGTTGGGGTCAAAAGACATCTTAGAAGAACTCACTCCTTCGCAATTCCAGAAACTGGAGCATTCTCACAGACCCTGTCTGCATAGTGATGCTATCCTCTTAGAAAATGTCTTCCATCCTTGATAAGCTTTTGCGGTAAATCAGGACAAAGACAGGACATTTGCGCCTTTTTACTTTAGGGGCAATAAACAGGAATTCAGATGCTGAGTCTGTAGCAGTGAGCATCTTCTTTAACACAGATCTGGTAACATAACAATTGACATATTGAATACTGGAGAGGGTGTGGAGAAAAGGGAACCCTTCTTCACTGTTGGTGGGAATTGAAAACACTATGGAAAACAGTATGGAGGTTCCTCAAAAAACTAAAAATAGAGTTGCCATATGATCCAGCAATCCCACTCCTGGGCATATATGCAGAGAAAACTCTACTTCGAAAAGATGCATGCACCCCAGTGGTCATAGTATCACTATTTACAGTAGCCAAGACGTGGAAACAACCTAAATGTCCATTGACAGATGAATGGATAAAGAAGATGTGGCATGCACATATATATATATATATATATATATATATATATATATATATATATATAATCACAATGGAATATCACTCAGCCATAAAAAAGAATGAAATAATGCCATTTGCAGCAACATGATGGACCTAGAAATTATCATACTAAGTGAAGTAAGTCATACAGAGAAAGACAAATGTCATATAATAACACTTCTTTGTGGAATCTAAAATATGATACAAACGAACTTATTTACAAAACAGAAACATACTCACAGACATAGAAAGCAAACTTATGGTTACCAAAGGGGGAAGGGGAGGGGGAGGGATACATTAGGAGTTCGGCATTAGCAGATACAAACTACTGTATATAAAATAGATAAACAACAAGGTCCCACTGTATAGCATAGGGAACTATATTCAATGTCCTATAATGAAAAAGAATATACTGAATCACTTTGCTATACACTAGAAACTAACACAACATTGTAAATCAACTATACTTCAATAAAAAGGTAAAAGACATATTGGGTCAGTCCAGTGTCCAGTCAACACCATATTTTATTTTTAACAGAAAATCTAGGGACTTCCCTGGTGGTCCAGTGGGTAAAGACTCCATGCTCCCATTGCAGGGGGTCTAGGTTCAATCCCTGGTCGGGGAACTAGATCCCACATGCATGCCGCAACTAAGAGTCCGCATGTCACAACTAGAGATCCTGTGTGCTGCAACTAAGACCCGACACAGCCAAAAATAAATAATAAATAAATAAATAAGATTTAAAAAAAAGAAAGAAAAGAAAATCTATGATGTCAGGGAAAAGAACTAGAGCTCCCCCACCCAATGTCAGTATCGAAGTTGATATGGATTTCAGGGCTAATAACTCCAGAACCAAGTCTTGATTATGTTACCAAACCCGGACGAAATTTTAGAAATAAACACAAGTCAAGCATAGGCAATGAAATAACCTAGAAGATCTGAGTCAGTACAAAGCCACAGGAGAGAAAAACAGTTGGGGAGTGTTTACTTCTAACACTTAGGCTGCAGCAGAGGAAGGAAGGCAGTGCAACTTTTGTGCAAAAGAATTGCCTGGAAAGAGTATTAAAATTTTAGTTTGCTGAGCTCCACCACCAGATTCCTAAAATCTTAGATGGGCCTAGGAGTATGTGTCCTTTATAAACATACTAGATAACTCTAATAATGTGGTCCTCAGAACATTTGGAAAATACACGGACAAGCATAGTACCGACTGAGAACCTTCTACGTGTTTGGTTCTGTGGTAGAGTGCTTGGTAATCTTAAATACCTGTTTGAAACTCGAAATGTTTTCTCCCCAACATTTGCCTGCATTATGTTAAACATTGCATATCCATCCTCTATAACTGTTTACACCACTAAATTGTGTCATGGGATATGCTCTGGTTAAGCAAGGCTGTTTTTCTAGATGTTATACTTAATGGTTAGTAAGATCGTATGGAAAAACCCGAACGAACTTTTTGGCCAACCCAATATTATGCCCAAACGTCGAGTCTTTTATGGTTGTATCATCAGTTCATTTTCTTAAACTTTTATATTTTCACATTACAGCTCTTAAGGCAGTCTTCCCTTCTTTTTTCTCCCCCAGTAAATTCTCTCCTATTCTAGTTTTCTGGATCCATTAAGCAAGATTTTTTCATAGTATGCCATTTTGAAACTTTGCCCTCACAAATTTAATTACTTACTTTTTTGGGGTCTGTCATCAGTCTTCTCAGAGTCTTAATTAATCCTAGAATTTTGAGCTGGTTGAGAACATGGACTTAGGAGCCAGACTGTTTAGGTGCACATCTGACCTCCACAACTTACTCTGTAACTTTATTAGACCTTGCTGTGTCTCAGTTTCTCCACCCGTAAATTGGAGATAAGTGTAAGTACCCATATCATAGGATTGTTGTGAACATATCAGGCAATATTGTAAAGTGCTTAGGATAGTGGTTGGCACAGATTAAGGCACACCTTATTATCTTATTTTTAGTTGGCTCTGCCTTTGTGTCTAAGGTATTTACTCCTCTCCTGTAAATAGAATTCTCATATGTTGGAAGTAATCCCTTCCTAGCTAACTTATTTTTTGTTTCTTGATTTGTTTTTCTCAATTAATCCTTTTGTAGGCCTTAGTTGCATTTGACACAAATACCTATTTCCTTTTAGTTAAAATTCCTTCTATCCAGGTCTTCTTCCTTCCGTCATCTTTTTCCTTTCTTGTTAAAATTTACCTGTGGTCTTAGAGTTCTTACATTTAAAACCTTTAAATCACCCGTTTAGTACTTTCCTTTTCGTACCTCTCTCCCTCCTCCCCCATCTAATTTATCACCAATGTTCTGCTGATTCTTTCGCCATCATGTCTCTTAGATCATTCTCTTCCTTTTTACATCTGTAGTTGCCATCCCCATCACTTCTTGCTGAGATGATTGCAGCAGTAAAACTGGCCTTCCTGCCTCTTCCCTGCTCTATTCCATGGTGCACAGTACTGTTAGAATAATTTTCATCAAACACTTTTCATCAAGTCATTCAAGAAGTACCTTAGTTCGAATTGTGTTATATTTCAGTTTTTTATCCTTGTGCTTTTTTTTAAGGTTTTCTAACATTTATTCCCCTCCCTTACCAGCATTCTATCTTCTTATTCTTAAAGATGTTTTCTGTATGACATTCAGGTAAATTACCTTTCTTCCTGCTGTATGTTTTCAGCCTTTATTTCTTGGTATTTGCTACTTTCTTCATTTAATATGTTGGTATATCCTTATCTTTCCAGTAAAAATGTTCTTCATAAAACCCATTTAAAGCCTTCTCTCTCTGAGGAGACATTTTCCAGTGAAACTTGTCACACTTGGACCAGTCATTTTCTCCGTATATGAGCTGCACTTATATACTCAGTTACTAGTTTATATAATTTTTTGTATTTACTTGTATGTCACATTTTAAGTATTTTAGTTTTCATTTCATGTGTATGAATTGGATTCCTAGTTGAAGTGTAAAGTCCTTGTGTCTCCTATTGGCTTATCCTTCTCTGCATTCTTTTCTCTCTCCCTTTAATTTTCATAGTTCATTTACTATGTCTCATTCATCCAACCAGTATTGATTACATATTATGTAAGACCTAGGCCTAGACTTTAGGAAGCTCACAGTTTGGTTTTGATAGGATCAGAAGGAGGACTCAATCCTGAGTTACAGATCTCAGTACTATATCTGAGTTATTCTTGGTTCAGTAATTTCTCTGACCCACCCTTAAAAATAGTAATTAGCACTCAGTAGATTGCTGAGTCTAAGTTCCTGACAAATATTTTTGCTTTAGAATGCTGGTAGTAATGACAGTAGTTCAGAATGGTCAGAGTAGACGATAGGTAGGAATTTTAGGTTCACTGTCTTCTGAGGATAAGCTCAGTTTTTCCCTCTTTTATTTTACCAGAACAGTGGCAGATCTAGGGACTTAAAAATTGCAATTATGAAGTTATTATATAGAAAAGACTCTAAGCAATAGAAAAGTATGTATAAAATAACAAGTGTAGCTTCCCCCTCCCTCTTTTTCCCAACACATTCTACCTTGGTTCCTGTCTATTGGTCATAACAAACCTTCCTAAACTGTAGTAGTTTAAAATAGCAATAATCATTTTATTATCCTCTTTCAGGGTTCTGGGAGTTGCTTCAGTTAAGTGGTTCTCACGTGGGCTCTCTCGTCTGGAGTTATGTGAAGCCTAGATCACCCATGTGTCTGATGCCCAAGTTGGGAGAACTCACACAACTGAAGGCTGAGATAGCTGCAGCTTCTTAGGCACCTCTCTCAGTCTCTGTGATCTCTCCGGTATGGTGCCTTCAGGATGGTTGGACTTCTTACATGGTACCCCAGGGCTGGCTCCAAAGGCAGGTGTCCCAAAAGAGAAAGAAAGCTAAGCATATCACTTTTTATGACCTAGCCTTGGAAACCACACAATGTTACTTATCCAGGCAGTCATGCTGGCCTGGCTAGGTTCAAGAGCTGGGAACACAGACAGACTCTACCTCTTGATAGGGGGAGTGACAACGTTCTAGAAGAATATGTATGAAGGAAATATTGTTGTGGCAATTATGGAAAATACAAAACATCAGGGATAAATGCTGTTAATAATTTGGTTTACTGTTAAATCATTTTCTTTGTATGTACAAATCATATTTCCAACTGTCTCCTTAAATGATTTTATCATACTCCAACTTTTTTTTTTTTTTTTTAGTGTCATTAGGTAACTTTGCTATATTTGACACGGACAAATGTTATCCCATTACATGACAAAATAAATATTTAATATTCTAAGAGGTAAAACAACTTATTTGATAGATGTTAGAGTTACTGTTTTTTAAAAATTTTTATTTTATATTGGAGTATAGTTAATTAACCAACTTATTTTTTATTTAACAACATATAATGTTGTCATTACTCACCTTATTTTTTTTGAACATCATAAATTAGTGAATCATAATTTGCCATAACCACTCATCTAATAGTAGACATTTAAGCTTTTTGGAGTTTATGCGTAGGAACCTCTCTTGACTGGTAGTGGCTAGGCCTGCAGTAAATGTTGCAATAATAGGACTACGTAGTCAAGAGATAATAAGCTTTTTCCTCATGCTGCTCTTCCAACCATTTGGAAATTGTTTCTTAAATTTCTTTTTTTCCCATTGCTGCTGCTGCCTCCTTTTCCTCTCCCTGGTCTGACTAATTCAGTAATTCTGTGCTTCTGTCTTGATCTCAGAAAAGTTGTGGAAGAAATGGGACTATCATCATATATAAAGTAAAGCTATCTTATTTGGCACTTTACCAATTCAAGGATTGTTTTTCTTTCTTCCTGTTAAGGATAGAGAAGCCATTAATTTCACCTAGTAGTTGATCAATTAATCAAAAAAATTTGGCTATAGTAAAAATCATTAAAAGCTGATTACTTAAACATTTCACTTTAATGAAAAAATATAAATATACATGTATTTATCAATCATTTGATATAGGGCGGTGGGTCTCCATTGGGATGATTTTACTCCCTGGGGATATTTATCAGTGTTTGGAGACATTTTTGATTGTCAGATCTGGGCAGGGTTGCTGCTGTTGCCATCAAGTGGGTGGTAGAGAAACCACTGGTAGGATGGCTGCTAAGCATCTTTCAATTCTCAGGACAGTGTTGCTTTCCACCCCCACCTGCAGACAAAGAATTCTCTAGTCCAAAATGTCCATAGTGCTGGGGTCAAGGAACCTTTATCTATGGCCAAGGTCTTTTCTGGATGCATGAATTCACAGACTGGCACTCTGCATCAGATTTTCATGCATAAACCATACCCATAATGTATTATTTATGATTTCAAGTTTTGATTTATTTTAACTGGAGGTAGACCTTAAAGACACTTATTATATAATCTGTGAGTCAAATCTTAATATTTTATTATTTTCCCTACATCTACAGTAGTCTCACGCCCACCCAATTCAATAGCATTTCTTTTTTAAACTAAATCATTTATTATACCAAAATATCCCATCTTTTTTTTCAACCTAATTTTTACAGAAACAATTCTTCATACTCATGTTTTGTTAGTTTAGATAAGATATAATTAAATTCCGCAGTTGCAAGAACAACTGATGTAAACGGTGAGGGAGCAAACCAACCTACTCTTGGTTGGCACACAGTGGAGTATATGAGATATTAGCCTTTAGTATCCCATGTCAGTTTGTTTTAGAAGGGGAATCTAGAAGGTGTTGGTTGATTGTGATAGTTGGTTAAGTGTAGGTTGGCTAAGAGCGTCTATATGAGCAATAAGAAACTGAAGAATCTTTTTGTTTATCAAAAAGAATTGTTTTCAAAGTAAGTTCACTGAAAACTAATTCTTACTTAAACTGGCCAGAAAAACCCCCAAAAACCAAAACAAAAACCACACACACACACAGCAAAGGTAGACAAACAAAAAAACCTATGAGCATAATATAACGGTATATTACAGTTGCGTTTGTCTTGCCCCAAATTGGTTGGATTTATAAGGACGTGATGGAGGAGAGCTGGAAGAGGCAATGCCAGTAGTAGCCTTTGAAAGAGAATAATGGTCTTCACTCTTGATTTATATGCTTTAGTGGTAGGATTTCAGTGATCTTTGGTATTTGGGATAATCAGGAAACCTCTTCTATTTAGAAGTTATTAAATTATTTTGCTGGGTTCCAGTCCCTCTCGTGAAATATATATATATATATATATATATATATATATATATATATATATATATTTTATAAATAAGCTTTTTTGTGTGTGTACATGGCACTACAGTTACTCTTTTATTTATTTATTTATTTATTTACGGCTGTGTTGGGTCTTCATTTCTGTGCGAGGGCTTTCTCTAGCTGCGGCAAGTGGGGGCCACTCTTCATCGTGGTGCGCGGGCCTCTCACTATCGCGGCCTCTCTTGTTGTGGAGCACAGGCTCCAGGTGCGCAGGCTCAGCAATTGTAGCTCACGGGCCCAGCTGCTCCGCGGCATGTGGGATCCTCCCAGACCAGGGCTCGAACCCATGACCCCTGCATTGGCAGGCAGATTCTCAACCACTGCGCCACCAGGGAAGCCCCTCGTGAAATATATTTAATCATATTTTTTTGTGCTTCAAAGACCAGCTGGCATTATTCTATTTAACAGATCTCTGTTTTAAGCAGGCTAACTTCCATGATTGTCTTCTGTCTTCCTCGATTACCTTCATCTGGACCTTTGCATATTAAACCCCATCAGCCAGTCTCTTGCCTTTTACTAAAACATTTCTTATACTTCTTTAAAATACTTGAACTCAGTATCTCAATTTTACTAGTTAATTAAAGACTTGATTCTAATACATTTCTGATCTTTGCATTACTAGCACTTTTTTCAGTTTTGATTATATGGATTTTCAGAATATATGCATAATTTTGGTTACATGAACTTGTGCAAGCTGACTCATCGCCTAATAAAAATGGTGTTATTTAGAATTTAATCAGAGATTAATCAGAGAAATCCAGAAGCTAGCATTTTAGATACCCTAATGAATTATCTAGTCACCAGTACCCAGTGGGAAATATAGCCTGAATAGATGGTTAATCTTCTCAGAGCTAGAGGATTAAACTGAATTAGCATAGGATTGTTAAAGTTGTTAATTACTATTTCTGTAGTTGTTGAGGGGAAATGTTAGCTCTTCTTTCCTGCACTTTCTGCTAATGGTGGTGATTTCTTTATGGAGAAAAACTTGTAAGAGAAGGATAAGAGATTACTTAGAGCAGCGTAACTGAGCTTAACTCTTAGTTAATGAGATTTTTAAAAATTATCAGTTTCTTCCCCTCAAGCTTATATAAAAACAAAATTCGTCGTGTAAATGTTTTGTATATTTATGTATTGTCTTACAAGACATTTATAAAATACATTACATTTATAAAGTACTCAATATCTAAACATTTTTTAACTTTGCGTATCCATCTCCTCTCCCTTTTCAAGCATAATGAGATTCTTAGGAAAAACTTCTTGAAAGTGATAGTTTTGAATGGATTACCAAACTAATAATTCCACACTGATGAAGATAGTAAATTTTAAGTCAAATATGTTTTAAGTTATCAGAATTATTTGGAAAATAATTAAATGGGATTTGGGGGGAAAATTAATTTCTTTTAAATAAAAGATTATTTTCCAAATGAACCATATACATAGGGTTCAATTTAGAAGAGGCATAGTAAACATTTTAGGACAATTTATTCCATGTGTGCGGTGATGATGTCTTGCATTGTTGGTACTTGTATCAATAAGCTGTAATGTAGAATTCTTGAAGGGACCAGAAATAATCTGGTTTATCATTTGTGTTCAATAAGGAAATGAATAAAGATGTTCTCCTCTAAAGTCTTATTGCCAAGGTAGAACTCAGGTCACTTATCTCCTTGTTTCACACTCTCTCCATTGTTCTACCTGTTATCAAAGACAATAAACTTTCTAATTCACTTTGCTCAAATTCTGCAAATTTGTGATGGCCACTTAGGGGATTTGAATAACTTCCTTTTTATAGATGGGTCTAGATTTTTAACAGTAATTCAGTTTACCTCTCTTTTTGTTTTCATTATTACCTCATTGTATAGTATCCATTATCTAAACAGTCTCATCCAGGTAGTATAAAAATGATTTGTTCAGTCATTGATTTGTTTTATGCCTCTGCATTTGACTGTGTTGTCTTAGGAAGCCTTCAGGCTGCTCAACTTCACTCTGGGATCTTACGTACAGCTACTGTTCTACCTTTGTCTTCAGTCTTCCAACCATTTGCTGACCCTTACATTATGAAGCTCTTCTCCTAGAGATCTCTTAAGTAGTATATGTAGTCATTATATTGCCTGATTTAATTCATTGATACACATTTGGGGCATCATGTTGTATTGATATAATGTGTAGATATTAGTTTATATTGATTTAAATATCATTTTTGCATTAATTTACAAATGAGCATAGAAACATGTTTTTGGTTTAGTTTGTACTTTTATTTTAAAATGATTTATAGAACCTTTCCTAGGACCATAATTTATCGAAGTTCAAAGACTAGGTTTGTTATTTTTTTAAATTCAAGCCTTTTTTAGTTGAGAGAAAGGGAAGAAAATGGACATTTATTAAGTATATATAGTTTGAATATTTTTGTTTTTTAATTGTAAACTCGAAAATATATTGATAAAAACAGAAAAGTACATGAACATCTATTAAAATCTGGGTTACACAGAAGGCCTTAAAATTTGGCATTGATAAATATACCACCAGAGTTGTTGGAGCATTTGAAAGCATGTTTACAAAAAAAATTTGAAAACATGTTGAGTTTGACCTACACTGATAGGTATGATGGCCAATTGTCAGATAGTGGAAAAGTGGTACACACTGAAAAAGTCTAAACATTAAGTTTCCAATCATTGGCTGACTGATTGTTATGGAAAATGCAGTAAAAATGAATGGCTGGAAATGGAAAAAAATAACCTAAGCAATATAGGATACAAGTCCAAATATTTTATTATCAGATTCAGCAGATATATTGTTTTGTGAAATTGCTGTTAAAGTTTCTAAACACATATTCTCAACTTCTGTAATTACCTAGTTATGGACAGTCTCAGACAGTTAACAGTACACATAGATTGGCATTGGTCTGCAGACCACATTCTGAGAAGGACTGTTCTAGAATATACAAGTATTACAAATACTGTGTACTAGAAGTCATTCCTAGACTAGGAAGCTCTCTTTTACAGGAAATACTGCTCCTGCAAACAATACACAGGGGCCTCACCCTACAGTGCCGAGTGGCCTCCTGTGAAGCCCAAAAAATGGGAAATGGGAATTTAAAAAATTTTTATTGAGGTATGGTTTATGTAGCATAAAATTCCCTTGTATTAAGTGTATATAATGACTTTTAGTAAATTTGCCAACTTATGCAAAACATCACCTGAAAACAGGTGATCAAACAAAACCTTGTAAACAGATGTTCATAGCAGCATTATTCATAGTAGACAAAAGTAGAAACAGCCCAAATGTCTATCAGTTGATGAATGGATAAACAAATTTTTAGAACATTTTCATTACCTCCGTAAGATCTTTCATGCTCTTTTGTACTGAATTCCCATTCGTATCCCCATCTCCAGTCAAGCACTAATCTATTTTTTGTGACTATAGATTTGCCTTTTCTGGACATTTCATGTAGATGAAATCATGCAGTATATAGTCTTTTGTGTCTGGTCTCTTTGATTTACCATAATATTTTTTATGTTGATCCATATTGTAGCATGTATCAGTATTTTGTTCCTTTTTATTACTGAATAATATTTCATTGTATAGAAATAATACAGTTTATTTACCAACTGGTGAATATTTGGGTTTTTTCCAGATTGGAGGATATTATGAATAACGCTTATGTGAATATTTGCATGCAACTTGTGTGAACGTGTTTTCATTTCTCTTGTTTAACTTTTTAAGAAACTGCCAACCTGTTTTACAGCCCCACAAACAATGTACTAGGGTTGCAGTTTCTTCACATCCTTGTCAACACTTGTTATTTTCTTTTTGATTATAGCCATTCTTCTGGAAGTGAAGTATTATCTCATTGTGGTGCTAATTTGCTAATGACACTGAACATCTTTTCATGTGTTTTTTTGCTCTTTCATATATCTTCTTTTGTGAAATATTTATTCAGGTATTTTGCCTATTTTATAATTAGGATGTTTGTCTTCCTATTGAGTTGAAAGTGTTCTTTTTGTGTTTTAGATACACATCTTTTATGAGATATATGATTTTCAGATGTTTTCTTCTAATCTTCGGATTTTTTCTTTTCTTTCTCTTATTGATATGTTTTGAAATGAGAGTCTTTCAATTCTTGGTAAAATTGTCCCTTATTTTAAAGAATCACAGGACTAATGAAATAGGAGATCAGTGGCAGGGTCTGTTCTTCAGCCCTGTTTCAGAAAGTACTTACATAATGCTGGAATTTGCTTGCTGAATGATGCTTAATAACTCAGTCACTATTTCAAACCAGATCTCCTGGTAATATGTGTTTGGGGAGCTGTTTTGCCAACATAACATTGACATAAACATCACCTTTTGTTGTAATTCCTCAAGTAGTCAGGTTTTGTTAGTTGGAGCAACAAAAACTGACTCTGGCTATTTAAACTAAAAGTAAATTTATAAAATGGATGTTAGGAAGCTCTCAGCATTTCTGGGAAGACTAGAGAACCAGGCTTGTACAAGGGGAAGAGCTGTTGCAGGCTGTTCCCTGGCAGGAACCACAGCCAGGACCACACCACAGGTCTGGTCTGGTTATGACAGCATTATTGTTGCTTCCTTACTACTGCTGGCACTAGACCAGTGATGCTGCTGCTTGACTTCTGTTGCTGCCCTGAAACTTAATCTTGCTACAACGGTCCTCTCTACTTAAGAATGTTCTTTCTGGGGACTTCCCTGGTGGTCCAGTGGTTAAGATTTCGCTTTCCAGTGCAGGGGGTGCGGGTTCAATCCCTGGTCAGGGAGCTAAGATCCCACATGCCTCGTGGCCAAAAAACCAAAACATAAAACAGAAACAATATTGTAATAAATCCAATAAAGACTTTAAAAATGGTCTACATCAAAAAAAAAACACCACAAAACAACAAAAACAAAGAATGTTTTCTGGTTGTTTGTGACACAAATTCCCAATTCAAAGTTTGAGGCAGGTACCTCTGCCAATGCTCTATTTCTAAAGGAAGCTGGCAAATGAATATTTGGCATTTTCAAGCTTCTTAATAAGAGATAAATCCTACATCTCATTAGTGTTTAAAGTCACTGAAGTATTTCGCATCTAAAAAGAAAAAAAAGCTCCCTCCAGCCTCACTTTCTCATCTAGATTCTGCTGTGTATCTCTTCTGTCCTCTACAGGCAATATGGACTATAGGCAGTTTTCACCTCTATTTCCTGACCTTTTATGGACTCCTCAATCCACTAAAATCTGGTGTACACTGTTACTAATCCCCAAAACTCTTTTCTGCAGTGTAACTAATATTCATGGACAAATTTCAGTCTTCCAGTTTGCTATCTCAACAGTTTTTGTTAGGGATCATGCCTCTTTTTTGAAACACTTCCTTCCTTGGCTTCTTTGATACCTCCATCTTTTGGTTTTTCTTCTTAGTCTCTTGGAGGCTTCTTCTTACCCTCTAATAAAAGTTTTCAAGTTCCTCAAAGGTCTGCTCCAGGCCCTGTTTTCTTATCATTACACACTCCATAGGCAAGCTCATCTATTCCCATAGCCTCAGTTACCACTTACAGACTAGCCCAGACCTGTCTGTTGAGCTGCAGAGCAAACTTTATATACAGTTAGCCATTTCTTCTTGGGTATCTCAAAGCCATCTCAAAATCAACACTTCCAAAAGCCACATTCAGGTTTTCTCTTCTAGTATTGCTTGTTGCTTGAAATGACACCACCAATCAAACATCTAGTCAAGCTAGAAACCTGGAGACTATCCCTGACTCTTCTATATCCTTCATACCACATCTTCTAGAATTCTATTTATTAAATATCTCCCGAAATTCATCAGTTCTCTCCTTCCTGCAGTCACTCTGGTTCAGGCTGTGATCAATGGTGGCCTAAAATGGTTTACCGTTAAAACCTTCTAATAACACTCCCTGATGCTGGTCTTGCCCACTTTCCTACAGGATAGCCAGGTGGATAATGTTAACTCCTTATATCTTTCAGTGATAAACCCTTGCCATTAGGGTAAAGTCCAGACTGTTTAATGTGCCTTATAATTGGGCTCTTCAATATATTTGCACCCACTTATCCCTAGATTTCTTTCTTTCTTTTTTTTTTTTTGGCTGCTTTGAGTCTTCATTGCTGCACTTTCTGTAGTTGCAGCGAGCCAGGACTGCTCTTCGTTGCGGTGCGCGGGCTTCTCATTGTGGTGGCTTTTCTTGTTGTGGAGCACGGGCTGTAGGCGCGGGGGCTTCAGTAGTTGCAGCATGTGGGCTCAGTAGTTCCAGTGCGTGGGCCCAGTAGTTGTGGCACACGGGCTTAATTGCTCCGCAGCATGTGGGATCTTCCTGGACCAGGGATCGAACCCGTGTCCCCTGCATTGGCAGAGGGATTCTTAACCACTGCGCCACCAGGGAAGTCCCTCTAGATTTCTTTATTTCTGTTTTTCTTCTTGTATTTGATACTTCAGTTATACTGAACTTCTTTCAGTTTCCCAATTGGGCAGACTTTTTCTTGCCTCACTTATCCCACATGCTGTTTAAGTAGGACACTTTTCTCTCCCACTTCTACTTTACCATCCCATTTCCCCGCTCTTCAACCCGGCAGTGCCCACTAATTCTTCATGTTTCAATTTAAATATAATTCCCTAGACTAGGTGAGGTCATTCTTTTGCATGCTTCTGGAATACTCTGTACTTTCCCTAAAAGGATACTGATTACCATTTATTGTAATTATTTGTCTTTCTTCCCATTAGACTGCAAACTACATAGGGACAAGAATCATGCTTAGAGGTATACACACTCACACACACACACACACACACCCCTACACACCTAACTCTATAGCACCCAGCATAGTGCTTGACACATAGTAAATGTTCAATAACTATATGTCAAATGAGTTAAGAGACTCTGCTCTGTTCAAAGAAAGAAAGCCTTGTATATCAGTAGAACCACTTGAGAGAGGTGAGTTCTATGTACTGGCCTTAGGTTAATCTATTTAAAAATGCCTAGAATTTCATAAATCTAAATTATCAAAGTGGATGTTAGAAAATTATTGAAACTTATATAGTAAAATCTTATCTTTAGGAACTTAAAACTAAAACTGTAATCATGGAATCAAATATATAACCTATCTATTAAAGAATGGTCAATGGGAAATTCAACTTAATAATTAAAAGTTTAAATAACTCCCATCAAAATCATCTTTTCCCTCTTTTAACTGTGGAGAGGCACTGTTTTACAGAGGATACAAATATCTGAACACATGCTTCCCCTCTTCTCCTTTATCATGACAAACATCTGTATCAAGTTCAGCCTAGCATCCTTTGAACAACAGCTCTAAAGGCAGCCATGACAGATGATGTGACACTGAAACCTATTTGATATCCCTAGCCTAAGTAAGGGCTCAGTAGGGTTTGAATTAATAATTGAGTATGTGGTTTTCATTTCTGTGAGAACCTACCTATTTGCTTAGAAATTATTCTACTGTATATGAAAACAGTATTTTGCTTTTAATACCTGTAATGGAAATGAAGTGCTTTATAAAAGTCAGTGAGTGCATTATAAGCATATACAAATAGAGTGGAAGAACTACAAAGAAAATTTCTACAGAAAATATTTTTATTTCTTCAAAAGTGGCAATAGAAGAAATACTGCTGGATTAGAGTATGAGTTGGGATAGTTTCAGTTGCAAAATTACAAAATCTATGAAGATAAACTACTGAAGGAATTTATTCATTTATGTAGCAGAAAAATCCAAAGTTAGGGCAGCTTCAGGCAAAAGTTGATCCAGAGGCTCCAAGATATCATCAGTAATCTTTTTTCGTGTTGTGTTGTGTTTTGGACTTTGCATTCTCAGTTTCCTAAAGCAGCTCTGTCCAATAGACATATAATGTGAGTGACATTTGTAATATTAAATATTCTAGTAACTATGTTTAAAAAAGTAAAAAGAAACAGATGACAATTTTAATAATGTCCTTCATGTAACTCGGTATGTCCAAAATATTGCCATTTTAATATATAATCAGTATAAAAATTATTAATGAGATATTTGTTCTTTTTCACGCTAAGTCTTCAAAATCGTGTATATTCTACACTTAAAACACATCTCAGTTGGGACTAACCACATTTCAAGGAATCAGTAGGTACACATGACTGGTGGCTGCTGTAGCAGACACCACAGTTTTAAAACTTCTGCTTTATCTTAATGCTGCTTCTCCCCATTTCTTCATGTTGGC
The DNA here is from genome assembly GCF_965194825.1 of Balaenoptera physalus. Classification (NCBI taxonomy): domain Eukaryota; kingdom Metazoa; phylum Chordata; class Mammalia; order Artiodactyla; family Balaenopteridae; genus Balaenoptera; species Balaenoptera physalus. The sequence continues at coordinate 113,641,037 of NC_138886.1, forward strand.
CACCTGCAGTCATGGAAATGTCCAGGCCTGGAGTTTTCTTTGTTGGGGTATTTTTAAGCTATGAACTCAGATTCTTTAATAGCTGTTGGACTGTTAAGGTTGTTTCTTTTCGTAGTTTATATATTTCAAGGACTTGGTCTATTTCATCTAAGTTGCTGAATTTATGGACATAGAGTTTTTTTTACTTTATTCTTTTCATCTCTGTAGGATCTCTGGTGATGTCCTCTCTTTCATTATCAAAAAACTGTAACTGATGGAATGTTCGTGCTTCATTTGAGTGTATAAATACCATTTTACCACCGGCACACCACGTTTAAATGCTTCCAACCTTTCACTTAGCGTAAGTGTCTAAAAGTAGTAGAATTGAGATCATTCAGAAACAGTCATTTTCTGGGACATAAGTGAACAAATAACTAAAAAAAGGTCTACTGATGGTGTTTATGGTTATGTTATCAAAGTCATTTAAGCACCTGAATTCAGTGAAGACTACTAAAATCATAATCCAGTTTTAAACAGCAGGAGCTTTTTATGAAGACATTATCTAAACATTGTAGCAACTTTTAAAGCATTGCTGTATTCTATCTATTCTAAATGGAAAAAGTAGGGACTTAAAAAAGCAAGGAAGTTATTTTTCTTGATTAAAGTACCAACAAAGAGGGAAGTGGCAGACAGAATACTGATTGCTCAATGTCCCTGTTATAGCCAACTTTCCTTTTATGATGAAAGATTAATCCTGTAGCAAATGTAAAAGAAAGATGTAGGATATCCACAACCTGAATGACCTGTTCATAATTCTGAAAGTCAAAGTAATATATGTATTTACCTTTCTTTCGGCAAAAAACATATCCTTGAAAGGTAATAAATAATTTGAATTTTTATATGCCAAATTTTGTTACAGATGTCCTAAGGAAGAACAGGTAAAGTGAAAAAAGAAAATCCTGTATTAAATACTTTCATAAAATGAATACTCAAAGGCTGTTAGGAAAATTTAGTCTTTGTTGATCTTTTTTAAAGTTCAAAGGTAACTGTAAATACAAATTTTGTTTAGGTGAAAGTTAACATTACCTTAATTTAAAAATGAAGGGCTTCGTCAAAAAGACCTTTCAAATGTTAAATATTATAAAGAACAAGCAAAGTGTTTTTTTCAATAGCTAGGCTTAGAGATGTATTGCATACAAAATTGGCTTATGAATAAACAATTATGTTTATTGTGACAAATATAGCATTTTAAAAATATTTCTTCCAGGATTTACCATTAGCTGGGTAAACTTAACAGCAGCTCTAGCTTCAAATCCGTGTGTTAACCTTTTATTTACATTCTTTCTTCAGTCATTCATCAAGTCTCTATTAAGTTCCTACTCTGAGCAAAGCACTGTGGTGGGGCCTACAGTTGTGAATAAGACAGACTTGGTCACATCAAACTAATTAAGTCCTTCATATTTACTTGTAAATTAAAATCCTATGCAATATCTGCTTAAAGTTTGAATATATTATCAGTTTAATTATTAAGAGAATTTTTTGTGTTCAAATTCAACATTAGCTGATGTGATAAACACACATTTATTTATACTCATACATATTTATTTACACTTATACACATATACATACATGTATTGGCATGTTGGAACTTTATTAGCAGAGTATAACTCTGGAGTTAAGTTACCTGAGTTTGAATTCTCCATCTGCTGGGTACAAGCTGTGTGATCTTTAACAGGTTAATACTGTTACCTGCCTGATAGGGTTGGATTAAAGGAGTTACTTGGTGTAAAGCACATAGATTTAGTGCCTGTTAAATACTTAGGGTTCTGTTAGTGGCATCAGTTACGATGTTGACTAATACCTACACTTTGTTAGAAAATAAGTGATTTTGTTTGATAATTTGAAAAAATTAGGATAAAGCCTGCGGAATCTCTATTAGCTACAAATGAGCTATTTCCAGTGTTAATTGTCATTGTTATGTTGGTTTGGACTTTTTTCTCCAATTTGACTTGACAAGCTCTATCTCCATCTCATAGGCCAAAACTATATTACATATATGGCCACCTTTATTTTCAAGGGTGCTTGGTGACTCCCATTGCCATTATGAACAAAATCAGAGGTTTGTTAGTAAGGAATACAGGAAAAAAAGATTTTCAACAAGCAGTTAGCAGTAATGTCTGTCATAATTATTTCTGTAGAATCATTTTTCTTTCTCTTGTTTTTATAGTTCATATCAGAAATTTCCTTTCTAAGCAAAACAATAAAGGAATTATAAAAAATAAGAGTGTTGGAAATAATTCATTATTTTATAATATATTGTGTACCATGTACCATCTTTATATACCCTTTAAATGACATAGTGATGTTATAAATACAGATTGATAGCTACTTTGTTCTAGATATTAGGTGACCTTGACTCCAGTGAAATTTTAACTTAGCCTCTCTTTTCTGGAGAGGGAAGATGGTTTAAGTACATCCTATCCTTTGTACTTGTGAGGGACTAAGTTATTTTGGCACTTCTTGAAATTTATCCCATCACTGTTTTTGTGCTAACTTAATAGAAAAGACATAATAACTGTTAAGCTATTGTATGATTGGATTAGGTTATGAGCTTTATCTTTTTTAATGATTCTGTATAAACATGTATTCATTTATCAATACTGCCCTCGTACCCAAATATTTCCACGAACAAATTAATGAACGGACATTTATTGAGCACCTATTATGCTAGAGACTGTGCTTAGGTTTTAGAAAAAGAAAATATGAATGAAGCAGAGTCCCCTCCTTAACCTTTTAAGATTTACTGTCTGATGAAAGAGATAGGAATATAAATGAAGTGAGCCCGTAATAGAAATATGCCCAAGGTGGTATAGAAGCAAAGAGAAGGAAAATGCTCAATTCTGCTTTGATTTTTGAGAGGGGGGTCACAGAAAAGTTTTCATCTATCTTTTGGAAGAGTAGAAGTTCTATAAAATAATGAGTGGATGAAATAATAATAGTGAAGAACATAGGGTAAATGAAATTGCTAACTTAAGTGGATATTTATTTGATTTCACTTCCTATCTTGAATTAAAGAATAACTTAGTCTTAGATAAACTAGACTAAACATGGAAGAAAACTCTTTATGGATTCTAGTGTAATTTATAATAAATGGTTCTGAATGCCTATAAGTTTGTGATGACTAAAAAAATCTTTAAAACGAACATTTCATAAACACTTAGATCATATTTAAAATGAACATTTCCACAGTTCCTTTGTCATCATTTGATGTCAAAATGATGGATTTTGACCTTTTCTTCTTACTTTGTCACACAGTGAATAGTGTTGTATAAAGGAAACCTGTAAAGGTTCTGGAAAGATTTTAATATATTTCTCTACCTGTAGGTAAAATAGACATTAATGGATAATACTAACGTAATAGTGCAGTGAAGCATTAGTAACTATGGTTGACCAACTGAAACAACATGGTTAGGAGTTACTTTAATAATAACTTTGATAACTGGATACGTTTCATTCATTATTCAGTGTTACAACTGCAAAATTACTCTAAGATGTATACCTCATTTGAAATATAGAACATGTACCATAATAAAACATGCTTAGAGTTAATTTTAAAAGACATATATGGAGCTTATAGAAATAAAATTATTACATGTTATCTTTTATATTCCAGGACTACTAAATAAGTACAAAAAAAACCAAACCTCTGTCCTTGGGTAGCTTATCATTTATGGAGGTAGAGACCTCCTCAAAACTGTTAGTGATCCAGGTAATACATGATAAAGTGTTAAATTATACTAAATCAACAAATGAGAGGTACATATAAAGCTAACTATTGCAAAAGTAGTATTTAGAAGAGGAACAATAGAAAAGAGAAGTAATTATGAACTAAAGTCTTCCTGAAAAGCTTCAGGGAGGAGGCTGGACCCAAGCTTAGTCTTGAAATAATAGAGCATCACCTTGGTGGACGTTTATTTTTGAGTTCTGCTTTTTTCATGGACTTTATCTTTGCAAAGACAAATTTATGCTTTGAGAAATCAAACAAATCATTCTTTTGTATAATGGAATCTTTGTGGCTCACCAGTAGTTGTTAACCTGGGTACCACTGAAATCTAAAAATTGTGAATTGTAAAATAGAAATAGACACAAACACACACATACAAAATTTTCATGTAATTTCAAGCAGTTCTCAGACTTCTGCTTAAGAACTCACCAGGCATTAATCCTATAGTTGTTCTCCTAAATTGTTCTTAATCTTCGGAACCCATAAACTTGTGTTTGTAGAGAAGTGACAATATATTACTACTAAATTCTATCAACTACTACTATGAAATTTCTTTTATCTAGAGTGTGTTCTGATAGCAGCCGCACTTTTCTGGAATAATAATAATTTATAGTTTATAAAGTGATGCCATGTACCCAATCTCATTTTACACATGGAGTAATAATGTATACAGGCTTGTAGGTAAGCAAGAATTACCCTCTTTTTGCTCCTGTTCTTTTTAAGAGCTACTTTTATTGTGGCAAATGCATATAACATAAAGTTGGTCATTTTAACGATTTTAATGCATATAATTCAGTGACATGAAGTACATTCACAGTATTGTGCAACCATCAGCACAGTCCAATTCCAGAACTTTTTCATCACTTATGAAGGAAACCCTGTACCCATTAAGTAATCACTCCCAATCCCTCCTTCCCCTTAGACCCTGGCAAGGACTGATCTACTTTAAGTCTCTATGGATTTGCCTATTCTGGACATTTCACATAAATGGAATCATATACTGTATGGCCTTTGTGTTTGGCTTATTTCACTTAGCATAATGTTTTCAAGGTTCGTCCTTGTTATAGCATGAATAAATACTTCATTCCTTTTCATAGCTAAATAATATTTCATTATATGGCTATACCATATTTTGTTTATCCATTCATCATTTAATAGATAATTGGGTTATTTTTACTTTTGTCTATGATGAATATTGGTGCTATGGACATTTGTGTACAAACAGGTGTGAACACCTGTTTTCTGTGGAATTATTGGATCGTATGGTAATTCTATGTTTAACTCCTTGAGGAACCACCAAACTGTTTTCACAGTGAGTGTACCATTTTACATTATCATCATCAGTGTGTGAGGGTTCCAATTTATCCACAACTTCATTAACACTTGTTATTTTCTTTTTTTCAAAAAAAAAAAAAAATCTAGCTATAGTAGTGGGTGTAAAGTGGTATCTCATGGTTTTGATTTGCATTTCCCTAATGACTGATGTCATTCAGCATCTTTTCATGTGCTTGTTGGTTGTTTGTATATCTTCTTTGAAGAACTGTCTTTTTAAGTCCTTTGTCCATTTTTGTATTTGTTTGCTTTTTTGTCATTGAATTTTAGGAGTTCTTTATATATTCTGAATATTTACACCTCATCAGATATATGATTTACAAGTATATTTTCCTATCCTGTGAATTGTTTCTTCACTCTTGTGATAGTGTCCTTGTGATAGTGATTCACAGAAGTTTTTAATTTTGATGAAGTCCAATTTACCTAATTTTTCTTTTGTTGCCTGTGCTTTTGGTGTCATACCCAAGAAATCCTTGCCAAATCTAATGTCATAAAGATTTTCCCCTATGTCTCCAAGAGTTTTATAATTTTAGCACTTTTATGTTTGGATATTTGATCTATTTTGAGATAATTTTTGTAGATGGTGTTTCTGTCTTTTTTTTTTTTTCTATAGTTGAAGAAAGTTTAGTGTGAAGTCATGGATAACATATAAATCATCTGTCTTATCAGTGATTTTTCTTCTAGACCATGGGTTGATAAACTATGGCTCACAGGTCAACTCTGGTTCGCCATCTGTTTTAATACAACCCATGAGTTAAAGAATGATATAATTTAAAATTTTTAAGTTAAAAAATTTTAATAGTTGAAAACAATAATGTAACGTGAAAATTTCATTGTCCACGAATAAAGTTTTAGTGGAACACAGCCACATTCATTTGTTTATGTATCATTGATGGCTGCAAAGTATATCAGGTGTTTTGCGTAAGTGACTAAGAACTGAGCCCCTGAGTCAAGATTTATATCAGATCAACCTGGTTTTCAGAGAAGCCTCTGTGCCGCTGCCGCCCAGCACCCCCAAGGTTGTTCTTCTTAATCCTAGTTTTGTTCTTTTTAAACTAGAGGTGTATAGTTACTATTTAATCCTTTTTTTTTGTTTCATTATTGGCAAACAATAGATTATTGCCTGCTTTCAGCTATGTGGTGGTGATAGGAAAAATGTTTTGAAAGCAAGTGGAGTTCTATAGGTGAAAATTAAATGTGTTAAAGTACTGCAGGTTAAGCACCTTGACTTGGTCAGAAATATTTTTTTTAATACATTTATTTATTTATTATTTATTTATTTATTTTAGGCTGTGTTGGATCCTCGTTGCTGCATGCGGGCTTTCTCTAGTTGTGGTGAGCAGGGGCTACTCTTCATTGCGGTGTGCAGGTTTCTCATTGTAGTGGCTTCTCTTGTTGTGGAGCACGGGCTCTAAGCACATGGGCTTCAGTAGTTGTGGCATGTGGGCTCTAGAGCGCAGGCTCAGTAGTTGTGGTGCATGGGCTTAGTTGCTCCGCGGCATGTGGGGTCTTCCAGGACCAGGGCTTGAACCCATGTCCCCTGCACTGGCAGGCGGATTCTTAACCACTGCGCCACCCTGGTCAGAAATATTGACTCAGCCTTGAAAGTTTGACTCAAAGCACCTATAACCCTAACAATCTTTTGTGAAAAATCTCTCTTATTTTATAGACATCTGTCTACACTGTTGCTTCCTTATCGTGTTGCTTCTTTTTTTCTTGCATTTTTAATAAGAGGCATCCTTTTTTTCAAAGAAATCTTATTTGATCCTTTTTTTCTGTATTTTTAAAATAAATATAATTTAACAATAAACTACATGTAGCTAAATATTTTATCTCAACTGCTTCTTTTGGTGACCTTGAATCTACTTGTAGATACTTATGAAAAATGAAAGGTTGGAAGCAGTTAAAGTCTATTGTGCAATGGTAAAAATGATGTTTATCTACTGAAATGAACTGTAAACATTTAATTAGTTTTAGTTTTTGTTGCTGATTTATTTGATTATAATAACATGAATCTTTGTTTCTTGCCTTCTAAAAGTTTTGGTAAAACACTTAAATATAAGCACATATAGCAGGAGAGGGTTCAACATGGTTACATAGGAGGAAACCAAACTAACCTCCTCCCACTGACAAAACAAATCTACAACTACGTATGGAATAATCCCCTCTGAAAGGGACCTGAAAACTAGATGAACAGAGTCTCCAAAACAAAAAGTCAAATGACGGCATCAAGACGGGTAGGAGAAACAGAGATATCATTATTCCAAGGGAAAAAAAACATCCCAGACATGGCAATTCACAATTAGGAAGGATTGCAAAGGTACAGTTATATTCCCCAAGGAGTGAGGGATTTGAGCTCCACATCAGGCTCCTCAACCCTTAGATACTAAACAGGAGACACAAGCCCTCAAAACACCTGACTTTGAACACCAGTAGGGAATCCATCCAGGAAAACTGTAGAACTACAGGGAACAGAAAACCCACTCTTAAAGGGCTTGCATGCAGACTCACCTGACCAGCACAGAAACACTGGGTTGAAACATGCATGGACCATAGGAGAAAGGAACACACTTACTAATCATGAAGCATCTGACAGAGAGGCAAGAACCAGCTGGGACACTCCCCAAGGACTGAGACACTGGTGGGAGCCATTTTTGTGATCTCAGGCTATCTTGCCAATACTGGCACTGGAAGGTGACATTTTGGGAATCTCCATCTAACTTGTTAGCACCAGTGGGTGTGCTCCATTGAGAGCCCCACCCACTCTGCACCTCAGCTGTGCCTCACAGCCTGCTGGGCAATAACCCCAGCCACTAGCACCCACGGCCACTGCTGCCAGATCCCACAGCCATTCCAGAGGTTAGCTCTACCCACCAGTGTGCCGCAGCAACAACTGTGGGCCTGTGACAAGAGGGTGCATGCAGTTCACATAGGAGACACCCCTTGAACACTTGGCTCTGTGACCAGGCAGGATTGCCCTTCTGAGCCCCATGGGACATCTCCTACATAAAGCCACTCCTTCAACACTGGGAGAGGTAGCTGATTTACCAAATATGTAGAAACAAACACAAAAAAATGAAGAGACAGAAGAATATGTTCTAATCAAAAGAACAAGACAAAACCTCAGAAGAAGAAGTAAACGAAACAGATAAGCAATCTACTTGATAAAGAGTTAAAAGTAATGGTCATAAAAATGCTCACTGAACTTGGGAGAAGAATGGGCCAACACAGTGAGAACTTTAACAAAGAGATACAAAATGTAAGAAAATACCAAACGGAAGTTATAAATGAAGTGAAAAATACACTAGAGGGGTTCAGTAGCAGATTGGATGAAGTAGAAGAACAAATCAGTGAGCTGGAAGACAAAGCAAAGGAACTCATCCAGACAGAGCAGCAAAATGAAGAAAGAATTTTAAAAAGTGGAGATACCTTAAGGGACTTCTGGGAAAACATCAAGTGGAATAACATTTGTATTACAGGGGTCTCCGAAGGAGAAGAGAGAGAGAAAGGGCCAGAAATATTTGAAGAAATAATGGATGAAAACTTCCCTAATTTGAGGAAGGAAACAGACATCCAGGTCCAGGAAGCCCAGAAGAGTTTTGAATAGGGTGAACCCAAAGAGGCACGAAGGTACATTATAACTAAAATGGTAAACGTTAAGGATGTACAGAAAACCCTAAAAATAGCAAGAGAAAAACAACTTGTTATGTACAAGGATACATAACATAAGGATATAAGCTGCTTTTTCAGCAGAAACCTTAGGGACCAGAAGAAAGTGATATGACATATTCAAAGTGCTGAAAGGGAAAAAACTTTCATACAAAAATTCTCTACCCAGCAAGATAATCATTCAGAATTGTATGAGAGATTAAGAGATTTCCAGATTAACAAAAGCTAAAGAAGTTCATCACCACTAAGCCAGCCTTATAAGATATATTAAAGAGACGTCTTTAAGCTGAAAAGAAATTGTACTAATTAATAATAAGAAAACATGTGAAAGTAAAAATCTCCCTGAAAAAATAAGCATATAACAAAGGTAGTGGATCAATCACTTATAAAGCAAGCATGAAAGTTGAAAGACAAAAGTAGTAAAATTAACTAAAACTACAGTATTTACTTAAGGGAGAAGTAAGATAAAGCGAAGTAAAATGTGTCATCAGAAGTGTAAAATGTGGGTGGGGAGTTTAAAAATATAAAGCTTTAATGTGTTCAAATTTAAGTTGCTACCAACTTAAAACAGAATGCTATTTACATAGTATGTTATATGTGAACCTCATAGTAATCACAAGGAAGAAACTTAAAGTGAATACACAAAAGAAAGTGAGAAAGGAATCGAAACATAACACTAAAGAAAACCACCAAAACTTAAGGGAAGAGAGAAAGAGAAGAAAGGAACAGAGGGGAACTGTAAACACAACCAGAAAACAATTAACAATATACCAATAGGTGTGTGCCTATCAATAATTACTTTAAATGTAAATGGACTAAATTTGCCAATCAAAAGATATAGAGTGTTGAATGGTAAAAACAAAAACAAAAGCGAAAACAAAACAAGGCCCATCTATATGCTGCCTACAAGAAACTCACATCAGAAATAAGGACACACACAGACTGAAGTTTAAGGGATGGAAAAAAATATTCCATGCAAATGGAAATGAAAAGAAAGCTGGAGTAGCTATACTCATATCAGATGAAATAAACTTTAAAACAAAGACTATAATAAAAAAGAAGGGTTTTACCTAATGATAAAGGGGTCAATCCAGCAAGAAGATATAACATTTATAAATGTGTATTCACCCCACATTGGAACACCAGGATATATAAAGCAAATATTAATGGACGTAAAGGGAGAAATTAAAAGCAATACAATACTAGTAGGGGACTTCGACACACCCCACTTACATCAATGGATAGATTATTCAGGCAAAAAAATCAATAAGGAAGCAACAAATTTAAATGATACATTTGATCAGATGGACTTAGCAGATATATATGGAACATTCCATCCAAAAGCAGGATGGAAAAAAGCAATAGACAAATGAAACTGAGAGCTGGTTCTTTCAAAAGATAAACAAAATTGACAAGTCATTAGCTAGACTAAAGAAAAAAAGAGAGAGGACTCAAATAAATAAAATCAGAAACGGAAGAGGAGAAGTTACAACTGATACCACAGAAATACAAAGGATCGTAAGAAAACTACTACGAATAATTATACGCCAACAAATTAGGCAACTTAGAAGAAATAGATAAGTTTCTAGAAACATACAATCTTCTAAGACTGAATCATAGAGAAATAGAATATCTGCAAAGACCAAACTCTAATAAGGAGGTAGAAACAGTAATCAAAAAGTTCCCAACAAACAAAAGCCCAGGACAAGACAGCTTCTCTGGTGAATTCTACAGAACATTCCAGGAAGACTTAATACCTGTTCTTCTCAAACCCTTCCGAAAAATTGAAAATGTGGGAAATTTTTCAAACACATTTTATGAAGCCAGCATTACCCTGATACCAGAACCAGTCAAGGACACCCAAAAAAAAAAAAAAAGACAGGATAATACTCTTGATGAATATGGATTCAAACATCCTCAACAAAATGTTAGCAAACTATATCCAACAATACATTAAGAGGATCATACACCACCAAGTGGTATTTATTCCAGGGTTGCAAGGATGATTCAACATCCACAAGTCAATTAATGTTATTTATCATGTTAACAAAATGAAGGAAAAAGATTATATGATCATCTGAATAGATGCAGAAAAAGCATTTGACAAAATTCAACAGCCATTTATGATAAAATCTCTCAACAAAGTGGGTATAAAGGGAACATACCTCAACATAGTAAACGCTACATATGACAAACCCACAGCTAACATCATACTCAGTGGTGAAAAGCTATTAGCTTTCCCCCTAGGATCGGGAATAAGACAAAAACGCCCACTTTTGCAACTTTTATTCAATATAATATTGGAAGTTCTAGCCACAGCAATCAGGCAAGAAAAATAAATAAAGGGCATCCCTGCTCATGAATTGTAAGAATTAATATTGTTAAAATTAATAAAAAAGTAATTTACAGATTCAATGCAATCCTTATCAAAATGCCATTGGCTTATTTCACAGGACTAGAACAAATAATCCTGAATTTTGTGTGGAACCACAAAAGACCCCAACTAACCAAAACAATCTTGAGAAAGAAGAAGAAAGCTGGAGGCATTGTATGTTCAGTTTTCAAACTATACTACAAAGTTATAGCAATCAATATAATATGGTACTGGCACAAAAACAGACACATAGATCAACAGAATAGAATTGAGAGCCCAGAAGTAAACCCACAAATACATGAACAGTTAAACTATGACAAAGGAGCAAAGAATATAAAATGGAGAAAGAACAGTCTGTTCAATAAATGGTGTTGGGAAAACTGGACAGCCACATGCAAAAGAATAAAACTAGACCACTATCTTATGCCATACCTAAAACTTGAGTCAAAATGGGTTAAAAACTTGAATGTAAAGTCTGAAATCATAAAATTCTTAGAAGAATACATAGGCAGTAACCTCACTGACATCAGTCTTAGCAATGTTTTTGTGGATCTGACTTCAAAGGCAAGGGAAACAGAAGCAAAAATAAACAGATGGGACTACGTCAAACTAAGGAGCTTCTGTATAGCAAAGGAAACCATGATAAAAATGAAAAGGCAACCTACCAAATGTGAGAAGATATTTGCAAATCATATATCTGATAAGGAGTTAATACCCAAAAGAACTCATACAGCGCACAACCAAAAACCAACCTGATTAAAAAGTGGGCAGATAATCTGAATAGACATTTTTTCAAGGAAGGCATACAGCACACAGGTAGCCAACACGCATGAGAAAAGATGTTCAACATCACTATCAGGGAAATGCAAATCAAAACCTTAATGAGATTGAATGGCTATTATCAAAAAGACAAGGAATAGGGACTTCCCTGGTGGCATAGTGGTCAAGACTCCGTGCTCCCAATGCAGGGGGCCCGGGTTCGATCCCTGGTCAGGGAACTAGATCCCACATGCATGCTGCAACTGAGAGTTCGGATGCCACAACTAAGGAGCCCACATGCCGCAACTAAGGAGCCCATGAGCCGCAACTAAGACCCAGCACAACCAAATAAATAAATATTAAAAAAAAAAAAAAAAAGACGAGGAATAGCAAATGTTAGAGAGGATGTGGAGAAAAGGGAACCCTTGTGTACTGTGTGGGGACTGTAAACACAGTCCCAACAGTATGGAGCCACTATAGAAAAACAGTATGGAGAGTCCTCAAAAAAAAAAAAAAAATTAAGAATAGAACTACCATATGACCCAGCTATTCCATTTCTGGATATTTATCTGGAGGACACGAAAACACTAATTCAAAAAGATATATACACTTCTGTAGTCATTGCAGCATTATGTACAATAGCCAAAACCAAGATATGGTAACCTTTATCAGTGGATGAATAGATAAAGAAGATGTGGTGTGTGTGTGTATGCACACACACACACATAAACACATATTACACACAAAGGAATACTACTTGGCCATAAATAAGCATGAAATCCTGCTATTTGCAATCACTTGGATGGACCTTGAGGGTTTTATGCGAAGTGAAATAAGTCAGACCGAGAGAGACAAATACCATATGACTGAAATCATATGTGGAATCTGAAAAAAAAATTAACAAACAAAACAAAAATTCAAAGATCCTGAGAACAGATAAGTGGTTACCAGAGGGGAAGGGACTTGATGGGGGTGGGTGAAATGGGTGAAGGGGGTCAACTGTATGGTGATGGATAGTAACTCAGCTTGTGGTGGTGATCACTGTAGTGTGTACAAATGTTGAACTATAATGCTGTACACCTTAAACGTATATGATAAAAATAAATATGAAAGAATTTTGGGACTTTATTGGTGATTATACATACATACCTGCTCCCACCCCCAAACATACAAACACATTAATTTAAACTATTGATGGATTAAATATATTAAATTTCTAATGTTTGATTGTACCTTTGATTTTGAGAAAACACCTCTGTCATAAAATTATAATGCTTCTGGAACTTCCTGACTTATTCCAAGTCTAGTTTAAGAGGCATTCAGTTTAATTCATAATTTACTGGAGTAGACATTGTAAGATAAGGCTTTATTAATATGAGTTCAACAATCTGTTTTATTGATAATCTTTTCAATAGCAGTTTTTTTTTTGCGAGGCAGAGACAATCTTTAAATCAGATAATCCATTCAAAAAATATAAAATTGCCATTGGAACAACTACCCTGATGAACTACTACTACCATAAACAGCTACTATTAAGAGTTGCATGGTGCCATGCATGCCAGTTTGACCTATCTGGGAGGTCAGTGAAGACTTCCCTTGAGCCGAGATATGAAAGATGAGTAGAAGTTAACTAATCTTTGGGAGGAGAGAAAATCATTCGAAGCAGAAACCCTGTGGTTACTTGGAGTTTTACAAGAATAAGGATCAGCCAGTATGATAAGAGGAAAAAATCTGATGGGTGTGATACAAAATGAGGCTAGAAGGGTAGAATTGGGTCAGATTACCCATGGTCTTTTATAACATGTCTTAAAGAAATTATCTTTCCTAAGAGCAAGTGTTCTAAGCAAGCTGAAGGACATGTTTTGAAAATTTTTACTCTGGTTTTTCCGTAAATTATGATTGTGGGAAGGGAAGTGAGGCAGGATGAATATGGATTGATGTAAGAGAGGTCATAGTAGCCTGCAGTTGGATGGTAGTGATGGTGATGATGATGGCAAGTGATGGAGATAAGTGATAGATTCCAGAAATATTTAGGAGATTAAATTTACAGGACTTTGAATGGGGGAGTGAGAGAGTGTAGGGCATAAGGATAACTTCAAGATCTGGCTTTTTACAGTCTTCATGGAGGGTATTACCATTTACTGAAATAGGACAGTTGTTTTTATTGGCTTATTTATTTAAAATAGGGAAATTGGGGAGGGGAAAACATTTATGCATTCCCTTTGGACCTGTTTGAGATTCATGAGCTGTTGGATATTTATGTTTTGATCTCAGAGGAGAAATCTGAGATGAAGAAATAAATTTGTGAGGTTCACTCTGACTACCCATTTAACAGTGAAACACTACCATCCTCTGCCCCCCACACTCTTTTGATTCTTCCTCCCATGCTGTCCCCCTGCCACAGCACTTATTTTCTAACATACTGTGTCATTTGTCATATGTCATATGATACATATATATGTGTCCCATATTGTCTGTTTATGTATATTTTTTATATCCTCCCCCAAATCCCAACAGGTGAGCTCCAGGAGGGCAAGAATTTTTGTCTGTTCATTGTTCCTCTCAGGTGAAAATCAGTGCCTGGCACTTAGTAGGCCTTCAATAAATATTCGTTGAATGTTGAATGAATGAATGAGTGAATGAATGAATGGAGTGAGATAGGAAGAGGGATATTTCACTGTTTTTAAGAGATAGGAAGAAATAACAGGGAGGATGTAGTTGTGTTTGCTTTACATTTTGGAAAGATGTCAGAGTTCTTGCCTGATGGTTATTTTCTCTAAAGTTGTATAAAATGTCATCATCTCACAGAGAAAGGAGCATCTGTCAGAGGATCAAGGAAAATGGAGATTTGCAATAGCCATGGTGAAGTGTGGGAGAATGTATTAACCAGAGAAATGTAGTATTGTTTCCTTGTGTGGAGGGCTCCTTTGAATTCAGCAGTGATGAGTTAATAATGGAATCAGCTTGCCCTTTGAAGATCTTTCTCTAGTAGTTGCTTGGCTGCTCAGGTGCAGTCATGCATGGAGAAAGTGGATAAAATAGGGTATCTGAGTTATTAATTTTGGTGGAAGAGCATTTTGAATGATGATCAGAGTCCAGGGTTTTACCTTGGCAGTGGATGGATAAAGTGGTGTGAAGGAGAATATCATTGGAGATAACCTGAGGGCATATCCTTGGAAAGGTAGTTTTCTTGGATCTGAATGTTATCTAAGGTAATGACAAGACTTAGGGGAAGGAGGCTGTAACCTGGGTGTCAAAGATTTAGGCAAATATGAGGAGAGACCGGTACGTTAGGAAATGATAGCAGTGAGGAGGGGAGAGATGGCAATATAGGTGAGAGGGCCTTGAGTATCAAAGAAATGGGTGGTTTTGTTTACTTTTTAAAAAATATGATGGTAGAAGAATAAGTTCTGGAGGTTGCACTGGGACCAGGGCCCTGAGGGTAACTATGACGAGGAAAAAAAACAAAAAGAAAACACACGGAGAAGCGGCCACCATGTGAATGGGCTACAAGGAAGTATTGTACTCAGGGGAGGGACAACTTTGTTTTAAAGTAAAGAGATACAATCAGAGAAAAGCTGGAAGATGAAATTTCCTGGTTATTGTTGAAGACAATGTCAGAGGGCATTTGGAATGATTTGGAAGGTAGAGTGAATTGGCTGGAAAAGTACATGGCATCCTGGCAATAGACCTTTAACAACATGGTGAAAGGCACTGTGGTCTTAGTTTCAGCTACCTTTTTTTTTTAATTGAAGTGAAATTCACATAACATATATTAACCATTTTAAAGTATACAACTTAGTGGCATTTACTGTGTTCACAATGTTGTACACCCCATTATCCCCCAAAGAGATCCCTTACCCATTAAGCAGTCACTTTCTATTCCTCCCTTTTGGATCAGCAGTCTTTGTGAGGATGATGGGCACGGAGCCTAATGGCAGAGAAACATGAGTCACTTGGCTGGTTGATGGTGGACTTAGAGCACACTCGTTGGAATGTGTGGTAGAGGCTCTAGAAACTGGATGTGCTGCTGTTGCTTCATATTGTAACTCATAAGACTCACATATTTCGGAAACCAGACTCTTTATTACTAAAAATAGCTCCTCTCTGTCCGAACTTAGATATTTCTCTCAATTTATACGATAATCCTCCCAGCAACTGAGGACTAAGCCCTGATAGCCTTTTTACCTCTTCCACAGTTATCACCATACTCTTATAAATTTCTTCCATCCTTTCCATTCCCACTGCTGTCACTATAACCTGGATCCTTATTAACTTATGCCTGAATTTTCATAACAAGTCTCCCTGCCTCCAGTTTCTTTATCCTCTAATGGATGGTGTGGTCCATCTTAGATACTGCCGCTAGATATTTATAACCTGGTACTCAGGGCCTTCTACAATTTACGCTTTCTCTTATGGTTGTTTTGGTGATCAAATGAGATAAGTGAAATATTGCACAGATATCAAGTATTACTATAGGTATTAGACTTCATCTTTGCCCTCACTGTTACCTTTACCAGCTTCCTGTTTCAGTCAAACTGGTCTAGTCAGTATCCGTGAGCATACTTAGTGCTTTTTACCTCCCTTGGCATCTTTGTTACAGCAATTCCACTTCCCTGGAATGCTCTTCTCCCTTTCTTTTCACTTATATAATTTCTGCATCCTTTATGAAGTCTTTACTTGTTTGCATTTCAGTAATCATTCATTTATTTGAAATTAGTTGGAACATAGGTTATTATACCACTCATTTGGCATTAGGCTATTCTGCCTTAAATTATTGTTTGTTTTTAACTGTATTTTAACTATCCAGATAGTTGTAAAAGTTTTGAGGGTAGGAACATGTTACCCAGCACCTAGCTTAGTATTCTGAATCTAAACTATTGACAATTGATTTGTGATTATGATACTATACGGTATTGAGAGAGTCACCAGAAATCCTTTTAGGAAATATTTGTCTGCCCTTTCTCCCCAGCTCCCTTTTTTTTGCTTTTGTTTTTGTTAACACATTGCTTTTCAGTATGATATTTTAACTAAAAGTGATTTTTTCCCATTGAACTTGATATTAGTTTATAATCTTAATTCAGGTGGGGAGAGTTAAAGTTAGATCATTTTTCAATACTTAATAATTCTATATGATTAAAAAATTAGCAAATGTAGGAAGTTATATAGTGACTGTTGGAAAGTCTCTATTTGTCCCTCACTCACCAAGTTCCTTCACAGACCCCTTCTTATGTAATGCTATTTTTAGATTGTTGTATATCCTTACAACTTTTTTCTATACAAGTACATAATCTTATTTTCAGTTCCTTTTTCAACAAAGGTTGCACATTATATATGCTTTTCTCCATCTTATTTAACAATTATACAATGGAAATTTTTTCATATCAGTACATAGAGAACTTCCTCATTTTTTTTTACATTTGTGAAGTATTGCATTGTGTGGTTGTATTACACTTTATTTACGTTGCTCCGTATTGCTCATTCCATTTAGATTTGGCTAGGATGAAGATAGCACCACATTCTTCTATTGTTGTGCTTTTAATTACTACTTAAAAGAACCATAACCAGGATGATACCTATAGAGGAAATAACAATGACCATCAAATTTGTTTTTTCATGCACTTGACAAAGCAGATTTAAATGAAATTCAAGGAAAATCATGTGTGTTGAATGCCTGCCAGATACTGTAGAAATGTTTTTATTCTCAGAAGTTATAACAACTTTTTAGAAAGGAAAATCTTTGAATCTGACATACGTGCCTAAAATAAGAATTTCTCCTTTCCCTGGTGAAAAATAACATACAAGTTTTGTCTATCATGTTAAATGGAGACTGTTTCATGAATTGCTCAGGAAATTGCTCTGAGTTCAGTCATGAGAAACTGCAATACAAAAAGTGTAGTGAATCAGTCCCCAGCTGGGTCCCAAGAAATTAAAAGCTCCCAAGAAGCAGGATTGTTCTGAATGGCAGGGTCATTCAAAGTGAGGAAGATGTGGAGAAACCAGAAGGTTTTAGTTGTATGTTAGGCACTCCAACTGAGAAGAACTAGAATTTAAGGTAGCTCTCTGTGACTGGAGTGCAAACCAAGGCTCTGCAAACTTCCAGAAAGAGGGAAACCAGAGACAGGAAAGGAAATATGTAACAGAGAGGGAGAACTAAAATGGTAAGCACTGACGTGAAAAAAATACATTTTGTGGATAAGCGTAAAGCAGCAAACTGAGAGGAAAAATTCAGATAAACTAGAAATCTTTGGGAAAGGAAACTGAGACAAGGAACTTTCAAGAGATATCCAGGAATTGATACAGATTTTGCCTATTTCTGGAAATAATGCATAATAACAAGTACCTAAATATTCAGAAGATCTAGATTAGAGTATTATTCCTGAATGAAAGGATATTGACATACTTTAGAAAGATCTTCAGTGATCAGTATTGCTCCTGTGAAACAGTTTTGCTTTAACGTTAATTCTCAAGTAACCAGAGTATTTAGCAAGGACCCATCCCTGATCATTCCGGTTAAGTACAATTTACTGTAAATAATTGTTGATGAGGTCACATGAAAGACTTGAAATGATAACTTTAATACTGAATTTTCTTACTGAGAGTTGAATTCTGGGTAATTGTGTTTGGCTTAGTACTCATAGTGTCTCTTTTTACTTTTTTCACTTAAGTAATTTCATATATTTGCATATAAGTGAGTATCACATTTTTGTGTCTAAAGTGGTATGTTTCATCTACTGAATGCCTGTGAACATGGATTCCATTCTTCATCCGTTAACCTGTTTACCAAACGCTATATAATTATGTGAAGTTTTATGCATGCATTTATTTGGTCATTAAATAACATTCATTTCCACTTTGTGATTAGTACTGAAATTAAGATACAGAAAAAAAAAATACAGTTGCTCTGCTGCCCTGTGAACTTAAATAAGAGCTCCTAAGCCCAGGATGTCACATTTCAGACAACCTTAAATATTCTCAAAAATTACTTCAGGTTGCAGCGTGAAATTTCCCCATGCCTGGAAATGTTATCATATACAATATAGAGTGTTATAAAAGTTACACAGTAAACCTTTTCAAATGTGCCATCTTTATAGCATATTGTTTATTGATTTTCTACCTCTACATTGTTGTCACATTGAGTATATCCCCATGAAGATGGAACATCTCTCATTACAGAGTCCATCTGCCTCTCTTTCCATAATACTGTAAAGGTGTTCATGGTGTTCATGTGGGCACAGGTGAAAGTCCTTACTGAAAGACCAAAATCACTTAGGCTCCCTGACTCAGTAGTATTGGAGATCTCCCATAGAATTAATCCTAATTCCTTATGTTGGCTTTCTTTGGAGAAAGTGCCCTCTGATTATGCTGGACCCACTTCTTATCTTAATAAACAAACAAAAATGTGCCTTGCTTTGAGACCCAATGACTGGTAATTTAGACTGGTTTTTAAATAAGGAATGTACCAGGAAATATTTTGTTTCTTAAAGAAATAGCTAAGGGCTTCCCTGGTGGCACAGTGGTTGAGAATCTGCCTGCCAATGCAGGGGGCACGGGTTCAAGCCCCGGTCTGGGAAGATCCCACATGCCGCGGGGCAACTGGGCCCGTGTGCCACAACTACTGAGCCTGCGCATCTGGAGCCTGTGCTCCGCAACAAGAGAGGCCACGATAGTGAGAGGTCCGCGCACCGCGATGAAGAGTGGCCCCCGCTCGCTGCAACTAGAGAAAGCCCTCGCACAGAAACGAAGACCCAACACAGCCAAAAATAAATAAATAAAAATAAATACATTTATTAAAAAAAAAAAGATAATTATTAAAAAAAAGATATACTGCAACTTAAATAGCAATAGAAAACTCATTCTATTAAAAAAAAAAAGAAATAGCTAAGGTAGTTGACATTATCTAATGAAGGCATGTCCTTCAAAAAGGTATGTTGGTATATAATTGCGATCTCTCTGTTGTGATCTGTGTCTTTTCACTATTTTCAGTTGAAAGATCAGATATTATTGAAAGACACATTCAGAATTTAATGATTTTTTAAAATGAACTTATTATCAGCAGTGTCATTTTTGTGTGAAGTGAGTGCACATGTCATTGGATAGACCATTCAAAATTACAAAATATATGTCCATGCATAGACCAGTTTAAGAGTAATGTATAGATTAGTTTCCTAACAGTCATATATCTAACATTATAGCAGTGGTCTATAAATGTAAGCAAAGTTAATAACTCTTTTACTCTGATTGAAAATTTAACACTTTGACCTATAGCTAATCTGTTTTTTTTTCTTTAATAGATCTTTATTGGAGTATAATTGCTTCACAATACTGTGTTAGTTGCTGTTGCACAACAAAGCGAATCAGCCATATGTATACACATGTCCCCATGTCCCCTCCCTCTTGAGCCTCCCTCCCATCCTCCCTATCCCACCCCTCTAGGTCATCGCAAAGCACCAAGCTGAGCCGATCTCCCTGTGCTATGCTGCTGCTTCCCACCAGCCAACTATTTTACATTCGGTAGTGTATGTATGTTGATGCTACTCTCACTTCGCCCCAGCTTCCCCCTCCCACCCTGTGTCCTCAAGTTAATCTGGTTTTTATCTTTTATTTATTACTCATTTGTACTTGTTCAATAATCCCAAAGCACTTGGGATTCACAGTGCCAATCAGAGTTGAAAGAGAGCCCTGAAATGTAGCAACTGTTGGTCAAGAACCAAACCAGAGACCCACAATAGCCCTCTGACTCTTCTATATCCTGCTATTTATTAATCAGCCAACAGTAACAGTGCACCCACTTTTATCTGACCTCGCTTTGCAGATGCCTCCTTAAAATGCCAAAATGCTTGAGTGACTGTTTCACCTAATGTGGCATAATTATTCTGTTGTTTAATTCAAATGGTCTGGGAAAAAAGACACTACATGCAGTGTTGTAGTGTCCTTTTCATTTACTATTATATCCTGAACATTTTCCATGCCATTAGGTGTTGATTTCCAAAATTTTTCCTTAGGAATATATATTAATGAATTCTGTGTGTCATAATGTTGGGCTGGCCAAAAAGTTCATTCGGGATTTTCCGTGAATGGAAAAACCCGAATGAACTTTTTGGCCAACCCAATATATTTAACAGTCATCTATTGCTGGACATGTGAGTTGTTTCCAGTATTTCATTATTCTAAGCAGTCTTGTAACTTAATATTTGCACATACCTGTACAGATACAGATATACTCCAAATTTAAAAGTCTTTTATATAAATATATATAATCTCATTTTAATATTTTCTCTACTTGTGCCTTCACACATATGTAAGTAAACCTGCTTTGGTATGTTCTTCTGGTATAGATTTCAGTAAAAATAATTGATAATCTTATATCAGAAGGATAATTTCAATTTCCAGTCAATTATATAAGCCATACACGTGATGTCATCGAAGACCTGAGTACTCGGGAAAGGCTTTTTGAAATATTAGTATTTACAACTGGACCTTTGTGTAAGTACTCTTGGTTGCGTAATCAGTGGGTTTCTCTTTTTCCTTCCTTGCAGAGCTCTAATTTTGTTCTTGTGTAGGTTGGTGTACCTATACATGACACTATCTATGGCTTAAAAACACTAAGACATTGTTTCTCAGTGGAGATGGCAGAGTGGGGAAGAAGAAAAAGGGCTCTTTGCTAAAGATTATTGGTCTTCAATTAACTTATTCCAGAGCTGCCTTATCTTCCAGACTTCTTGTTATATGAAGTAGTAAATGTTCTTGTAGTTTAAGCCATTTTGAGTGGTGCTGTTACTTGCTCCTGAAAGCATATTAGTGAAACTTTGAGAGGTAGAAGTGGTTTTGAAAAAGATGAAAAATCCTGCACGTAACATTTTCAGTGGGAGAAATCACATAAGCAAAGGTGAGAACATGTTCAAGGAGTCATCAGACTGATGGACATATATAAGCTTCTCATGCCGTCCACCAGAAAAGGGAGAGTTGCCACATCAGACTCTGTTTTCAACAAAAGTGAGAATCTCAGTTCTAAAGAGTCCTTTAGGATTCTCAGGGAAATCTGAAGACTTCTTACCTCATTTTCTCCAGCAAGCTTGAAACTTGGCTTTTAGGTTTAAATTGTATGTCTAATTCTTCTATGAAGAAAGTTATAGTCAAAATTCTGTCCCAGGAACTCGTTAGGGAAACACTAGTTTAGTGTCGTGTGCTCACACATAGCCCTGGTCTGTAGCATAAAGTGTGAGGGTTGTGCTAGCACGGAACCTATAGGTAGTTAATGGTGACAGTTTATTACGTAGTACTTTTCTTGCACCTTTCAAAATACTTAGTTCCCCATTAATGGGGAGATTGATCTTTCTCATCCTTTCCCCCATGGGAGTAGGGTGAGAGTCCCAAATTAATACCTTATCTTTACACAATTCATTAAGAAAACAAATATTTAAGCACCTCCTATGTGCCAGACACTGTTTAAGGTCCTGGAAATATAATGGTAAACTAGCCTGAAGTTATCCTTAACTTAGGGCTGGGAGTTCAGATATATAAACAAGTAAATAATTTAACATAGTAGTAAGTTCTAGAAGAGTATACGTCAAGGTTATGATGTAGTATTTTAAATTACGTGAGCAAGAAAGGTCTCTCTGAGGTGACATTTGAATTGGCACCTGAATAGGGAACCAGGCGTGAAAAGAATATTTTAGGCAGAATGCAGTTAAAGACTAAAACAGGAGTGAGCTTGGGGTATTCAAGAATAAAAAGAAGGCAACTGTGCCTAGGGTTTAGGGAGAGAAGGGCAAAGGCTGAATCCTGTATGGCAGTGTAGATCATGATAAGGAATTTAAATTTTATTCTGTATACACTGGGGAGCCACCGTAGCATTTTAAGTAGGGACATGACATGATTTGAATTATAGTTTTAAAAGTTCATCTTGGCTAACGTTGAGAATGGTTTGTAAACTCTGCTTTATAAAGAGAACAGATATTAGCAGACACTAATAGACAATGTAAAGCCAGTATATAAATTATGGGAAGCCCTTATTTAAGTTCTTCTACCTTATTCCCATCCTTTTTTTAATTTTTATTTTTTTACTTTTGGTTCTTTTTAAAAGAGTAGGTTTAGCAGTATTTTAATTGACATTAATCTTCCTTATGTTTTTCCCTTATCATCAACTCCTTAGAGGAATATCTATCCATCTATTTTTCTATCAGGACTTAGTAGTTTCAGTTAATTACAGACTAACTAGCCACTTCAAAACTTAGTGAATTGAAACAACAAGGATTTATCATTTCTCATGATTTTGAGGGTTGACTGGGCTGCTCCTCTGTTGGTTTTGCCTAGGCTTACTCACGTGGCTCCATTTAGGTGGACGTTTGGCTAAACCGAAGGTCCAAGATATCCTTACCTACATGTCTGACTGTCAGTTGGTGTGCCTTGGTTCTCCTCTGTGTGGCCTCTCAACTTCCAATGAACTAGACCATCTTCTTTACATGGTAATTTCATGGTGGCTCTGCCAGAAAGAGAAAAGCAGAAGTTATCAGAGGCTCAAGGTTTAGTTTCAGACATTGTATGACCTCGCTTCCATCACTTTCTGTTGGTAAAATAAGTCCCGTCAGATCCCAGTCCTCTCTTTTGATGGGAAGAGGGGCAGAGTCACATTGCAAAGGAGCAATTATTATGACCATCTACAAAAATAATCTGCCACAGTCCACTCTGTGGCCACTAAAATTTATATTCCTGTCACATGCAGATACACTCATCCTCTCCCCTAATTCCCAAAATCTGATTGCAACCTTACTCTTCAAGTCCAAGATCTCTTGATCTGCATCAGGTCCAGATGTGAATAAGGTTCCTCAAATTCAGTTCCTCTGAACTCTTGATTCAGAGACCTGTGAACTAAAACAAGTACCAAATCAGTGATCTAGGTTTCTATTTCTAGCTTAAGAACTAGATAAAGATGAATAAATTAAACCCAAAGTAAGCAGAGGGAAAGAAATAATCAAGAACGATAATCAATGAAATAGAAAATAAGCAGGAAAATGAATGAAACCAATAGCAGGTTGGTTCTTTGAAAAACTTCATAAATTGACACACTGCTACCTACATTAATCAAGAAAAAAGGAAAAGATGCAAACTACCAATATGTGGAATGAAAAAGAGGATATCACTATAGATCCTACAAACATTAAAAGAATAATAAGAGAATATTATGAACAAATTTATGCCAATAAATTTAACAAGTTAGATAAATTATCAGATTCCTTGATGGACACAAACTATCAAGGCTCACTCAAGAAGAAAATAGATAACCTGAAAATCCCTGCGCCTGTTAAAGAAATCAGATTTGTAGATAAAAACCTTACCACACACACACAAAGAAAAGCAAAACTCCAAGTCAGATGGCTTCTCAGTGAATTCTCCCAAACATTTCAGGAAGAAATGGTGCCAATTCCACATAAGCTCTTCCCAAAAATAGAAAAGAAGAGGAACACTTCTCAACTCATTTTATGAAGCCAGTATTACTCTGATACCAAGACAAAGACGTGATAGGAAAAGAAATCTGTAAACCACTATCCCTCGGGAACACATGCAGAAATTCTTATTAAAATATTAAGAAATGATAAACAAAATAACAAATTGAATCCAGCAATATAATAAAAAGTTAACATATCATGACTAATGTAATGTCAAAAGATGTAAGTTTAGTTTAACGTTCCAAAGTCAATCAATGTGATTCACCATATTAACAGGCTAAACTAAAAGAACTATAATCATTTCAATAGATGCAGAAAAATACCATTCATGAAACAAAAAATCCCAAACTCAGCAAACTAACAGTAAAACAGAATTCCTTAAACTGATAAGGGGTATCTACCAAAAATCTAAAACTAGCATTATACTTAATAGAGAAAGACTGAATGCTTTCCTCCTATGACTGGGAACAGAGCAAGAATTTCTGCCCTTAGCACTTCATTCAACAGTGTGCTGGAGCTCCTAGCCCATACAGTAAGAAAGGAAAATAAATAAAAGGCTTATAGATTGGAAGAAAAGAGAGAAAACTGTCATTATTCACAGACAACCTGACTGTAGAAAATTCTATGGAATTAATTTTTTTAAAAAGCCTCTAGAACTATTAAATGAGTTTAGCAAAATCACAGGACGTATGGTCAGTATACAGAAATCATTTTTAGTTCTGTATACCCTTATCTGGTATTAGCAGTGAACATCTGGAAAGTCGAAGTTCAATAACAATGCCATTTACAATAATATAAAAAATGAAATACTTTAGAATAAATAATAAATGTGTATGAGACCTGATGCTGAAAACCACAACACACTGCTGATGTAAGTTAAAGAAGATCTAAATAAATGGAGATGTATGATATGTTCATGGAGCAGAAGACTCAATTTTAAAATTTCAGTTCTCCCCAGATTGATCCATAGATTCAACATGATCTCAGTCAAAACCCTAGGAGGATTTTTTGTAGAACTTGATTAGCTGGGTCTATAATTTATATAGAAATTCGGAAGACCTATCTGACCCATTTTAAAAAAAAAGAATGACAAAACTGGAGGAATTGCACTATTTGATTTTAAGACTTACTGAAAAGTTGTAATCAGAACAGTGTGGTATTAGCATAAGGATAGATCAGTTGAACAGAATAGAGTCTAGAAAGACCCACACATTTATGGTCAATTGATTTTTGACAAAGATGCCAAGGCAATTCATTGAGCAAATGGTGCTGGAGAACTATTTATGATAGCCAAGACGTGGAAGCAATCTAAATGTCGATCGACAGATGAATGGATAAAGGAGATTTGGTACATATATACAATGGAATATTACTCGGCCATTAAAAAGGGTGAAAGAATGCCATTTGCAGCAACGTGGGTGGACCTAGAGATTGTTATACTGAGTGAAGTAACTCAGACGGAGAAAGACAAATATCGTATGATATCGCTTATATGCAGAATCTTAAAAAAAAATGATACAAATGAACTTATTTACAAAACAGAAACAGACTCACAGACTTAGGGAAGAA
Source organism: Balaenoptera physalus (assembly GCF_965194825.1). Classification (NCBI taxonomy): domain Eukaryota; kingdom Metazoa; phylum Chordata; class Mammalia; order Artiodactyla; family Balaenopteridae; genus Balaenoptera; species Balaenoptera physalus. Next base: position 113,666,952 of record NC_138886.1, read on the forward strand.
CTTATGGTTTCCAGGGGGAAGGGTGGAAGGGAGGGATAGTTAGGGAGTTTGGGATTGACATGTACACATTGCTATACTTAAAATGGATAACCAGTAAGGACCTACTGTATAGTACAGGGAACTTTATTCAATATTATGTAACAACCTAAATGGGAAAAGAATTTGGAAAGGAATGGATACATGTATATGTATAACTGAATTACTTTGCTGTACACCTGAAAATAACACAACGTTGTTAATCACATATACTCCAATGTAAAATAAAAAGTTAAAAAATGGTGCTGGAGAAATTGTATATACTTATGGGGTGGGACTGAGGGGAGGAGAGTAGGGGAGGGACCTTGACCCTTGTCTCATATCATATCCAGAAATTAACTTGAATGGGTTATAGTCCTTAACCTAAATGCTGAGACTTATTATAAAACGTCTAGAAGAAACATAGGAGGAAATGTGACTTTGCTAAGGCAACATTTCTTAGAGAAGACCCATCAAGCATGAATAAGAGAATGAATATTGATAAATTTCACTTCATCAAAATTTAAAACTTTCTTTGAAAGGGGTGATTAAAGAGCAACAAGGTCATGTATTACAAACAGACATGCATCCTGAGATGGGTGTAATTGCTAGCCTTATTTTGCAATCCATCACTACAGTGTAGTGTAGAAGAGAGTGCTGAGTTTAAAGTCAGGAACTCCTCATATGTAATCCTAACTCTGACACTTGTCAAAGATATATTTTACTAAATTATTTAGTGCTGTTATGTTCTCAGAGCCTTGGTTTTCCTTTCTTTTCTTTTTTTTTTTTTGCGTGTGTGTGAAATGGTCATATGAATGCCTACCTTATAGGATTACAGTGATGGTCAAAAATTAGATATAAAAAAATAGAGTGCTATTGCTGTTCTTAATTTAATGTGTCATCATCATCATTATTGTTATTTTTATACATATAGTTGATCCTTAATTCCTCCACTTGTAAAATGGTAAGTGTGAAAGAACCTCTCTTTCTCACATAACCAACTATAATTAGATGTATAAACAGGTCTATAAATAGTATAGATGTATAAATAGATCTATAAACTCCAGTTTATCCTGATTCTTGTTGACTACGGAAATCGAAAGTAGGTATAGTCACGTTATTTTCATTTTCTTTTAAGAGAACTGCTCACACTACTTTTGTGTATGCCCTGTAGTTTTATGCCAAGCCAATCCTTTTTACTAGTAATATTTTAATGAGCAATTGAGAAACATTTTCTAGACATGTAGAGATGTTAAGTAATAATCATATCACTTATTATATGAATAGCTATCATAACATTTAAATATATACTGTGTATTGTAAATTTAAACTGTAAAATAATAGAACCAATTGGTCATTAGTGTACTTTGTGCCTGGAAACTTTCTCCATGTACTTTTTTAGTGTAGTTAGGTTCAGCAGTCCTCTAAAACAAGCAATTATCCACCGTGAGGAATGAAAGATAGTTAAGTGGTTCCCAAGAACATATTAGGTACTTTGACCTGAAAAGAGAATGATTTCTTGTCAAATAAGACAAACTCCATTGCTTCACAAATCCACTTGGCTTTGGCACAGAGAAAATGAGTTTTTTAATATCTGAAAGTTAGATTGTAGAGACTCATCCATGACTCATCCATTATAAATTTAAACTTTCTATATTACAGAGGTTAAGACCCTTTTTCTATAAAGGACCACTGAACCAGAGGGCTAAAAAATAACGGCAACCAAGGCCACTTTCAAAAAAGCCAAATTAAGGGATTTGGGGGCAAGAAAACTAGAAAACATTACTGTCATTCTGCTTTTAAAGTACAATATTATTTTTCATTTTATATCAAGGAAGAGATCAAAAGGAAAAAAAAAACACTGTCTTTTTTCTGTATTCTGTATTTCCTTCCTGTATTCCTTTTCAGTTGTTGGTCCACCATGTTTGCAGTCACCCAAACTATCTCACTGGGACAAGGTGAGAGAGATAGACAAGAGGAAGGATGTAAGATTGGTAGTGAAGATAGAATAGCAGAGGTGGAAAAAGATTTATAAACTGGTTCTGGAGAGTTTGAAGGGGATGTCAGTATTTCTATACAGATCTCCAAAGTCCTTTGGATTGTGGTAATAAGTTATTACTGTTTGTTATCCATACTCATTGAAATTCTGTTTTTCTCCTTAGCAGTTAATCATTATTCCTAACCCCTGTTCTTTCTGACTTTGTTACCTTTAACTCTAAGGAAAATTATTCGTATATGTACAACATTATCCCTTTCTAGAGTACTTACTATAGGCCAGATGGATTCATAAGCCAAAGGCACCCAAGTCCTTGGATCAGTCTCCGTGTGATATGAAAACTTATTCATGGCTCCTACTCAGTTCCTTGGATCAATCTCTGTGTGGCATGGAATCTTATTAATGGCTTTGAAATTTTCTGTTCTTTTGTAGAGAAAGTCCTTTCTGTTTATGAAAATAGAGTAAAGCCCAACAGATTTTCTTGAATACAATCTAGTGATTATATCTACTGGTGTTGCCAAAACATAAATCTTTGAGACTGGAGACCTTCGTATCTTCCATAATATTTTGCACAAAGTAGAGGCTTAATATATGTTAATAAAAGTAAGAGTATTATTTGCATCATTTAGAGTCCTCCATTTGTTAGGAAAGGAAAAGAGGAATAAATGTGTTTGACGATGCAGAACAGTGTAGATTTTCAAAGTGTGATCACCAAGAGTTTTCTTGATGACACCTTCTGGGAGAAAACTGAAAAATGACTTTAAAACATTAGAGAGTGCTATTTGAAGGCAAAGCATGTCTCCCCTTATCTGTTCATTTTTTTCCCTTAATATATTGTGCTGCTTTATTTTGGTTTTTTTCCCCCTCTTTTCCCCCAGCCCCTCCTCCACAGCTGCTTTTTTTTTAATACCTGAGTTATTAGGTCTCATCAGGGGTGCCTCATTTGAGTCTCTGTCTCTGTGTGTCATATTCTCTTTCTCTCTCACTGAGAAGACCACTTGCCTATTACATTACTTTCATTTAATTAAAGCCAGGATAACTGGCTTTTGCTTCAAATTATCATAGTAGAGTTCTTATGAGTCTGTCCAACATCCCAGGCCTAGTTAGTTCCCCATATTTCATATAACAGACTTTGATATCTGTTCGACTTCCTAATGATCAGGAATCTATAATGTTAAAAAGAAAGAGTGGTGTTGAAATGTGGCCTTGCACAAGTCAACCTCATTCAACTGGCTTTGTTTATCTGCAGAATCGAGAGAATTAATGTGACCTTGAACCTAATAGAATTTGTTGTGAGTATAAAATTAAAGCTTTATAAGCTACAAGACCTCTGCAACTTTAAGATGTTATGGGGATGATATTTCTAAAGTACCACTTAGGAAAGACTGCATTAAAATAAAATATTCACACTTCTATGAAGCAGCAAGGGGTATCTTTTCAGTTTCTTCATTTCTTTATCTGTAGTAGTCTCTATCTTCTATCTGTGGAAATTCAATCCACCTCTAAAAGTCTAGGGCAAATGTCACCACCTTCATAAATTTTCTCTTTATGCTCTAAATTCAAAGTGATGTCACCCCCTAGAATTCAGATAATTTGGCAACTTTTTAATGGATGTAGCAGTTCCCTTATTTTTGCATTGTTGGCCACCCACGCCCTATACCTGAGTGAACCATCTAGATATTATTAAACAATTATTAGACTATGGCAGTAGTCACTCAAAACTTAATGTGTCTGAGATCACATGGGGAATCCTGATCTCACGTTTGGAAGTTGGGGCTCAGGACTTCTGCTTCAACCACACTTCTCTTCCTTTAGTCTCTTGCATTTTACATGCCCCCTCCCACAGTTGGTCTTTTGCACATGATGTAGCCTTCACCGAGAATTAGTGTTTCCTTTCTTTGTTTGTCTTTATGATGCCTATCCTTCAGATGTGAGCTTTATCATTAATTCATAGTGAATCCTTTTCTAGGTCAGCTTTCCCACATTGTATGTTCTCATAGCACTGGGTATCCCATCACAGCACTTGTCACAAGTGAAGCTTTGCCATTTTTCTGTATAGATGACTCACTAAACTGGTAGCTCCACAAGGGTAGACACTATTTATGTTCCTGTTCTCTGTTATATTCCTATTGCCTGTATAAATGCCTACATTTCCTGGAACACAGTCGTCACCTAAAAAATTTGAGTAGATAGTTGAATAATTGTCCACAAACACCACTTTGACAATCACTGGACCAGAAGTTCTGGACTCTTACATTCTATCCCTGACTTACAACTGACTTGTAAATTCGCTCTTAACCTTTCTTTGTTTTGGTGTCTAAAACTGAAAGAAACCTGTGCTGCCTTCCTCACAGGGTATTGTGAACATCAAATGAGAAATGTGAAGATACTTTAAAAAGTATAAAATGCTATTCGAATGTTAAGTTACATTAAATAGCTAGTTATGTAAGTGAGAGACACTGTCATGGATGCAGAATATATTAAATACATGGACCATGTTAATGTTATTTATTCTGTAACCATAAGAGTTGCATTTCGAGATGGAGTTTAATCTCTAGTTTTTGTATATTGGGCTTCTTGCTTATCTTAGAAATTCTGTCTCTCACTATCCATTGTTTAGGGTAGTGAATATCATTTATTTCCTCTTGTGAAAAGCATATGAACCAAATTACCTAAGATTAGCCTTCAAATTCCTTTTTTTTTTTTTAATGGTCCAGCAAGCCCTATTATATTAGTACAAACAGCACCTTTCACAAGTGGCTTATCTGTGTATTTATAATTACTTAATGCTATGTGCTATGAGGCATAACAGGATTGTATATTTTACTTTAACTGTGGATGAAATGGAATAGGAAAACATCAGTTAAGTAAATTGAATCGATACTTTGTTGTATTTTTGGAACAGGGCAAGATAGTCTCAATTTTTAAAACAAACTCTCTCTGTTCGGTCATTACATAATTTTCTGTCGCTTGACTCTTAAAATATATTTGTTCCCGCCTCTCTGTTTTCTGTTCCCAATTCTTCCTACCTTCACCCTTTTTCATTCCTCTAATTTTTCTTCTTTTTAACTTCAACAGTCTGGGTTGCAGGGGAAAAAAACCTGGCTCTTAATCAAGAACATGATCTCATTGCTTTCAATGGCTTAGAAAAGAAACATTTTAAAGCAGTTGAAAGATTTCACTTTGGAAAGGAGGTACTGCATAACTAAGTGTGTTGGTTCCCAGCAGAGCCTTGAGTAACCTCTTTCCAGCCATCCTCATATTTTTTCTCTTCTACTTCCTGTTCAGTGAGCAACTGCCTAAGTTAAAAAAAAAAAAAAATCCAGTAAGACTTCCTTTTGGCTCTCTTGCCAGAGTACTGTCTTCTGTTCTTTCACTGTTCCACATATGCTTTTTATACTTTTGTATCATAATTGTTTCTAGGCTTCACCACTTACATAGAGATGGAGTATAAGGTTTTGTTCCCTCCTACTCACACAAACCCCCAGCCCTCTTCAGAGTTCCCTTAAGTATTTCTGGGAGCCCTTGAGTGGAATGTAACGTGTATGCAAGAACAGAAGTGAATATTATTGTCTTACAGCCTCCTTGGGAAGTCCATCCCCTTCAACCCACCCTAATGTGGTACCTCATCACTGCCCCTGCTGCTGGGTCCTCCGTGAGGGATAGTAGCCACGCCAGGAATGTTGTCTTTAGTTCTTTCAGAGCATCAGTCTTCAAGTACTCAGAAGGTGCCAGGCTGAATTAGAGCCGCATTCCCCCCATCCCCCCATCCCCCATCGCTGTACCACACTTTGTCCCCAAGTCCCAGTGCAGCAGAGTTTGTGCTTACAGTTTCACAGTCTCTGTTGAAAAGGTGTCTTATCTTTTGAATCTACCCTTTTACTCTTTCTGGGCTCAAAACCAGTTCAGAGAGCCAGATGAAAAAAGACACCGTGCCATTTCTTCCATTGTCCTTATTTCGTCTCAGTTTCCTTCTCTCCTTCTGCTCACCCCTCACCCTCCTCTAGGTTCCCACTGAAATTTCCATCAATGAACTAAAAGTCCAAATACCATATATGTGGAGAGGGGGTCACTGGCTCACTAGTTCTGATAGTTGCTGAGTTCATAATCATACTTGGAATCAGCTCAGCCAACCTGTTACATTTTTAAAAACTGATTTTTGAATAGGTACCTACTTACCTGCTACAAAATTCAAATGATGGAAAAATATATCTAGTGAAAACTCTCCTAGCACCTCCATGTTTCAGTTATCACGTTCCCATCCCCTAGAGAATCAGTGTTACCAGTTTCTTCTGTATCCTTCCAGAAATACTTCATGCATGTATAAACAAATCTATATATAGTTACTTATATATTCTTTCCCACTTTCCTCCTCTTCTCCCTCCTCCTTCTCCTTCACAAATGACATATATGCTGTGTTCTTCCTTGTTCTTTTCACTTGGAGACTGTTTCATATTTGCATATAAGGGATTTCCTTATTTCTTCTTTTTTTAAAAAATAAATTTATTTATTTATTTATTGGCTGCGTTGGGTCTTTGTTGCTGTGCGTGGGTTTTCTCTAGTTGCGGCGAGCGGGGCCTACTCTTTGTTGCGGTGCGCGGGCTTCTCATTGCGGTGGCTTCTCTTTGTTGAGGAGCACGGGCCCTAGGCACGCGGGCTGCAGCAGTTGTGGCTCGTGGACTCTGGAGTTCAGGCTCAGTAGTTGTGGCACATGGGCTTAGTTGCTCCGTGGCATGTGGGATCTTCCCGGACCAAGGCTCGAACCCATGTCCCCTGCGTTGGCAGGCGGATTCTTAACCACTGCACCACCAGGGAAGTCCAGGAATTTCCTTATTTCTTATGACTGCGTTGTGTGATTATACCGTAACTTATTTATCTAGTCCCCTAATGGTGGACATTAGGTTGTTTCTAATCTTTTCCTATTACAAATAATACTGCAAAAAATAACATTGAACATAATTTATTTTGCTCATGTATGAGTATGTCTGTAAGGTAGATCCCCAGAACTGGAATTTCAAGGTTTATGGTTACGTTATTTGGAACCTGCTGCATTTTCAGTTACTAAATTCTGAGGAGGTTTTCGTTTGTTCTGTTTTTGATTTCTAACTTATATGCTAGAATCCTCCTTCTAGCTTTATCACCACCAGATTTTATTTGTTGATTGCTCAGGCAGTACGCAGGCAACATAAATAAGTGGTCCAGGTGTAAGGAAAAATATAGATTTAGTTTTTGTTTTCAGACTTTTCATAGAGATGTAAGTATAAAGAATTATTTTTCCATCATAAAACAAATCACAATATGAGCTGGGTAATAAACAGCAGCTGATATTTAGTGTTGAGAGGTGGCAGAGCCTGTGGTGACCTGGAGGCTGCATCCCTCATACAAGAAGGGGAACTCAATTCCAGCCAACTGTTGGCACATGAGGGATTACAAACTCAGTGTGACTCAGGAGGGGTAATAGATGCAGCAGTTTTTTTTTTTCAATAAAAGCGAAAACCTCCATATTTATATTCAGTCTCCTGACTTCTAAATACCATGTAGACCAAATAAAAGTCTATCCATGGGATTGATCCATCTCCCTAAGCCTCTAGTTTATGCCCTCTGCTATTGTGCATATAGAGGCAGCTCCTTGGTCCGTTTCTCTAGCTCTGACCTCCGCATATTCTAGTTCCTCATCGTCTGCTATCAGCCAGGTACTGTCTCTAGACGTTCATTGATTCTTAAATATTCAGTTCTGCATATCAGCATTGTCCATCTTCTTAAATCTTTGTTTAGAATTTCCTTCACCCTTGATGTTTTCCAGCCATAACATACAGAATCATGAGATTTAAGTATCACATTTCTATTCATTTAGTCATAATATCGTATGATTCCAACAAGCATTTTCTATTTTAGAGGTGTAGACTTGCAGAATTTTAGCAGCCAGGAGCAGAAAATACTGATATTCATTATGTTCTCTTTATGATTTCTACCAGGATTCTTTTTAGATTTTGGTTATTATTTGAAGTGGTAAGGGAAACATGATCATAGATATGAGTAAGTATTAAAATAAAGCTTAGCAAGAAAGTGTTTTTCTCTCTGAAGTCATTCATGACATTCTTTGACTGTGGTTTATCTATGAGGTATTGGAAGAGGCTTGAGCCAAAAAAGTCTCCAAATGTTGCATTATGATTCCCATTGGATCAAAAACTCTTACTTCTATTGCCTGTTTGTTTATTCCATTTTTCATAATTTCCCACTGGAGAAGGGCATATGGTTGTCAGTATCACCTCTTCCCTCTTTCACGTCAGAGACTTTCTCCCACCACCCCAACATACACCCGCTGTTCCTTCAAGATGTTTAGAAACTCCTGACTTTGATGCTTTTTCTCAAGTAATTAAAGTCACTTATTCGTAATTAGAGTAATTAAAAGGTTAGTTAGAGGCACTATAAAAAACTGAATTGTGGGATAACACTTGGGACAGTGAGTCCTTGCAGTTACCTGGGGGAAGCAAGGCTTGTCCAAGCAGTTCTTGGCAGACAGCATCTGCCTAGCTCTGGATTTCTGTGTACTCCTGAAACCACTTTCTCATCACAGTATTAGGAAGCACGTATTCTCAATATCAGCCATTGCATTGCTTTTCTGATACTTTCCTTAAATCATTTTCCCCCTAGGATGTGATAGCCTTTTTGAAAGATTGATGGTTCAAACTTACAAAGGGGCCAAGGGAGCTAACATTTCTGGGTGTCTACATGAGGAGCCTTTTTTACTTTATCCTGTTTAGTCCTCATAGTGACCCTTGAAGTAAATAACATTGTCCATAGTTTGCAGAGGAGGAAACCAGGGTTTAGCAAGATAAGACATTTGTACGAGGTCAACCGCTAACAAATGGTAGAACCTGGGATTTCAAACTCAAAATAGTCATGCTGCAAGTCTCTTACACTCTGTGCCATTCTGTCCTACTTACAGTAGTTTTGCACTTTAGAAAGATTAACTTAACTGTGGGTAACAAGGATAAGAATGGAGGCAGGGAAGGCAGTTAGAAACCATGGCATTAATACAGCAGAAAGAGAAGGTCTCAAGTAAGATAGGGAAGGTCACAGATAAAAGAACCTGCTAAGGAGGTTAATTAGCATTAATTGGTTTAGCATATACTTGTGTTTTGTTTTAGTTCACCATATAAAGATTTTTCTAGCTATAAATTTCAGTTTAAAATGACAACCTATCAATTATATGTTGAAGTTCTCTAACACAGTATTTGGGAATATGGCAAAAAGTATAACCTCAGAATTTTAAGACTGAGTCATTCTCTGCCTTTCATAGGGATTATCTTTAATATGAATGAGTTTGATAAGTATTTTTGAATCTTTATTAACTCATATAAAAAGAAGTAATAAGGAGCATGGGATATAGATTTAGCACATTTTTAATGCTGGTTATACATAATATAAAATAATTTAAAACAGATTTGAGTCTGGAAATTATTCCAAAGATTGAAGGAGTCTTAACGCCTATAATTAGATATAAATCTGTAGTACAGAGGGTGCTTTTTGAGAGCTGGTTGTATTTGGTAGGATACAATGAATAATTTAAAATATTAATACTGTATATTTCCATTATACTTTATGATTCTCCTTATAGTTTGAGAACTCCTGAGCTTTTCAGTAGATATCTGAGGAAAATAATTCGGAATTAGGGATCTGAAATATATGGAGACTTCAGCAGATAAAACTGAGATAAGCCATTATGATTCTGGAGTAGAATACATGATCATGCTGGAATGACCAGGTCAAGGGGAGCATGAAGGACAAAAGAAATTGAAAAAATAGGGTGGTTAACCATAGCCCCAGGGGTTTTTTTTTTGTTTTTTGTTTTGCTTTTAATTTTTACTTTATATTAGAGCATAGTTGATTAACATTGTTGTGTTAGTTTCAGGTGTATGGCAGAGTGATTCAGTTATACATATACATGTATCTATTCTTTTTCAAATTCTTTTCCCATTTAGGTTATTACAGAATATTGAGCCACATTCCCTGTGCTATACAGTAAGTCCTTGTTGGTTATCTGTTTTAAATATAGTAGTGTGTACGTGTCAATCCGAAACTCCCAATCTATCCCTCTCCTCCACCCTTCCCCCCTGGTAACCATAAGTTCATTCTCTATGTCTGTGAGTCTGTTTCTGTTTTGTAAATAAGTTCATTTGTATCTTTTTTTTTTTTAGATTCCGCATATAAGCTATATCATATATTTGTCTTTCTCTGACTTACTTATTTCATGTAGTGTGATAATCCTCAGGTCCATCCATGTTGCTACAAATGGCATTATTTCATTTTTTTTAATGGCTGAGTAATATTCCATTGTATATATGTACCACATCTTCTTTATCCATTCATCTGTCAATGGACATTTAGGTTGCTTTCTCTAGTTGCGGCAAGTGGGGGCCACTCTTCATCACGGTGCGCGGGCCTCTCACTATCGTGACCTCTCTTGTTGCGGAGCGCAGGCTCAGTAGTTGTGGCTCACGGGCCTAGTTGCTCCACGGCATGTGGGATCTTCCCAGACTAGGGCTCGAACCCGTGTCCCCTGCATTAGCAGGCAGATTCTCAACCACTGCCGCCACCAGGGAAGCCCCCTCATTGTAGTTTTGATTTGCATTTCTTTAATAATTAGAGATGTTAAGCATCTTTTCATGTGCCTCTTGGCCATCTGTATTTCCTCTTTGGAGAAATGTCTATTTAGGTCTTCCGCCCATTTTTTGATTGGGTTGTTTTTTTTTGATATTGAACTGCAGGAGCTGTTTGTAAATTTTGGAGACTAATCCCTTGTCAGTCTCATTGTTTGCAAATATTTTCTCCCATTCTGTGGGTTGTCTTTTCATTTTGTTTACGGTTTCCTTTGCTGTGCAAGCCCCAGGTTTTTAAAGGCAGAAGTGTGAGAAAGTTGTGTTCTCCCTAGCTCAGGTGCAGAGCCTTTTACTCATGACTTGAGATACGTTTTTGTCTGTGTAGTCAGGCAATACATAATATGAGACCCTAAAATAACTATAGTACACTGTGGAAAATGTGAAAAATAAAAGAAACTTGTCCTTGGGGTGCTTAAGTATTATGAGTATTGGGGTAAAGCATAAGGGCTCCCTGAAATTTGTTTGACTTTAACTTTTACTTGTAAAACAATCTGCTTGTCCACCTTCTTATTTTGAATTATATATTAACATACCTCCTGAGATATGGGAGATAAAACACTTCTCTGCAATGGGAAACTATGAATTTCCTTATCCTCCGCCTTCTTCATCCTCCTTTCAGCATTCACCTTCTAGTAAATTGACAAAGGGATGCTTCAAAGCTAGTCATTTATAAAAGTAGTTGATGATGCTCTGTGATGTACAATTTAATCGATGCTGGGAATGTCCAAAAATAACATCTCTCTGCTAACCTGTTGATATTAGAAATTCTACCATTAACAATTCATGCTAAGTTTCCTCTTAAATTGGGTCATCCCTAGGCTATTGATTTAATCCCAATCTAATTAACGTAATATTTAGTAGTTTTAACAGAAATTTTCAACTATAGGTTCCTCTTTGATCTTGCCCTCCCAGTAGCCCCCTGTTCTCTATTTTCATGTTCTACTGTGTTATCCTTTGCTCATGCAACTCCAGCCACATCATCCTTGGTGCTGTTCTTTGGACGTGGTAGACAGCTTCTGCCTCAAGGTCTTGACCTTAAATGCCCTTTCTCCTGTATCTACATGGCTTGCTTCCTAACTTCATCAAGTCTTTACTCTGATTTAACTTTCTCACTGAGTCTTTCTCTGAGCACCCTATTTAAAATCATAATCCTGAATTCTTTCCCAGGTTTATTTGTCTCTATTGTATTTATCATGATCTGAATACTATATGTTTAACTCTTTTTTTTTTAAATTTGCCTTTCACCACGAGAATGTAAGCTTTATTTGAACATGGATTTTGTTCATTGCTGTATTTTCCATTTCCTAGCATATACTAGGTGCTCAGTAAATATTTTTTAAAAGCATAAATGAATGAATACAAAATCCTGCAGGATTGAGGCATAAAAAGGAGTGCCTATAGGGAAAGTGAATACCAAACAATTCTTAAGATGGTATTTCCCAAAATATGTTAAATTTTATTTCTCCCTCTACAGGAAATACTTGCCTAGGTCCAACTGTGGAAAACTTCTGTTTGCACATTTTGTCATAATTCTGAACTCTTAAAAAAGCTTTCAAATGATATGCATTTAAATAGACCCTAAAGTTTCTGAATGACTGACTGGAATTTTTGCTTTTATTTATTGGTAAATTAGTATAAGCAGTAACCTGGGCGTCAGGGTTCTTGGCTCCAATTTTCAGAATTTTTTTTTTCTCTGTAAGCTGAGTTATTTGGAAAACATTGTTAACATCAATTCTAGTTAAGATTTTATGAGTCACCTTGTTCTAGCTTAATGAAGTATCTTATTCCAATTCTATTATTTCACTTTTAAACATTGGAAAACTGCTGAGATAGAGGAAATGCAAAATGGGAAGGAAGATACTGGATCATCCAGAAACTTGCAAAATCACGTTATTGTTCTGGAAATTATCAGTGTATTCATACAATCTTCCTGCAAAAAAGATTAGAGGCTTCAAAGCCACATGAGTGTTTAAGCAGTAGATCAAGGCATCTGGATTGGTCCTGTGAGTAAATTGTTACATTTTAACATCAAGATTTTCTAGATGTATGCCAATAGGAATATTTTTTCTGTGTCTTTGTTTTAGTCCAGGGGATATTTGAATGGTAGTCACACAGACTTTAAAATTTATTTATAATGATGGTGGGAGACGCTGCCATTCAAATTGTTACGTTTTCCTGTTGTAGTGAACTCTGGAGAACGATCATGGCTTAAGCAACATGGAGTTGTTAGACTCCTGAATTCTCAGTCCAGTATTTTTAACGCCCTCAGGGGCATCAACAGTCCTAACAGAGTTTGGTTTCAAGGTATCTGTGGATGTAAATTGTAAACTAATGACAGGATATCTCCTTGGGAACATTAATATTACTTACCCTGCTATCAAGAGCAAAGCTCATTTTTTTGTATCCTTAGCACTTGCATAGCATTTGGCTTATATGAGATACTTAATAAATGCTTATCAATTGTCTTGGAAAATGTTCCAATTGCATTAATTTTTAATTTAATAACAGAATCTTTTGGTGTTAATTTTAAGGACCAGGACTCTTAAGATTATTTTATTTGAATGAGACTTGAAAGTAGGCATTTTCTTTTATTTCTTCAGTAAGCAAAGATTTATTTACTGCTTACACCTGAGTAGGAGCTGGAACTATAGCAGTTGATAATAAACAATCCCTACTCTTAAGAAGCTCACATTCTAGGAGACAGATTTGTATATGAATTATAATGTAATATAACAGAAACATATTTATGGTACCCTACTAGCAGAGGGTTTTGTAAAGGGTGTTTGCTGTCTTATCAAATAAGAGTCACTGAGACTGAGACTGGTAGAAAGGAAATGGGGAGGGAGGCATTCCATTTTTGCAGGGTTAGGAGAACTGCTTGGCTGGGGCAAGTGCTTACTAGGTGGATGAGGAGTAGCACAGCACTTGTAGAGAGAAGACTACTTTGAGAATATTTATGAGTTGTTTTGACCAACGTCCAGTATATGAGTTCCCTTGAAGTGGACATATCTTAAGGTGTTATCAAATTCCCCTTCAATTTTGAATAACAGATTAAATTAATTATGTTAAGTATTCAGCTTGGAATGTTGATATGGGAAATAATAGGAGAAATTTTGGGTGTCGGTATGCTCAAACTTGTCTTTATGCCTAGATATTATATCTTATACAAGAGATATGGCATTGCATTATTAGAGTTCTTTCTTGTCTTCTAAACCAGTAGTTTTCAAGTAGAATTACCTCAGAAGCTGTTTAAAAATATACTTGGACTCCCCTACCTCCAGTTATTTGGATTCAGTAGGTCCAGAGTTGGCTAGGGATTCTGTGATTCTAAAAGACATCCATGTGATTTAGATGCACAGCCCAGTTTGTGAATAACTGTTCTAAACTGACATGAGGAGAAAGTGATGCCTGCTGTCATATATTTGTACTGTAATTCAGTAAGAATGAAGTAGCGTCATGTAACAGTAACAATCCCATGAGAGTAGAGAACCCTGACTTCCATAGCAGGGAATGCTAAATCATATAATATAAACAAGTAGCGGCTCCATAGTTGTGTTTTGAACTTAAATGAATCAAAAAATCTGAAATCACACCACAGAGTGTGCAACTACAACTGTAAGTAATAATGAAGCCACAAGGGAAGTGGCATCTAAACCAAGTACGTTATGGTATAAGGATGCTCATGGCTGGAGTCAGTACAGTTGAGGCCTATATAGAGGCAGAGATGGTGGCTCAGCCTCTGACTATTCCCTAACATTTCACAGCATAGTTCAATAGAGTTTACCAGTGACCTACTGTTAATAATAGGGAGATGTATATTTTTATTTTCAGGTTATATAATTATTTTAGAATGGAAAAACATAGGAAACATATTGAGGGTAACATCAAAACCACCACCTATCTTAAAAGTTATCAAAACCTATAATTCCTGTATTAGACTATCATAGCAAATTCTAGAGCATATGTGGTAGTCATGGCTCTTCTGATTAAGTGTGTTTATTGATAAGGCTTCAAGATCATTTAGCAGTGAAGTATAGTAGCCTAGAGATTCCTTTCCAGAAGCCAGAAAGAATATGAATGTTCCACCCTCTTCCATCTGTTCATGAGTTAGTTCAATAATAAACAGTGCCTGTTATGTTCCAGATACTACTTTAGGAGTAGATACAGATACTAGACAATAGTGACACAGATAATAGACAAATAAAATATATATCAAGTAGTAATATTTGTTTATAAGAAAACAAAAAGCAAAAATGGAACTATTTTGCTTAAAAAAAAGAAAAAAAAACGAGTTTAGGGAGGGGAAGCCTGGGTAAAAGCCTGGATCAGTTCTGTCATTGATGTTTAATCACTGATTCTTGAATGAATGTGCAGAAGACTTTTTTGTCTACAAATTTAATTCACACCCAAAAATGACTTGGTGGTGGGAGAAAGTAATATAATTTTAGGTTCAGAACAAGAGAACTAATAGTTCCCTGTATCCTGCTCCAGTTAGGCTCTCTGCAGGAGTCTTGTGTTGAATTTGGGGAGCCCCACTTTTTAAGAGAAGACAGGATAATGACAAATGAGTGAGGAAACCATGTCAAACTACAATCATGACTGGGACTATTTAGCATGGAGACTCTTTGCAAAGATTTTACAGACATTTAAAATGCTGCCTTGTGGAAAAGAAAAGAAATGTAGTCTTTATCGATTCAGTCAGATGAGTGGCTTGAAGTTACAAGAAACAGTTTTAGAATCTCTTAAAGGAATATCTTTATCTGCAAAACTCTTCATTAAACTTCCCTGTCACTGGAAATGTAGGAAAAGCTACATGAGTATCTCTGTCTTAAAAAATTTGATAAGTAATATATGTAATAATGCTTTTGGAATAAAAATCTCCGTGGTATATGACATACCTTTAGTTGTGAATCATAACGAGTAAAACGTAATAGAAAACATCATTAGTATCTTAGCGGTATGTCTGTTGCCCAACTTGTTGCACGGTACTTATCACAATTAAACATTTGCTCCAGAGAAATGATAAAAAATTGTATCCCTAATCTTATATTTTGAAGAAAGACGAAGCCTAATGTAAGTACTTCAGCTCCAGTTCTAATAAGAAAAAGGAAGTCCATTACCTGATTGACCTTGGGCATGTAGTGTCTTGTCTTAATTACCTACCTCAGGGGATTGTGAGATAAAATGAGTTTGTATGTGTAAAGCGCTTAACTAGTGAGTGTCCGGCCCAGGGTAGTATTGATGAAATAGTGGTAGTTGTTATTTACAGTTGGTAGTTGTAATTTACAGTTAGTTTTAAGCTGGCTATCTAGAGGCATTATTTGAGAGATTGGTATTCTAATTTAGATGAGTTTTTAATTCCTAATATCTGTGGTTCTGTTTTCCTCACATGTCACCAGCCATTCGTTCTTCACCGAGAAACTCTCCATGTGCCCTTCAAATCCCAGCTAAATGTGGTTAGGCCTCACTTATCTGGCACTGTTCAAGGGAAAAGATGTTTGACACAAGTGAAACACCTGATTAGCTTCCTAAAATGTAAACTTTTCTTTTAACCATTTCAGTTTTTAAAAACAGATGTATCACATACTTACATGCCTTTTTAAAATGAACATCCTAAACATGACTTGAACTTTTTGATGAGTCAGTATAATGTGTATACATCTATTATTAAATAGTCATTTTCATTTGTTTTATTCTTTTCAGGTAGCTGTCATTTTTTTCTGTGGTAAAGCCTTTTTATACACTTTCAGTCACCTTCTAAGTTTCTGTGTCTGATTTACTCTGGATTTGGAAACCAGATATTGAAACTTGCTAAGAATTGCATGTTAAAGTGGTAAGATATCTGGAATTTGCTTGAAAATATCCCTTGGAGCCAGGATAGTAAGGAGGAGTTAATTATTCAAGCAGGGTGATTGGTATATTACTCTGCCCTTGTACATGTTTACAAATTTTCATAATTAAAAGTTTTTAAAAACTACCATTTAAAAAAGAATTCTATGTTAGATATGTGTGTATTTAGTTCTTAATTTTTATCTTTGTAAGAATGTATAGGAAACTTAATAGTATTTATCTTTGGACAGAAGGACTGAGAGCTAAGGGGGGAGGGATGTTCACCTTTTATTTGTTCTGGTGGAGTTTTATGACCTTTTTTTTACCTCCATATGTTGTGTCTGTGTGTGTGTGTGTGTGTGTGTGTTTAATGTGTATCTAGCCAGGAAGAAGTTTCACTTCCTCATCTGTAAATTCAAAGCACTAATAGTATCAGACTTATGGGATTGTAAGGCTTGTATATCTCTGTATTTTAACACATTTTTTGTTTTACTTTAAATAGGTATTTTAGATGGATAACAATGCGTTCTGTGTGAGGTGCTAAAAGAGCAGTGGAAGGAGCTCTGTAATGGCTGTTTCAAACTTCTGAGAAGTCTTTTTTGATATCCATATCTGGGCTTAAGGGTCTCACTAATTGGCATTGGCACTGTCCCGTTACCTCTCCCTTTGATGGCTTACTTGCTGCCTGTGCTGTTATAGCTAAGCTAACTCTTCACTGTCTCTTATGCTTTGCTTTCTTTAAATATTCTGCCCTTTCTGTGTTTACCATTACTGAATAAAACAGATACACGCACAATGTAAATTCAATTGTAAATCACGACTGACATACGGGATTCACAATTAAGCATTTCCTGAAGGTAGAAGTATATAAATTGGTCCTCTTTGGGGAGGCAATTTGACAAAATCTATCATAATTTAAAATGTGTATGCCCTTTGTCATAACAATTCCCCTACTGGGAATTTATCCTAAAGTTATACTTACATGTTCAAAGATGTATGAAGAAACTGAATGGTGTCTGAGTGGAAGAGAAAAAGGAGTTTGGGGTAGGAGGCAGACTTAACTTTTATTTTTTGGCTTTTGAAATTCTTTTCCTTTACCTTATACAGTTTACTACTTTTTATATTAAAGAGAAAAACTAGGATAAAAAGAGCCTTCTTACCACCTGTGGGTAAGACAGCATTTACAGGTTCTTACTCCTAATGGATTTTCCAGATTATATTTTTTCTTCAAGGGACAGCAGTGCTGACAGTAGGCTTTTTCATTGCTCAGCCTGACGTTGTGTTGGATTTTGACAACCCTAACGTAATCATTTGATAATTGAGTCCATTTCTGATAGTAGGAATTTTTATAATTTCATTGCATAAATGTGTGTCTATATCTATTGCATAAATGCATTTATCCTTCCTGACCAATATTCCCTACATATGCCCCCATCCTTAACCCCATCTCCATTATCTGTTGACCACCTATTTTTTCTCCATGCTCATGTACTTTATGTGTGTGTGTATGTATGTATATCAATAAACACACTGACATGAGACACACACAGAAAAGGATTTTTTTTTGGTTTTAGTTTTTCTTTTTAAACCTCATCATACTCATTTGATTGCGTTTTCCTTTTTTTAAATTTAATGCTATAATGTGCGAATCCCAAGTCACCTGATACAACTCTAATTTACTCTTTTTAGGGATTGCATTGTGTTAATTGATCAAAGTATATTGTAGTTTATTCAGCCATTCCTGTATTGATTGAAACAACTCTGTTTATAGAGACAAGAAATTGGAAAATAAGTGACAATAAATATCCTTGTGCATACTATGTGTGATTACTTTTGTTTCTATGTGATAGATTCCCAGGAGTAGGACTACTAGGTTAAAGGCGTAAGTACTTTAAATTTTAATATATGCTGCAAGATTTCTTTCCAAAAGGACTTTTCACTTAGACCAGTGAAATATGACAGTACCCTTTGAGGAGATATTATCAATCTTTTAAATTTTTGCCAAAGTGATATCTCATTGTTAAACTAATTGTTATTTCCCTGACTTCTAGTAAGTTTGAGTGTTTTTATAAACTTAACAACTTGGATCTGCTTTTTCTCTACATGTCAAATATTTTTTCTGATTTAATTCCTTAGTTTGTTTATGATTTTTTCATAATAGGAAATTTTAAACTCTTTATGTCTGTCTTAAGTTTCTGTTCTTTGTTAAGAATGCTTAAAGACATGTCATCTTCTAAATTTTGTTGTAGAATGTATTTCTGTGATTTATTTTTTACATTTGTCTTTACTGCACCTGGAATTTAATTTTTTTTTTCACACACACACACACACACACACACACACTGTATTTTATTTTTATAAGAGATAAATAGACTGACATGGAATTTAATTTTTTATGTATGTAATGTAAGATAAAGATCTAATGTTTTTTGCTAGATGATAACAAGTTTTGTGAGGATTATTTTAAAAAATCATTTATCCTATCTTGTTGAAATAAAATTTAACCTTTGGCTTGTACATTTTCTTATATGTGCTGGAATCATTATTTAAGTTCTTTATTCTGTTCCACTCATCTGTGTGTCTGTTCCTATGCCAGTACTGTACTGATTTGATTAGTGTCTTTTGAATATATTCTGAAACCTGGCCAGTGAAGTCCACTTCTGGTTTTCTCCTTTTGTTTAATTTTCTTGGTGGTTCTTGGACTTCCTGCTTTATAATTTTAAGGTCCTATTTCTAAATTAAAAAAAAAAATTTTGGGCTTTTTTCTCAAGACAGTTATTTTTAAATATTGGGAAAATGTTACTACTGTGAATGAAATATTTTCCGCATTTTTCTAGGTGTCTCCTTCTAAACTAGAGAAAATTTTTTAAATTAATTTTAAGTGTTGTATCATACCTCTCCTTAATAATCTATTTTACTAACTTCAGCTTTCTTTTACTAGAATAACTTACATTTTTTAAGTATTCCATCCAATCATTAGCAAAAAGGTATATATTTCTCTTTCATTCCAATATTTTTGCCAGTTAATTCATTTTTATGTCTTACTGGTTTCCTATAATCTTCAAATCAGTGTTGAATTATAAAGGGTTCAGTGGGCTTCCTGCTCTAATTTCTAATTTTATTAATTTGATTTATTGACTGAGCAATAAATAACATTCATATGGTTAAAATAATAAAGTTTTCTGGGAACAGTCTCCTTCCCATCCCTTCCCTAATCTGTCCAGTTCCCACCCCATACTCAAAGTAACCACCATTATTGGATCTCTTCCACAGATCATCAAATTTACATATAGAAGCAAGTTCTTTATATATATAAAAACACACACGTATGTATAATAATATATATATTTATTGTGTGTGCATACAGTCTTAATTTTATTTGAAATGGTTTTAATGTTTTGCTACTTAGGACACTTGCAATTGTTCTTCTTTCCAAAAATGCTTAATTTTTTAGTATTCTTTTCCATAGAGCTTTTATTAAAAGTGGCTACTGAATTTTACCAAATGCCTTGTTAGCATCCATTGATAAAATCTTGTGATTTTTTTTTCTCCTTAATTTGTTGATATATTGAATTGTGTTGATTCCTAAAAATGAACCATTCTTGCATTCCTGCAATAAATTATGATAGTATATTATTTTTGATATGTCGCTAGACTCTATTGTCTGATTTGATTCTTTTTTCTTTAGAATTTTTACGTTTAACTTCTAAGTGAAATTGGTTTATGGTGTTTTGTGGGCTACATACTATTAGATTTGGTATTGTTATTCTGACTTCATAAAATGAAACATTTTTGGTATTTTTCTATGGTTTAATATTATTAGAACTATGTTTATTTTAGGATTAAGAATCTGCTGGGAGCCCAACAGGTCTCGATGTCTTTGTCTATAGTAGATTTCCTTTTTTTTTTTAATTTTTAAATTTTATTTGATTTATTTTTTTATACAGCAGGTTCTTATTAGTCATCAATTTTATACACATCAGTGTATATATGTCAATTCCAATCGCTCAATTCAGCACACCACCATCCCCACCCCCCTGTGGCTTTCCCCTTTTGGTGTCCATACGTTTGTTCTCTACATCTGTGTCTCAGCTTCTGCCCTGCAAACCGGTTCATCTGTACCATTTTTCTAGGTTCCACATACATGCGTTAATATATGATATTTGTTTTTCTCTTTCTGACTTACTTCACTCTGTATGACAGTCTCTAGATCCATCCACGTCTCTACAAATTACTCAGTTTTGTTCCTTTTTATGGCTGAGTAATATTCCATTGTATATATGTACCACAACTTCTTTATCCATTTGTCTGGCGATGGGCATTTAGGTTGCTTCCATGACCTGGCTATTGTAAATAGTGCTGCAATGAACATTGGGGTGCATGTGTCTTTTTGAATGATGGTTTTCTCTGGGTATATGCCCAGTAGTGGGATTGCTGGATCATATGGTAATTCTATTTTTAGTTTCTTAAGGAACCTCCATACAGTTCTCCATAGTGGCTGTATCAATTTACATTCCCACCAACCGTGCAAGAGGGTTCCCTTTTCTCCACACCCTCTCCAGCATTTGTTGTTTGTAGATTTTCTGATGATGCCCATTCTAACTGGTGTGAGGTGATACCTTATTGTAGTTTTGATTTGCATTTCTCTAATAATTAATGATGTCGAGCAGCTTTTCATGTGCTTCTTGGCCATCTGTATGTCTTCTTTGGAGAAATGTCTATTTAGGTCTTTTGCCCATTTTTGGATTGGGTTGTTTGTTTCTTTAATATTGAGCTGCATGAGCTGTTTACATATTTTGGAGATTAATCCTTTGTCCGTTGATTCGTTTGCAAATATTTTCTCCCATTCTGAGGGTTGTCTTTTCGTCTTGTTTATGGTTTCCTTTGCTGTGCAAAAGCTTTGAAGTTTCATTAGGTCCCATTTGTTTATTTTTGTTTTTATTTCCATTACTCTAGGAGGTGGATCAAAAAAGATCTTGCTGTGATTTATGTCCAAGAGTGTTCTTCCTATGTTTTCCTCAAGAGTTTTATAGTGTCCGGTCTTACATTTAGGTCTTGAGTCCATTTTGAGTTTATTTTTGTGTATGGTGTTAGGGAGTGTTCTAATTTCATTCTTCTACATGTAGCTGTCCAGTTTTCCCAGCACCACTTATTGAAGAGACTGTCTTTTCTCCATTGTATATCCTTGCCTCCTTTGTCATAGGTTAGTTGACCATAGGTGCATGAGTTTATCTCTGGGCTTTCTATCTTGTTCCATTGATCTATGTTTCTGTTTTTATGCCAGTACCATATTGTCTTGATTACTGTAGCTTTGTAGTATAGTCTGAAGTCAAGGAGTCTGATTCCACCAGCTCTGTTTTTTTCCCTCAAGACTGCTTTGGCTATTTGGGGTCTTTTGTGTCTCCCTACAAATTTTAAGATTTTTTGTTCTAGTTCTGTAAAAAATGCTATTGGTAATTTGATAGGGATTGCATTGAATCTGTAGATTGCTTTGGGTAGTATAGTCATTTTCACAATATTGATTCTTCCAATCCAAGAACATGGTATATCTCTCCATCTGTTGGTATCATCTTTAATTTCTTTCATCAGTGTCTTACAGTTTTCTGCCTACAGGTCTTTTGTCTTCCTAGGTAGGTTTATTCCTAGGTATTTTATTCTTTTTGTTGCAGTGGTAAATGGGAGTGTTTCCTTAATTTCTCTTTCAGATTTTTCAGCATTAGTGTATAGGAATGCAAGGAATTTCTGTGCATTAATTTTGTATCCTGCAACTTTACCAAATTCATTGATTAGCTCTAGTAGTTTTCTGGTGGCATCTTTAGGATTCTCTATGTATAGTATCATGTCATCTGCAAACGGTGACAGTTTTACTTCTTCTTTTCCAATTTGTATTCCTTTTATTTCTTTTTCTTCTCTGATTGCCGTGGCTAGGACTTCCAAAACTATGTTGAATAATAGTGGTGAGAGTGGACATCCTTGTCTTGTTCCTGATCTTAGAGGAAATGCTTTCAGTTTTTCACCATTGACAATGATGTCTGCTGTGGGTTTGTCATATATGGCCTTTATTATGTTGAGGTAGTTTCCCTCTATGCCCACCTTCTGGAGAGTTTTTATCATAAATCGATGTTGAATTTTGTCAAAAGCTTTTTCTGCATCTATTGAGATGATCATATGGTTTTTAGTCTTCCATTTGTTAATATGGTGTATCACATTGATTGGTTTGCGTATATTGAAGAATCCTTGCATCCCTGGGATAAATCCCACTTGATCATGGTGTATGATCCTTTTAATGTGTTGTTGGATTCTGTGTGCTAGTATTTTGTTGAGGATTTTTGCATCTATATTCATCAGTGATATTGGTCTGTAATTTTCTTTTTTTGTAGTATCTTTGTCTGGTTTTGGTATCAGGGTGATGGTGGCCTCATAGAATGAGTTTGGGAGTGTTCCTTCCTCTGCAATTTTTTTGGAAGAGTTTGAGAAGGATGGGTGTTAGCTCTTCTCTAAATGTTTGATAGAATTCCCCTGTGAAGCCATCTGGTTCTGGACTTCTGTTTGTTGGAAGATTTTTAATCACAATTTCAATTTCATCATTTGTGATTGGTCTGTTCATATTTTCTATTTCTTCCTGGTTCAGTCTTGGAAGGTTATACCATTCTAAGAATTTGTCCATTTCTTCCAGGTTGTCCATTTTATTGGCATAAAGTTGCTTGTAGTAGTCTCTTAGGACGCTTTGTATTTCTGCAGTGTCTGTTGTAACTTCTCCTTTTGCATTTCTAATTTTATTGATTTGAGTCCTCTCCCTCTTTTTCTTGATGAGTCTGGCTAATGGTTTATCAATTTTGTTTATCTTCTCAAAGAACCATCTTTTAGTTTTATTGATCTTTGCTATTTTCTTTGTTTCTCTTTCATTTATTTCTGCTCTGATCTTTATGATTTCTTTCCTTCTGCTCACTTTGGGTTTTGTTTGTTCTTCTTTGTCTAGTTCCTTTAGGTGTAAGGTTAGATTGTTTATTTGAGATTTTTCTTGTTTCTTGAAGTAGGCTTGTATAGCTATAAACTTCCCTCTTAGAACTGCTTTTGCTGCATCCCGTAAGTTTTGGATCGTCGTGTTTTCATTGTCATTTGTCTCTAGGTATTTTCTGATTTCCTCTTTGATTTCTTCAGTGATCTCTTGGTTATTTAGTAACGTATTGTTTAGCCTCCATGTGTTTGAGTTTTTTATGTTTTTTTCCCTGTAATTCATTTCTAATCTCATAGCGTTGTGGTCAGAAAAGATGCTTGATATGATTTCAGTTTTCTTAAATTTACTGAGGCTTGATTTGTGACCCAAGATGTGATCTATCCTGGAGAATGTTCCGTGCGCACTTGAGAGGAAAGTGTAATCTGCCGTTTTTGGATGGAATGTCCTATAAATATCAATTAAATCTATCTGGTCTGTTGTGTCATTTAAAGCTTCTGTTTCCTTATTTATTTTCATTTTGGATGATCTGTCCATTGGTGTAAGTGAGGTGTTAAAGTCCCCCACTATTATTGTGTTACTGTCAATTTCCTCTTTTATAGCCGTTAGCAGTGGCCTTATGTATTGAGGTGCTCCTATGTTGGGTGCATATATATTTATAATTGTTATATCTTCTTCTTGGATTGATCCCTTGATCGTTATGTAGTGTCCTTCCTTGTCTCTTGTAACATTCTTTATTTTAAAGTCTATTTTATCTCATATGAGTATTGCTACTCCAGCTTTCTTTTGATTTCCATTGGCATGGAATATCTTTGTCCATCCCCTCACTTTCAGTCTGTATGTGTCCCTAGGTCTGAAGTGGGTCTCTTGTAGACAACATATATATGGGTCTTGTTTTTGTATCCATTCAGCAAGGCTGTGTCTTTTGGTTGGAGCATTTAATCCATTCACGTTTAAGGTAATTATTAATATGTATGTTCCTATGACCATTTTCTTAATTGTTTTGGGTTTGTTTTTGTAGGTCCTTTTCTTCTCTTGTGTTTCCTACTTAGAGAAGTTCCTTTAGCATTTGTTGTAGAGCTGGTTTGGTGGTGCTGAATTCTCTTAGCTTTTGCTTGTCTGTAAAGCTTTTGATTTCTCCATCGAATCTGAATGAAATCCTTGCTGGGTAGAGTAATCTTGGTTGTAGGTTCTTCCCTTTCATCACTTTAAGTATATCATGCCACTCCCTTCTGGCTCGTAGAGTTTCTGCTGAGAAATCATCTGTTAACCTTATGGGAGTTCCCTTGTATGTTATTTGTCGTTTTCCCCTTGCTGCTTTCAATTATTTTTCTTTGTCTTTCTTTAATTTTTGCCAATTTGATTACTGTGTGTCTTGGCGTGTTTCTCCTTGCATTTATCCTGCCTGGGACTCGCTGTGCTTCCTGGACTTGGGTGGCTATTTCCTTTCCCATGTTAGGGAAGTTTTTGACTATAATCTCTTCAAATATTTTCTCTGGTCCTTTCTCTCTCTCTTCTCCTTCTGGGACCCTTATAATGTGAATGTTGTTGCATTTAATGTTGTCCCAGAGGTCTCTTAGGCTGTCTTCATTTCTTTTCATTCTTTTTTCTTTAGTCTGTTCAGCAGCAGTGAATTCCACCATTCTGTCTTCCAGGTCACTTATCCGTTCTTCTGCCTCAGTTATTCTGCTATTGATTCCTTCTAGTGTAGTTTTCATTTCAGTTATTGTATTATTCATCTTTGTTTGTTTGTTCTTTAATTCTTCTAGGTCTTTGTTAAACATTTCTTTCATCTTCTCGATCTTTGCCTCCATTCTTTTTCCGAGGTCCTGGATCATCTTCACTATCATTATTCTGAATTATTTTTCTGGAAGGTTGCCTATCTCCACTTCATTTAGTTGCTTTTCTGGGGTTTTATCTTGCTCCTTCATCTGGTACATAGCCCTCTGCCTTTTCATCTTGTCTGTCTTTCTGTGAATGTGGCTTTTGTTCCACAGACTGCAGGATTGTAGTTCTTCTTGCTTCTGCTGTCTGCCCTCTGGTGGATGAGGCTATGTAAGAGGCTTGAGCAAGTTTCCTGATGGGAGGGACTGGTGGTGGGTAGATTTGGGTGTTGCTCTGGTGGGCAGAGCTCAGTAAAACTTTAATCTGCTTGACTGTTGATGGGTGGGGCTGGGTTCCCCTCCCTGTTGGTTGTTTGGCCTGAGGCAACCCAACACTGGAGCCTACCTGGGCTCTTCGGTGGGGCTAATGACAGACTCTGGGAGGGCTCATACCAAGGAGTACTTCCCAGAACTTCTGCTGCCAGTGTCCTTGTCCCCAGGGTGAGCCACAGCCACCCCCCGCCTCTGCAGGAGACCCTCTAACACTAGCAGGTAGGTCTGGTTCAGCCTCCCCTGGGGTCACTGCTCCTTCCCCTGGGTCCTGAAGCACACACTACTTTGTGTGTGCCCTCTAAGAGTGGAGTCTCTGTTTCCCCCAGTCCTGTCGAAGTCCTCCAGTCAAATCCCACTAGGCTTCAAAGTCTGGTTCTCTAGGAATTCCTCCTCCCTTTCCCAGACCCCCAGGTTGGGAAGCCTGACTTGGGGCTCAGAACCTTCACTCCAGTGGGTGGACTTCTGTGGTATAAGTGTTCTCCAGTCTGTGAGTCACCCACCCAGCAGTTATGGGATTTGATTTTACTGTGATCGCACCCCTCCTACCGTCTCGTTGTGGCTTCTCCTTTGTCTTTGGATGTGGGGTATCTTTTTTGGTGAGTTCCAGTGTCTTCCTGTCGATGATTGTCCAGCAGCTAGTTGTGATTCTGGTGTTCTCACAAGAGGGAGTGAGAGCACGTCCTTCTACTCCGCCATCTTGGTTCCTCCTCCTATAGTAGATTTTTAATTACCTTTAATTCATGCTATTTGGTTCTACTCGATTCATTTCTCTTGGGTCAATTTTGATATTTTCTGTCTTACTGGGAAAACATTTTTCTCTTCGGTTTTTAAATGAATTGCCAAGAAATTGCATTTGTATTTTCTTAGCTTTGTCTTATTTTCTTAATTCTCTCCTATACTTATGATTTCTCTTTTCATTTTGACTATCGTGAGTTTTCACTCTCATTTTTTTTTTTCATCCCCTTATTAGACTATCTGAGTGATTCTTTAATCATGTTTCAGAGAGCTAGCTTTTGGACTTATTTATGCTTTTTATAACTTTTTTACTTTATATTAACGTAAAATAGTATCTCTTAGTTCCTTCTTCCTAGTTCATTTTGATACAGTTTGTATTTTTTCTAATTTCTTATTTACTGGGTGTCCCCCCGCCCCCGCCTTTTAAAAATATTAAAAGCTATTAAGGCCATAAATTTACTTCTGAATACAAATTTTGCTAGGTCACCTGGGTTTTTATTATGATTGTTAAATCATAGCTATTTTTTGTCATAGCTTAGTATGTAGATCATAATTTCTCTTTCGATTTTTTCTTTGATCCAAAGATTATCTAGGTCATCTCGTCATTTATAGCTAAAAATATTTTTGGTACCTTTTCCTAAATTTTTTATATTATGTATCTCTGAAATTAGTTTATTGATAATATAATTTCTGTTTTTTGTTTTTTGCAACTATATTTGTCTCTTCTACAAGGTATACTGAAATAACTCAGTATATGTGTATCTTTTTTTTCTTTTCTTTTTTTTTTAATTTTTGAATTTTATTTTATTTTTTTATACAGCAGGTCCTTATTAGTTATTAATTTTATACACATCAGTGAGTATATGTGTATCTTTAAAAATAAAATTATTAAAGTTCTAATAAGTTTTGCTTTATTACCTGCTATGTTATTTGGTATATACAAGTTTATAACTCTTATATGTTGGTCATAAACTGTATATTTTACAATTGTATAATCTTTATCCTACTCAATACTTTTTTTTTAATATAAATTTATTTAATTAATTTATGTATTTGGCTGCGTTGGGTCCTCGTTGCCGCACGCGGGCTTTCTCTAGTTGCAGCAAGCAGGGGCTACTGTTTGTTGCGGTGTACAGGCTTCTCACTGCGGTGGCTTCTCTTGTTATGGAGCACGGGCTCTAGGCGCACGGGCTCAGTAGATGTGGCTTTCGGGCTCAGTAGGTGTGGCTCACGGGCTCTAGAGTGCAGGCTCAGTAGGTGTGGCTCATGGGCTCTAGAGCGCAGGCTCAGTAGTTGTGGCACACGGGCTTAGTTGCTCCGTGGCATGTGGGATCTTCCCACACCAGGGCTCGAACCCGTGTCCCCTGCATTGGCAGGTGGATTCCTACCCACTGCGCCACCAGGGAAGTCCCCACTCAATACTTTCGACCTTAAAATTATACCTCGACTGATACACGTTTCTCTGCAGTTACTTTAAAACAAAATACTATTTTCCCCAAAAAGATGCGCATTTTTCCCCCAGGTGTCTTCTGGACCGTGGAAAGATGAGACCTTTAGAGTACTTTTATTTTCTGCCTCTCTTCTGTTTTCCCCTCATTCTCTTCTTTCAGATCTTAGGAGTACTTTTACTTCTGCCTCCCTCCATCTCACCTGCCTACAACTCTTTTACTTTGAATAGATAGTTTAGTACATCTTGAATAGATATCTATTAAGATTTCTTTGGGGATAAAGTCCTTTGTTTATAGAGTCCTTATTTTTCATGTAAGTTATACATTCTTAGATATTCGGTTATTATCTAAATGAATATTACGTGATATAAACTGCAAGTTTCATTGCTTATATTACCCTTTCTCATCATCTTCCCTGTTACCATGTCTCTATTCTGGTTTATTTTTTCTTAGTTAGAACCCTTTCTCAATTGTTTTTCTCAGTTGGGGTAACTGAGAAAATAAACTCTCTGAATTCTTACATATTTGCAATTTTTTTCATATATCAAAGTGTAAGTTTTGTTGATATAGAATTCTTTTCTCTCTGTCCCCTGTGAATGTTATTCAACTCTCTCTTTCTCTCTCTTTTTTTTAAAGTATAACAGATTAGAAGTCCAATGAGGAGCTGATTTTTTATCTTTTATAACTTACTTGCTTTGTATAGCTGGGTGCTTATATATGATTCAGCATCCATGAATTTTATCCCTGATACCTTTTAATGTACATTTTCTTTTATTATAACACTCTGCTTTTTGCAGTAATAAAATATATATAATATAAAATTTACCATTTTAACCATTTTTAAGCATACAGTTCAGTGACATTAAGCACAATAAACATTGCTGTACAACCATCACTGTCATCCATCTCTAGAACTTTTTCATTTTCCCAAACTGAAACTTTGTACCATTAAACAATAACTCCCCCTTCCACAGCCCCATTCAAGCACCATTCTACTTTCTATTTGAATTTGATGACTCTAAATACCTCTTAAAAGTGGAATTATACAGTATTTGACCTTTTGTGACTGGCTTGTTTCATTTAGTGTTATGCCTTCAGGGTTCATCCATGTTACGATGTCAGAATTTCCTTCTTTTTTCAGGCTGAATAATATTCCCTTATATGTTATGTATGTACCACATTTTGTTTAGCCATTCATCCATCGATGGACATTTGAGTTTGTTTCCACCTTTTGGCTTTTGTGAATATGCTGCTATAAACTTGGGTGTACAAATATATTTTCGAGTCCCTGCTTTCACTTCTTCTAGGTATACACCCAGAATTGGAATTGCGGATCTTATGGTAATCTGTGTTTAATTTATTTGAGGAACTGCCATACTATTGTATTTTCCATAGTGGCACCACCATTTTACATTTTCATCAGCAGCACACAAAGCTTTTATTTTATCCACATCTGTGCCAATCCTTGTTATTTTCTGTTTTTTGATTATAACCATTCTAATGGGTGTGATTTTAATATACATTTTTAATCTGTCAGTTTTTAAAAAAATCTGTCTCCTGTGCTAGGAGAGCTCTGTGACGTTGAACCTGAGAGTAGAGAACTCATAGCACCTTGCTTGCTTGGTCTTCTGTTCTAAGAATATTTTATTTTTATAGAATATTTTGAGCCCATTTATATCTGAAATATAAATGACATAAATTCAGTGATTTGCAGTTATACATATCTGTATCAGTGTCTTAATCTCAGTTTCCTCATCTGTGAAATGAGGGTCTTTGGTGATTTACTTCCTAGATTGTCTGATTCAGCTGTAGCATCATTCTCATCCTTACAGAATAAAGGTCAGAATTACTGCAAGGCATTTACCAGCCCTCCATAGATTGTGGAAGTCCTCCCTTTCTACCTGTCTTCTCATACATACATGTTAAAGGCCAACAACACAGGTCTACTTATTCCCTAATCATCCTTCATAATCTCTTTTAATTGTTCCTTCTCCCTGATTCTTTCCTCCACTGATTCTAACCTCCCTTCACACTTTGGTTTGGTGGAAGTCTTACTCTAAACTTCAGGTAACAGCTGAGATCTCACTTGAAGAAGTCTTCCCAGTTCTCTGTGACCTAAATTAATTTCTAAATTGTTATTCTCATAAACCTTGAATTTTTAGACTTATCACATTATGCCTTTTATTAGAAGGATGAGTGTGTGTGTGATTTTTATTTGACCCTTCCCCATAGTTTAATAAGGTCCTACACTGCTGGGACCATATCTTACTCATATTATGACCTTGTGCCTATGTCAGGGCAAGTAAGTACTTAGTATATTTTACCTGAATTTCAGCGAGAGTGGAAAAAACATGTATTGACCAGTAATCAGTTTTCTGGCTTGGTGTTGCTGTTTTGTCTAGGAAATGTAATCAACAATATTTTCAGTAGATTTTCTTTGTATTTTGTATTTACCTTTTAGGACCAGTGTTTCTTAAGTCAGCAATAAAATTAACTACAGCAGGAACTTCACTAAAGCTACAATTTAGGATATGAAATGTGAAAGGTTTCTAACTTTACCCTGTACATTTCACATATATCATTAGTCACTGTTAGACACTTTGGTCTTGCTTTATATAATTCAGTGCTGAATGTGTATTTTAATGCGAGAGTTTTTGACATCAACATTTTTAACTTTCGTCTAATTTATAATATTAACTTTGAGTTCATGGAAATACCTGCCTGTATAGATTATGGTTTGAAACTGCTAATAAGTTCAGTCAGTAATACATGATCTTTAGCTCCTAAACTGTGAATGGTAGATTTCACTTTTTGTTCAGATCTATGTCTGAATTGAAAGGGATCACAGTGTCTGAATGCTGAATAAAGCAGTAGAATGCTAATCAGAAGATAGAAGTACTAGACTCACTCCATTATTAACTTACACTCTGTTCAGGAATCGACATGGGTATTGGTGTCTTTTTTTAACTGGTATTAATAGTCCCTGCTACTTGATAGTTTGTGAAGTGCTTCATCACCACCATTTAAAAAATGTTTTAAATTCTTGTAGCATTTTGAAGTAGTTATCTATTATCCCTGTTTTATAGATATGGAAATTGAGACTTAGAGAAATTCAGTCACTGAAGGTTTGGCTAGCAGTAAAATAAGTAATAGACTTGGAACTAGACCCCAGGATTTACCGCACAGTTAAGACTGTTAGCTGCAATCATGCTGTGGTGTGTTTTTTTATTTATAGGATTCTACATAAATGCACTGATGTTATTATTATCAACAAGTTATCTTGAATGTCCCTACAATGTGTGTATATATATATATATATATATATATTCCATTGCATGTTTAAATCTGTTTCCGTCGGTGGTGTCTGGTAACAGATTAAACTTCACGGGTATAATTTTCATTACTTTTTCCAAGTGAATGATTTTGAAAGCTATCAAAAGCATTTTTCTATTTTTAAAATTTTCCTTCAAATCAATGTTTCCTTTCAGAATTACAAAATAATTTAAAAAACATGATTATCTGATGTTAACTGTTAATCCTTAAGTATATAATTAAAATTTTTGTTCAATACTTGATTAAAAACTATTTCTGAATTTTCTGTCTTTATTCTACAGAATGATAAATAACGCTGATCATCTCTAGAAAAGATATTGATTCACCTCATGTAAAGTATGCTCAGTTCCTTTCCAGTGGTGTAAGTATCTAATTCTTCTCTTAATTTTCATCCTCTCAATTGTTTTAATAAAATTAAAAAATCATTATGATTATAATCCAAAAATGACAGCAGACATTTGTAGAGTTGAAAGAATTTTTTCATAGTTATGTGGTAAGGAATGAATTTTCAAATCTATCAACTTTCTCTTTTACCATTTCTGTTTCAAGTTTGAAGTCTAACATTAATTTTCAATTGAACATAAAATTACATATAATTTTAAACTGCTTAATAGCCTAGAAATTTGTGAAACAGATGGCTGGTATTAAATACCTTGTGACAAGCAGAATATTGGAAGAATGCTACCTTAATGCTGCCTTCTGTTTGCAAACTACTAAGCACCTTAGCCATTTTCTTTACCTACTGGGGATAATAATGTAGTTAAGTCTATTAGCTAATGTAGCTGGTAGACTTTTCTTTGGAGTCTGGCAAAAAATACAGATTGGATGGTAGTATTATGTAGAGATTTTTTTTGTGCTATTACATGAGCTGTAACCACTAGTTCATATTAAATAGGCCTCTGAATAAAAGTATTCTGGGAATTTCAGGTATTAGAGAAGATAAAGTATCTATTAGCTCATTAAGTTCATCTTTAGAGTCTAGTGCAGAGTGCCTTTAGCATAAGCATTTTCTAAAATTTGGTGCAATCTATATTTCAATTAAATTCCTTCTGTTTTGGTTGACAGTTCTGTAATCCAGTAAGTAGACATTAAGATAGATTTTCCTTGTTATTTAGGTTTTTCGTTAAACTTTTTTCTTCTCTCATTGGCTTTATCATATATCAAAAAGTCTCTGGAATAGGCCAGGTGGTGTGAACTGTAGCCTGAGTTGCTGCTAAGTAGCTGTGTCCTTGGGAAAGGGAAGGCACTGTGTTTGCTTTGGGCCTGAGTTTCCCTTTTTTAAAAAATACAATTTATTTGTTAATGGCTATTTTCTATAACCATCAGAATGTAAGCATCATGAGGCCAGGAATTTTTGCCTAATTTGTTCCTTGTTGCATCCTCTCTGCCTTGTACATGGTCTGACACATAGGGGTCACTCAATCGATGTTAGTTGAATGATTTTTGTCTAAATGGTCTCTTGTTCTCTGATTGCACACCTAATTTATATCTCCCTCTATAAACTTGCATGTTTTTATCAACACTAGGATTTTATTTTCCCAAATGTGTATAAGGTGGCTGTAATTTAAAAATCTCAACCTTAATTAGTGGTAATTTAAAAATAACTATTAAAGTGTGATTGTAAATTGAATATAATCTTATTTTTCTCAAAATCTTTTTATTATGAAAAAAACATTTTTATACTATTATCTGTAGTCATAGTCTCTCTTCTTTGCGTTAGTTCTGCCATTGGTTTGAATTATAGAATCATTTTACCATACTGTGAAGCTCAATCTCCAGCAAATCTTCATTTCTTACTTATTCTCACTCTTGTCATTTTCTTACTTTAAAACTGCCTCTCCTTTGATGGTAATAATAATTGTGAGAGTAATGTGCCATAAATAGTAAGAAGGGCCTTAGTACATCTTTAGTTGGTTAATATTATGACGGATGCAATAATGTGTTAAATCATCATGGAATAAATACCATGTATGACAAACAAAACTAATGTATGACTAGACCATATTTTGCCTAGTCATTCTAGATAAAAAGATAAAGACAGCAGTCAAGCTGAAGAAAATGCTGTGTTATCCAATAAGATCTTACTATCTGTTGATGATTTACAGGTAAGGTAGTTGTGTCATTTTTGCACATATGATTTCAAGATTAATCATTTGTGAATGCTTTAACCTTCATGCTTATAGGATTTAGTTTAAGAAAGTATGTTCTGGACCTCGGGCCTTATCCAAGAAGTGTTTACATATCCAAGTAGGGGTAAAATTTATTGTAAAATACATTTACTATTATGGTCTAATAGTATGGTCTTTTCGAATGTCAGTTTATGAACTGAGGCATAATTCCTGAATTTAATTGTTCTTTTATGCTTCAGACATTGTCTGTGTTATTACAGTGTCGAAATTCTTCTCACATCATTTTCAATTATTGTTGGCCTGAGTCTGCATTGAGATTAGTAATTTGAAGTAAAAGATGTTCCTTATCCTGTGAACAGTTCTTCTGCTACATAGGAAAATTAACTCAGTTCTTACATGTTATCTTTTTCTATTATAAAAGAATTGCTGGTATCGTGGACTTAGATGACCTTTGTAGGTCATTTTTGCCATAATTTCATGATTATGTGCTTAAACTAGGTGAATTATAAGAAATAAAATTCGAAAGTGACAGAATGTATACCTTTGTTTATGTTAATGCCACTGGAATATTGTTCTCAATATCCAAGAAAGCTTCTAATCTTGGCATTTTCCTAGTAAAATATTGTACCTTCAGTGTCATATGCATGATTTGATCCTGCTCATTATGCCACTATCATTCTGCTCTATAGGAGTCATACATTTTATTCTAGCAATTGTAGATCTTTTTACTTTAGGTATATCTTTGTATTAGGGACCTCTCTTGGTGCAAGGCACAGACATCTAATTTAAACAAGGTGAAGCATAAATGGAAGTTTATGCTCTTACATAACAATATAGCAAGAAGAGCAGGGGTGGACTTCCGTGGTGGTCCAGTGGTTAAGACGCTGCGCTTCCACTGCAGGGGGCACACGGGTTCAATCCCTGGTGGGGAAGAAGAGCAGGGATGAAGTAGGGGCTTAGGAATGACTAGAACAAGGGATATGAACACTGTAGAACTTTCCCCTTTGCTCTGCATTTCTTAGTATGCCTGCTTTGTTTTCCTACAAACTAGCTTCTTCTGCATGGTGAGGAATATACCAGACTAACATCTTCCCACAGCTGAGCACAGTTACAGGGACTGTCCATCTTCCTTCTACTCTAACCTGAATATTTTGAGGAGAACAAGGCTTGGTTTCCTTGTGTGCCCACCCTGTTGGCCAGAAAGTAGGGTATTTTGAGTGACATCCCCAAGAACATGTGATTGGAAACAATGAGGCATTCTGTGCAGACAAAATAATAGGTGCCTTCTGTTATCTCCTTTTATGACTTTGGATTAAAAGTGTTTCCCATAGTCAAGGAATCTGAAATAACATAATATTACATTGCTTCAGATACTGTGGAATCTTTAGTTCTGGTAGTTCTAATATAAGCTTTAGGATGGATACTTTTCAATTAACAGGTTAAATTCTTGTAATTTATTTTAGTTTTATGCTAATATATACAGAGTGCTGTTCCATACAGAGAGACGTTTGAAGAATTATATACAGAATACTATCTGCTCTGATATAAATGGGATAGGAAAATATCATAATTGATTTTTTTTGTCTGTATAATAAAACAGTCCTTGAAATCTTGTATCTAAACAAGGTCAGTTTATGACGAATTTTGAAAGTATGAAGACCTTCAAAGCATGAAGTTAGCAATGGACAACTCCATTTTCAAGAGAAAAGGATAATGTATAGAAACCTGAATTTACCAAATCAGTAAGTTAAGAGGTAAATTATTTGGGTTACTAAAGGGATTTGGCAGCTACTTTTAAAAAGAACTTCCTAGGATTAAGAATTAATGTGTTAACTAAGCACTTGATAGAAAGGACCAAGGGCTGAGGGTTAAGATAGAAACTAAAGTGTCAAGTGTCTCTTATAAGCCATTAGGAAAATGTTTACACAGCTTTTTCAACAAATTTTGAGTGTAATATACCTACTGAAAAATGTACAGATCAGTAGCGTACAACTTGGTGAATGTTTATAGCTAATGTACCTATGTAATGTAACTAGTATAGAACAGAACATTACCAACACTGCATAGCATTTTAATAATAGAGCATTTGTGTTTAGCAAGGTGTACTATTCTTTTGACATCAGTCAGGAGGAAAAGTAAATGAGTTACTCTGGTTGAAAGTTTTTTTTTTTTCTCTCTCTCTCCCAAGTAGCTGATGGTATGTTATGGGGGGCGTGGGGGGTGGTGGTATATGAAGCGAACAAGAAAATTAGCAGAGTACAGTTGTAAT
Source organism: Balaenoptera physalus (assembly GCF_965194825.1). Taxonomy (NCBI): domain Eukaryota; kingdom Metazoa; phylum Chordata; class Mammalia; order Artiodactyla; family Balaenopteridae; genus Balaenoptera; species Balaenoptera physalus. The sequence goes on from NC_138886.1 coordinate 113,702,480, forward strand.
TGCCAAAGATTTAGAATAGCTAATAATTGGCAACAGTCCAGGTGTCCAAAATAGAATGGTAAACAAAACTGTGGTATATTCCTACAATGAAGTACTATTCAGTAATAAAAAGGAACAAACTGCTGATACATACAACATCGTAGATGAATCTCAAAAACTTTATACTGAAAGAAGCCTTACACAAAAGAGTACATAGAAATTCCATTTAGATGAGGTTCTGGAACAGACAAAAGTAATCTGTCATGGGAAAAAAATCTGAGCAGTGATTGCCTCTGAGAGAAGAGGACAGGGACTGACCAGGGAGGGGCATGAGGGAACTTCCTGGGGTGATGGTAATATTCTGTAACTTCATAGGGATTTGAATTTCACAGGTGGATGTACTTCTCAGAACTCATAGATGGTAAACATAAATTTGCATATTTTATTTTATGTAAATTTTACTTCAAGAGAAAAAATACCTGAACAAATACTGAGCTCTAATTAATGATATACATGTGGAAGTATTTAGGGGGAAGTGTACAGATGTCTGTAACTGATTTTGAAATGCATCAAAAGATGAGATGAATAGAGGGATGGATGCATAAGGAATGGACGGATATGTAGTAAAGCAAGTAAAATGTTAATGGTAAAATCTAGGTGGTTAGTGTATGGGCATTCACTGTAAATTTATTTCAACTTTTCTCTGTGTTTAAAATTTTACATTATAAAACCTTGGAGGAAAAAACTAGGCAATCAGGAAAGAATGTAATAATCATGAAAACAGGACTTTTATGATGAATAGCTTGTCACAAATGAATATTGGAAGAGGGCAAAAGAAAATGTTTATAGGTATAAGGCAGATACTGTGGCCCATGGGCACAAATGACCTGCAGCATATTATTTTAGGTCCACAAAATGTTTGTTTTTATTTTTAATGAGCCTGTCTCTAAAACTAGAACTGTTTCACATAAAAATTATAGAGCTCTGCCTGCTTATTTTAATTTAATTTTATTTATTTATTTTAAAATTTTATTTATTTATATTTGGCTGCGTTGGGCTCTCTCTAGTTGCTGCCAGCGGGTCTACTCTTCGTTGTGGTGCGCGGGCTCTAGGCACGCGGGCTTCAGTAATTGTGGCGTGTGGGCTCTAGAGCGCAGGCTCAGTAGTTGTGGCGCGCGGGCTCAGTTGCTCCGCGGCATGTGGGATCTTCCCGGACCAGGGATCGAACCCGTGTCCCCTGCATTGGCAGGCGGATTCTCAACTGCTGCGCGACCAGGGAAGTCCCACCTGCTTATTTTTAAAAGGACTTAGAAAACAAAGCAATCATTGCAATAGAATAGAGACTCCAAAGGTAGATACAGATTTGTGTGGAAATTTTGTATGTGATAAAGGTGGCATTTCAGACCAGAGAAGAGATGTATTACTCAGTAAAGCATATTGGACAAATGAGCTATCCATTTGGGAAAAGATAAAGCTCAAATCCTTCCACACTCATTAGGTAAATATAAATTCTAGATGGAGCAAAGATCTTAAATATAAAAAACTGTTACTAGAACCCCTAGTCCATCAGTAGAGTGGTTTTATCTAAGTGGTTTAAACTGGAGATTTAAAAAAGGACAAAAGCCTGTGTCCCATATCATCTGATTCCAGTAAGTCCTGCCGTATATTGGAAAGCAGAATGATGCATGCTTTTGGAGTCAGTAAGGTTTAAATCTTTTCTATGTCTTAATCAGGCTTGTTTGCAAGATACAAAAGCATTGTGAGCCTTAGTTTCCTCAACAATCAATCAATCAATATAAAACTTAAAAAGAAACTACAGAGGGTTGTTGTGAGGAACTGAGATTATATTACATGAAACTCTGCCCAATGCCTGCCTAGAGTGCATGTTCAATAAATTTTTAGTATAGAGGGATAGAGAAACAGATCTCCAACAGCTTAGGGGAACTGGCCCAGAGTAGAAGTTTACCTGGAAAGGATGAGAAAATTCTTTGACATTTATTTCCATCAGCAGACACTTACTGAGAGCCTGCTGCATGCCATGCAACGTATTTGGCACTAGAACTATAAAAACAAAAATAGAAGAAATTCCCACTTAAAAAAATCTTAAGAAAGTCAGGTTTTATAAGAAAGGAATTCAAGTAGTGAGAATTTTTATGATATTTGACAACTCCCTTGAACTTAATATTGTTATTGACTCTGAGACATTTTCTGGTGTGCGACAGTATCTTGTGTTAGTTAAAGGAAGCATAATGTAGAAGCAATTTACTAAGAAAAATGAATAGTTCAGTTTGGCCACAACCACGAAAGATCCATTTCTTGGGATAACTATTAAGAGAGAATACATTACAGAGATGAAATACTCATGAAATTGCAAAGTGGTGGGTGAAATGGTGCTTGATAAATTTTTTTATGTGCCTTTCTTACTTTTCCATTTAAATGTTCTTGCTGGTTATTAGTATTTACTTGGGCTAAGCTTACCAAACTGTTTGTCTACAGTAAATGAAGTCACAGAGTTCCTAGGTCAGTTTTGCTGATAAAACAAAATATTACTGTTATTATAATATGATAATAATAATGTCTTAATCATTTTCAGTAAAGAAGTTGATATAGAAATATTTTATCTTCTTTGCATTCTCAATACATAATGATATATTCTTTGGTAGATATTGTAAATAAAGGAACTTTAAAAAAATTTTTTTTTGTTTTAGTTTGCTGGAAACCATGTCTCACTATACAGATGAACCCAGATTTACCATAGAGCAGATAGATCTGCTTCAGCGCCTTCGACGTACTGGAATGACTAAACATGAAATTCTTCATGCCTTGGAAACTTTGGACCGTCTTGATCAAGAGCATAGTGACAAGTTTGGAAGAAGGTCCAGCTATGGAGGAAGTTCATATGGGAATACTACCAACAATGTTCCAGCATCTTCCTCTACAGCTACAGCTTCCACACAGACCCAGCATTCTGGAATGTCCCCATCACCTAGCAACAGTTATGATACCTCCCCACAGCCTTGTACTACCAATCAGAATGGGAGGGAGAATAACGAGCGATTATCCACATCCAATGGAAAGATGTCACCAACTCGCTACCATGCAAACAGCATGGGTCAGAGGTCATACAGTTTTGAAGCCTCAGAAGAGGACCTAGATGTAGATGATAAAGTAGAGGAATTAATGAGGTTAGTTCCTTTCTTATTCAGAGTCCTCCAAATGTTTATGTTCTTAAGACTGATTTTGAGTAATAAAGCTGTATTTCAGCTCTTTACCTATAAGAACTGTGATGCCCCCTCCCCCTTTAGTGATAAAGAAAAAAATTAAAATTTTTATGTTTTTAATTCAAAAACATTTAATTTTCTTCTCTACTTAAGTTCTTTCTCTTTGCTGCTTGATAAGTCTTTTCCATTCTCTCTGTTATCAAAGCAAAGGTTAGCCTTCTCTTTATGGCTCTAATCACTAACATCTGCATTTTCTGAATTTCTAACAAACATTATAATCCTTAAATCATTGTACTTTTTCTGATCGGATGACTTTATCATGATATGTATACTCTTAATTTTTCCCTCCAACATGCCAATCAACAAAATAATTTTGAGCACCTATTTAAAAAGCAATGTTCTTAAGCAGAAAAATAGACATGGTTTCTACCCCTAAGAAGCTAAAGTTCTAATTTTAGCAATAGATGCCATACACACACACGCAAATTTAATGTTATCTATTACAAAATAAGTGTAAACACTTAAAGTTTGAAACACTGAGAAAAGAAGTCCAGTTTCAACAGAGGTGATTAGGAAAGGCTTCACCCTGGACCTGGGACATTTTGAGGGCAGCACTGATGTGCTTTCCATTGTTGTGTCTCCAGGATCTAGAACTGTCCTTGGCACATGTTAAGGGCTTAATATGTCAAGTGAATGGATGAATTTGAGCTAAGCTTTAAAGGATAGCTTCTGTTTTGAAATATAGGAGCTTTATTTAAAGTTAAGGGAATGGTAACAGGTAGAAAAGGCAAGACATGATTAGTCTTATAAAAACTGCAGATTGGCTAGATATGGTAATAAGAATAGTATATTAAGAGGCACTACAGATTTGGGGAAGATTTGAATTCCATATACATAATTTATGTTTAACTTGGTGGAAATTAAAGGAGTTCTTTCAGGTCTGTAGGAAAGAGTTGATAAAAGCATTGTTTTCAGTAGATTATCACTACTGTAGTAGGGAGGAGAGCCTGCAGGTAGATTAGTTACAGTATATATAAAAGAAACTGTAGCAGGAATTTGTCAGAAATAAAATTATAACCTATAATTATGAGTTGTAGTTCTTCTGTAAGACTTTAGGACTTGAAGATAGTATAATGGTGAGTTAATACTGCCATATGGAAGATCTATCCTGTAGTACCACAAAGGTAAAATATCTTCTGAACAAACTGTCCTGAATTTATTTTTAGGGTGGAAATGCCATATAGGGAATTCTGGGCTAAATGGACTATTGTATCTATTGGGTCAGCCAAAAAGTTCGTTTGGTTAATGAATATGTTGTTCAATAAAGTTTTTGGTGGAAATGAAAAATGTCTTTTATTTTCACTTAACACCGAATGAACTTTTTGGCCAACCCAATAGATTTCGACGTAATTCCTGTAATGAATAGTTTCATAGAGCAGCTACAGGACCCTATTATTTAAGCTTTGTGAAACTGAAGCTTTATTTAAGCTGGCCAAAGTTTAGATGTTCCTTTTGAATTTAACATCTATATCACTGTCAAGATTAAGAGAGAGGACCATTTGGGCAAATAGAAGTTACTTTAGTAGTTAAAATGTAAGAAGGTTAGCTTTTAATTATGCTAAGTAGAGTGGGTATCAACAATAAAATTTGTTAGAATGCTAGCCTGTTTTTTGTTGTTGTTGCTGTCGTTAATCAGTTTTAATGAGCTTTAAAAATAATAGTTAGTTCCCAAATGTGTGTTAGCCTAACAAGAAATTTGGGAAAACTTTCTTTTTAACAAAAGTCTCTGGAAGACTGTCCAGAGTCTAAAACTTGACTATAACGATCTAAAAAATTGACTATTAACTCTAAGGTTATCATAATGTTGTAGTTCAACTGTGTCCTCAAAATAAACAGAAAACCTATTTAGCCAGGACTAGGGTTTGTAGTTAAATCCAGCAATTACACACATTCAAGTGTCATCATTAGATATATATGTGTTTATAATTATTATCAATATTTAATTTACATACATCCTACCTTGTTGCATAGGTAGGATACTTTATGGCTTCTTTCTTAGGACTGCTCCTGTGGTGTCCTCTACTCATCTAGTGGTCTCGTTGAACCTTCTGGCTCTGTGGTCCTCTGCCATTGCGCCCTCACCCACATCTGCACTCTTCCTTTGTGCCCACCTCTTGTTTTTCTCAAGTTTGCAAATAGTACCAATCCTTAGGTTTGAGGGAGAAGTTGATTACATGACTGGTTTCACTTTTAATCATTACAAGCATGCTGTGTGTGAGGTAGAGCAGAGAAATTGAGATTCACAAAAATTAAGTAATTGACCCCAAAAAACTTAAATATTAAGTGGCAGAGCTGAATTCTAACCCATGTCTTTATTACCAGTGTGTCTGTCGCTGGTATCTGTTGCCTCTGTAAATAAATTTTTCATGTGTGTAGATTTCAGTAAAATTTTAGGAATGGTGGTTAATGTAACTCAAGACAAAGTGTGAAAGCCATAATGGACTTATCTCCCACTCTTCCCCCATGTGATATTTGCCACATCAAATCGATCACTTAACTAGCCTAATGAGTTTTTATTTGGTAGAATGTTAGAGAAAGTTTTGAGTAGTGAATCTTTCTGAGTACCCTGTGCCCACATAGGGCTACACTGTCCTTTGCCTACTCAACACTGTGGTGATATAGTGGGTTGGATTTGGTGGTCTCTAGGTGGGGAGAATGGATACCTGAATGCCTTCCTGCCTCCTTTTCTGCATGTGTCATATGTAATTCACCTCTTATATGCTTACATTCCCCAACCTCCAGAGCACTCAGCCGTAAGATAGAGCTTTCAAATTTCATAATCACTGGGTCCACGAACTTAACTCCTAATAATTTCAAGGTATACAAAGGAAGCTTTTTTTTTTTTTTTTTGTAAAACTTGATTAATTTGTAACTGTATACCTGATTAGCTTGTTAAAAATCAGAAAGAGAGTAACTGCTACTTTTTCCATTTTTGGATTGATCAGGGTTAAAAAAAAATGAAAGGGAAACTAGAATGTGAATTCTCAGCAAATTGTTGAATATAACATTTTAGGAAGGACTTTAAAGCCAGGAGCTAGAATAAAGACCGATTTTCCATGTTAATATTTTTTAAAAGCATCTGTTAATATATATGTTTATATATAGGTATATATGTACATCTGCTAATATAATAGTGTGTACCTATTAAAGTGTATCTGTCCTATTGTGTATATATAAAATAACAATTGAAATGAGGCTTAATCAGAATTAATAAACAATGTCATATAAAAGATATTATTCCTAACTACCCACATACTAAATTTCATGAGTGTTTAGTATGTTATCTAGGATCCTGAGACTTTCTTCTGAGCTGGTTATCCATATGCCTAATAATAGCTTATTTACTTGTGTAGGTAGGGATTTATGTTCTATAAGACATAATAATCAGTTACCATGTTGTTCACACAGACAGAATAGCTTTTGTTTTAACATTATCTTTTAAAATTCTAAATTATGCTTTATCTCCATGAGTGGAAATTAAAGGGAGAAGGTTTTTATTCATATGTGAAAAAATTTGTGTGTAATTATATTTTCCCACCTGTGAAATAGTCTGTCTTGGTAGGTATTGCTCCATCTCTGGAAGTCTTTGAGATAGATGTCTACTTTAAAGGGTCCTACAGAATGTGTAGTATATATCAACTAAGAGAATATGGAAGATCTTAAAGCATACCACTTTTAAACATTCAGTCTTTAATAGCCTTTGTTCCAGAAAAGGGAGTATTACCATTTTGAGCTAGTATACATAACTCTCTTCCATTCTGTTTTGGGAAGCTTAAACATATTTGATATTAAGAATTTAGAGCTGTTTTATAAATTATCTAGATCAGGTTTTCCATTTTACAACCTTTTATCTTCAACTACAGATTTGTTCATTCATGGAACAAATTAAGCTCTATTATATGCAAACCCCATGATGAATAAGACACAATCTTTGTGCTAAAGGACTTTGTAGGCTAGTAGGAGAGATAAGATCAGATCAGGAACAACTATAATACAGAATAGCGTGTAATATATTCACATATGAGTAGTATAATCAAAATGGTAAAGTTAGTTATTGGAAGAAAAGATCTTTTTTAGCTTTGAGGATCAGGGAGAACTTCTCTGAATAGGTGGCAATTATTATTATTTTAAGATGTCTTTAAAAAGGGTAATTTCACGAAGAGGCATTACTGAGTGTGTGTAAGTGGTTAGATACAAATAGAGTGGTAGCTTATCTTAGAAATAAACTATAGAGTCAAAGAAAGATCAGCCTACACTTCACTTTTATTCCATAAGACTGGAGGATAGAAATCATGAGAAGTGTGAGATTTTATAAGATAAAGGAGGAAAAGTGGATTCATTCTCCTTAAAGATGTCAAATTTTAGATGAAGAGAGGAAGTAAGGAGTAGATGAGAGAGTTAGATTTGGAGTCAATGAAGGAGTTTTCACACCAGGAAATTGGTGACTTCACAGGGTACAGTGCGGACAACATTAGGAGAGGCAGGTCGTTAAAGAAGGTGGAATGAGTGAGGGGCAATATGTGAAAGTTTGAAGAACAAATTTAACCCAGTAGAATGGAAGTTTTTGAAATACATAAGAGAATTGGACACAGTGAAAGTTAAATGCTGTTATTATTTTGAAAATACCTAGTGTAACCAACCAAATGACACAACACTTGTATCTAAATTGACTTTATAGAAGTCTTTTCATGGTGCCTTAAAATACCCAATGCAGATGTTTACTTCAGTCTTAACATACTTAGAGCAGATTGTTTGTTTATTCTTTTCCTGGGATTCTTTCCAGGGTATTATAAAATAATAGTCATTGTTTATGTAGTGCTTTTACAGTTTCAAAAAGTTTTACGTTGAAGAATTAAAAAAATTTTTATACTATATACACACACACATTTGATATTAAATTTTGTTTAAATTTAATTTCAGTGCTTGGAGAAAAATCTTAAAAGGCTTGTGGTGGGGGGTATTAATGTTCTCATTTTACCAGATGATGAAACCAGCTTTATTAAATGACTTGCCCAAGCACACTCTTATCTTTTAAGTTTTATGTTTTTCTTCAACTTGAAAAAGTTTCTCTCTGGTAAAGCAGTTGAGTAAAGCGGTTTTTTTGGTTTTTTAAAAACTCATTGTGGGTGCTTAGAAGCTTGCCAAGGATCTAAAAATATAGTCTCTGAGAGAGGGTAAGTGAACTGCTGCTGTCTTGCAGACTTTTTGGTGTTCCTTCTGTCTTGCTGCAGTCCTTGGTAATATCATACTGCAGGGCTGTGAATGATTCACAAACCAGATATGCCCTACTGGAATAATTGAGTGTTATCTCCTCTTTGTGACTTAGTCTCTAGGTGAAATTGATTTTAAATAAATTGATTTAAATTCCAGTTTAAATCAGTAATCAAGAAAATACCATTTAATCATTTTCCCCACAAAAGCACATTTTTATTTAACCTTAATAGATAGTCTCTTAAACTCAGTTTTCATTTTCCTAGAGGGACACTCTATACATTGAAATGCAATGCTTTATTTAAATTTTTTCAGGTTAATTTTGCATCTGTATCAGAAACCAAATGATTTGGTTGTTTTATTTACATAAGCCAATTGAAATAGATACTGCTGAAGTTTATCTCTTGCTCTACTGATTGTCGATGGATATTTGACAGCCATATGGTAATGTAGACAGTTATTTTGTTTGACATTAAAATGTATTTCTTTGTGCCTTTTTCTTTCAGATACATAATTTTAAAATGAGAATGATACTTTTCAAAGAAATATTTCAAATATAAATAAGCATTGTAGAAGGAATCTAGGGAGTATCTAGATCAGTATGAGAAATTTCAAATATTGGATTAGGCAGTGGCCTCTTTATTTTCTTCCTTTGGGAATCTTTTTGATTAGGATTTCCAGCCAGTAGATGAGAAGTAGACTGGAGCTCCAGATTGGAAGCTGTCCCTACTGTCACTTCTCTGCTCTTTTCCAGAATTCCTGAAAGGGAGCATGGAATTCACCAACAGAGTGTACAGCTCCTCCTCAGCAAAGGACTGCAAATCTGCTCTGAGTGAATCACAGCTGATTCTTTGGGGATAGGATACTTTCTTTCCTTGTTCCAAATAATCTGTGGAGAGACTTGAGCTCCTATAAGGAGTCTGTGGATCATTCACAAAATGATTTGTGAAGATGTCATGATCCCTTTGTCTCAGATCAGGGGTTCACAAACTTCTTCTGTAAAGGGTTAGATGGAAAACATTTTAGACTTCGTGGCCAAGAGGCAAAATCGAGAATATAATATAGATACTCACGTACAAGAGAGAAAGCAAATGGTCACAAATTTTTATTTGCAAAATTCAATATAGAATAATTAATAATCGAATACAATTTTTAAAATACAGGCCTACTAATGAGAAGAATGGAATTTTTTGGTGGGAAGAGGATAATATTTTGCTTACTTCATGTTCAAAGTTAGTATTCCCTGTCCTCAAATTGATTGCGAATGTTCATCTGTGAAAACTATTCTTAGCTCATAGGTTGTATAAAAACAGGTGGGAGGCCAGATTTAGTCCATGGGCCGTAGTTGCTGACCCCCTGTGTTAGACCATAAATTGCCACTCTTCTGTTACTTTTGAGCTTGAATGAAAATCCATTTATGTAATCCCTTTGAACATTCAAAGAGAAATTGGTCTTTAAGGCTTTAAGTATAATTTTTACTGAAGTATTCTGTTTGTTCTGGTGGAGAAACGGAAATCTTGCCGTTCATTGTCATTCTAGTGAATGTCTAGTCTTTAGAGAATTTGTTGAATTTTTAAATAAGGTAAAAATTTATAAGGCATCTAGTGAAGGAAAAATTAGGTCTATAATATGTAATCCCAAGGACACAAAATATAGTGTAGTTTTAAGTATTAAGCATTCTGTATATTACATGTACTAGGAAATTAATGTCTTTTATATTAAAATTTTATATTCAACCCATCCTGCTTAAAATTTTTTTGGTTTATTCAGGACAAAGAAGGCAAATTAAAAGGCAAAGCCTTCTTAAAACGGCTAATATTTTAGCAGTTGTGAGAATGATGATTTCTATTCCTTTAACAAAGGTTTTCAAATGAACTGAACATTATTTATGCAGTTGCATAGTTAACATGCGAAACCACAGTCTACTCACAACTGATTTTTGTTGTTGTTGTCGCTTTTTATTTTTCTAGGATTTCTGTCTGTGTAAGATATATTCATTACCCAGTAATGAAACTTTGTATATACCATATGGCAGCCTTGTTCCTAATGTGAATTATAAACAGCATGCGATTAACCATCCTCTGGTATGAGACTTATATCTACTGTGGCATTCACTAAAGCGTCTGTCTGATGGTGTGATGTTTTAGGACTTGAATATTTGGTGTTTCTTGGTTTGTTTTAATTTCATATTTTCACACAAGCTTGGTCTGTTTACCTTTATTTTTGTGTCCTTTCTTTCTATGTTCTCCCCACCTCTCTGCTTCACCTTTCTTAGCAAAGATGAGGATTTCTACCTTCAACATACATTGTTGGTCTTGTCTTCTGTTTTTGTTAGGAGGGACAGCAGTGTGATAAAAGAGGAAATCAAAGCCTTTCTTGCCAATCGGAGGATTTCCCAAGCAGTTGTTGCACAGGTAACAGGTAAGAGCTGAAGAGTCCTTTATTCTGGAACCTTGTCTAGTCTCTGCCTTCTGGTGCAGGTGTTGGAATATTGCTTGCATTTCTGCATTGCAGTGCAGATCTGTCAACTTAGGCATAATAATGTATGCCTGTGATTTAAAACCCATTGTCTCCGACATCTTGGAACTTCTCCAGTGAATTTTTTTTTTTTTTTTACTTGTGCTAGTAAATTTTATAGCATTTGTAATAAGCACAAAATTCCCTATTTTATGGCTAAAAAAGGATTCTCTGGTTTTCTTGTAATTGTGACAGAGCTTATGACACATGCACATCCAACTGCTATCTACATTTCATATTTTTAAAAGCTTCACAGTCCTCCAAATCCAATCCCCGATTTTACCAATTAAAAAATGATTCATGAGAGTAAAGGAAGTTGTGTTTTTTCAACCACTTTTCTGTATGTGAAAGCTTTCCTCAAAGCATTACTGAGAAGATAAGAATTACCAGTGTCTTCTCTTTGTTTTTTATATCCCATCCCATTACCCACCCCACCGCAGCCCCATCCTGAGTATGTGGTGTATATGTGTCATTCTCTATTCAGATTGCATTTTTTATGGAGTTCTTGAATTTTGGGGTAGCATGTGTTTTCTTTGTTGGTCTGTAGTCTTCCTTTCTTGGATATCAATGATTTATAAGACCTTAATAAAATCAACTATGTCTTAGTCATGAGAGGAACCAGAAACTCTTTCAAGTACATGTTGTAGTTGATACATTGTTGTGTGTTGTACATTGATGGATATGAAAATTAATTTGTTCCTCCCCTTCTTTTTTTTAACATGCCACTAGCAGCTCTGTGACTTTGGGCTTTTTAGCCTCTGCACCTCAGTTTCTTACTTCTACAATGATATAGTTGGATCTGATCTTTAACAGTACCTTCCAATTTTAAGATACTATTTCTGTTCTCTAGACATTGATACATATTGAAGCTCATTTACCTAAAAGGTTGTTATTGACCATTTATTTGGTTAAGAATGAAACTTGAGATTTCAGAAGTCTTAAATTTCACCCCAAAAATCTAAGTTCAGCCAATCTTAATATGTGTGTAACATATTACACTCGTAATGTATTTTTATAAATGACACTTCCGTTCGTGGTAAAAAAAAAAATTTAATTAAAGGCATGTCCCTTCGCCTAGAAATCTTAAAAGGACAGTGTGAATTTAATTTTTGTAATCTTCAGTTGTTTTTCAATAGGATATTTAAAATAAATTGTTACCTTTATCTTCAAGGATTAAGGCATGGTGCTAAGGGCATTGTAAGGGCAAGTTAAGTGGGTTTTACCAAAACCCACTGATGTGCACTATGGAAAGATGGAGCGTTGTCTTTCAGGACTTTTATTTCAGAACCCAAGATTAGTAGCAATAGTATCTTCTAGCTTGTCAGCCTTAAAAAAAAAAAAAAAAGACAAAATTGTACTGTTGTAAACAGCATTATAAAGTTGATTTTGCCCAAGTGGAAATATTTCTGAATGTCTTGAATACCTTGAATCTTGAATCATCTTGGACTTTTAAAATAATATCTTTTGAAACCCATCAGACGTTGATGCAAATTATAATAAAATACCTTTAAAAGGAATTTCTTAGACATATATAAAGCATTAGTTATACCATTCATCAAATCCTGCCTTTTTGGGGTTTTTGTTTGTTTGTTTGTTTTGTTTTTTCTATTCAATATTTTTCCTTAAGTTTTTTTAAAACTTATTTTATACTGGAGTATAGCCGATTAACAATGTTGTGATAGTTTCAGGTGCACAGCAAAGGGACTCAGCCATACATATACATGTATCCATTCTCCCCAGTACTGCCGTTTGGAAAGGGAAATTAAAAGATGTTTTAGCATCTTGCTACTCAAAACGTAGTCCATGGGACAGCAGTATTGGAAGCTTATTAGAAATGTAAAGATACAGAGTATCACGCTATACCTACTGAATCAGAATTTACATTTTAACCAGATCTCCAGGTGATCTGGGTGTGAGAAGTGCAGTTCTAGGAGACTGGTAAGCTTTCCTGATACTAACTTCAATGGATTGGCACTGTTTAACATTGCCCCAGTCAGTGACAGTCATCATAATGCCATCTCCTGTTTTGAAAGCAAGAGTTGAAATTTTTACACAGGTATTATCTGTTATAACACATGGACTTTTCTTTTGCCACTGTAATCATAGGATTTGGTACTGTTAAAACTTCTTCCTCCCATTTCTGCCTCACCCCAACTTATTCTTCCTTCTCTTCATTCCTAGTCCAAAAGCTCGTTCATTTCCCCTTGATCAGATATCTTTAATGGTTCTCCATTGTCTAGAAAATGAAACTCTTTATAATCTACTCCAGCCTTCTCTTTATATCCATCTCCTATTCAGTATAATCCCTAGCTGGATTCAGCTACGTGCCGTTTCTAGTATTCTGCTCACCTGGATGCTCATAAATCGTTGACTGTGCCTAGGATACCTTCACCTCCTCACCTTGGTCTTATCAATTCCTGTTTATCAACATTACCTCAGTTATTATCCTCATTCTGACTTCTTTGATCACTTTAGCCCATGTAGACCTCTCTTTTTTCTGAAATTAATACACTTAGTTTACCACCCTGAGATATTATAGTAGTATTCTTTAAAAGCAGAGATCTTTCTTAGACATGCTCAAAGAGTCTAGCATTGCACATACTCTCTGAAGATCTCATGTTTACCTAGAAAGGGAGTATTGGTGAAGCTAATAACACAAGCTACACATGTGAAAATTTATCCAGTATGACTTTGTCCAGTGATGTTTCCCCTCTAGAAATATTAATTTGCTCAACAAATGCAGCAGAAATTCCTGCCCTTAAGGAATTTGTATTTTTCTTTTATCTACTTTAATTCAATTATTTACATAAGGCAGGGGAATGAGGATGATTTGTAACCAGATTGGTTCATTGTCCCTTTGGTCAACTAACTGAATTCATGTATTTCTTTTTTTTTTTTTTTTTTTAATAATTTTATTTATTTATTTATTTTTGTCTGTGTTGGGTCTTTGTTGCTGCACGTGGGCTTTCTCTAGTGGCGGTGAGCAGGGGCTACTCTTCGTTGCGGTGCGTGGGTTTCTCACTGTGGTAGTTTCTTTTGTTGCAGAGCACGGGCTCTAGGTGCACGGGCTTCAGTAGTTGTGGCTTGCAGGCCCTAGAGTGCAGGCTCAGTAGTTGTGGCACACAGGCTCAGCTGCTCTACAGCATGTGGGATCTTCCCAGACCAGGGCTCGCACCCGTGTCCCCTGCATTGGCAGGCAGATTCTTAACCACTGCGCCACCAGGGAAGCCCGAATTCATGTATTTCTCATGTATTACTGTGTTACATTTTCACCCAGCCTGTCTAGCCATCAAACTAAACTCAGGGGCAGTGCTTTTTATTCCAGAAAAGACATCCAGCTACAAAATGGTGAGTTAGTGAGAATCAGTATGAAGCTTGGCCCTCATAATTGGCCCACCTGAGATAGAGTGGCCGGAGTGAGGAAGCCTTCCAGGTGCCCAGGGCTCACTCCTTGGGGTACCTGATTAATATATAGGCACATTTTTCTGTCTAAACAAATTAATCAAGTGTATCTTAAAAGAATGTCTACCTGATGAAATCTACTCCAAAATAAAGTTTAGGATATAGTGCTCTGGAATCTGTCCTGTATTGGAGTCTCTTAAAGTCAGTTAAGTTTAACTCTAATATGTGAAATAATGAAATAAATCAACCTTGGGATAAAAATGAGAACGAGTGGTGCATAACAAAAGGAAATGCTAAATAAAAATGTGTAGTGAGGTGCAAAATTATAACACATGGGCTTGTTCCAGGAACAAAATACAGAGGCTTCTTTTTATAGATTGGGAGGATTTCTATAATAAGATAAACAAGAAGTTCATGGGTGGGGTCTGTATAAATAATATCCTACTGATAGGAAAAATGACAGTATAAACAGGATATAATAACAGTGCCTGCTGAATTTCCCAGCATGTTATTTGTAGCTTTTTTCACAGAGTCACAGCTGCTCCCACCAAGGGTGGATTTTTACCTCTGTAAGAGGTCGAGCAACTTTCTAAATTCTCACTAACAGTGGTGGGGTGGGGAGCATACATAGCCTTTGCTTTAGTAATACATAACGTATGTTTTATATTCACTTTCAGGGTGAAACGTTTTCTTGGGCTATTAGAATTCTTGAAACATGATTTTCTTTTTAAATGACCTCTGGGAAAAATCACGCTGGCAGAATAAATGAGTAAATGGGCAGTGCTTGAGTGCGTGCTTATCAGCTAAATAAATATACTAATTAGATTCATGTCCTCTTAAAAAATAAATAAGTGAAAGAAGAAAAATTAATCATCTCTGAATTTTAAGAAATTTATCATAATTCTGTTTTCTTGAATGATAGCAGTATAATGGAAAAATGACCATTAAACTTTTGAATCCCAAAATTCTAGTCCTTCTGTCAAATAACCTTGTGATCCAGGACAAATCACATAACTTCTCTGAGCCTCAGTTTCTTTATTTATAAGACGAGGGGTTTGACCAAATGTTTTCCAAGTATCTTTTCTAGTTGTCAAATTTCCGTTCTGTTTTTAAACTGTTAAGTACATTTAACAAGTATGCACTTTACCCCTATCTAGTGACTCTCATTCCCAAAATGTAAGAATGTGTATAAAGAGAAGCTCTGAAACAGTTTCAGAAGTGTTCCAGCTGTATTCAGATCACTTCCCTTTTCTTAGTTATCTTTAAAATGAAGAATAAAAGCACTACATATTCAATTTAATTATGATAATTTCTTTACAAAGTAGAACTTCAGACCAGACACTAAAAACCAACTAAAATGTCAATATACCTTTTTTAAAAATAGACTTTATGTTTTAGAGTAGTTTTAGGTTCACAGCAAAAGTGAGCAGAAAGTATAGAGAGTTCCCATATACCTCCTGCCCCTCCACACACACACAGCCTTCCCTACTCTCAGCATCTTGCGCTAGAGTGGTACTTTTTTATAATATGAACCTACGTTGTCACCCAAAGTCCATAGTTTACTTTAGGTATAGATGGTTTTGTACATTCTATGGGTCTTGAAAAAAGTGTAATGACTAGTATCTACCATTATAGTATCAGAAGATGATACTATAGTTTCATTGCCTGAAAATCCTCTGTACTCCACCTATTCAACCTTCCCTCTCTCTCCCCTAACCCTTGGCAACTGCTGATCTTTTTACTGTCTCCATAGTTTTGCATTTTCCAGAATGTTATCATATTCTTTTCAGGTTGGCTTCTTTCACTTAATAATACATATTTAAGGGTCTTTAATGTCTTTTCGTGGCTTGATAGTTCTTTTCTTTTTAGTGCTAAGTAATATTCCATTGTCTAGATGTACCACAGTTTATTTATCCATTCACCTACTGAAGGACATCTTGGTTGCTTTCAAGTTTTGGCAATTATGAATAAAGCAGCTCTAAACAAGTAGAATTTACATCTATATTAGAAAAGCAGTGTTGGTAGGGCATAAGTCACAGACTATGGTATTGTCCTATTATAATACAACCAAACATAATTATAATGCTTATTTAACAAGATTTTATCAATTCCTACCTAATGAATTTTACTAGTTTTATGTAGAGCTCCACTATGAAGGCTATTATCTGTATAAAATGCGCAGATTTCTGTATATGAGATGGGACTTGTGTCTCCAAATTGAAAAGGTTTAGAGCTTTAGTTTCTTTTAGGAGAAAACTTCTTATAAATGTTTTTGCAGAGTGCATTTTAGGATTTTCCCTTGTCTTGCAGCCTCTGAAGAATAAGAACAGATGTTGTCCTACGGTTCAAAAAATTCTTACTTTTATTCTCATTTTCTTCTATGTTCTGCAATTTGTTGCCAAACTATTTTCTTGTAAACACAACACATAAGGTTACCTTTCTTTTCCGTAGGAAAAAATCCAGGCTATATATCTGAATACCCCTATTTTC
The DNA here is from genome assembly GCF_965194825.1 of Balaenoptera physalus. Classification (NCBI taxonomy): domain Eukaryota; kingdom Metazoa; phylum Chordata; class Mammalia; order Artiodactyla; family Balaenopteridae; genus Balaenoptera; species Balaenoptera physalus. The sequence continues at coordinate 113,719,360 of NC_138886.1, forward strand.
TCACTTTGATGATGGCTGTGAAAAATTGGAGTGAAAATAATTTCAGAGGACACTTTTTGTTGTTAGAAAATCAGTTTTCTACAATTCTTGAAATTTATTGTCCTACCAGGGCTTTTATCATCTCAAATGCAATGTACGGGGCCATATATTTTTGGTGTTAAAAAACTAAGGAAGGTTGGTTTTCAAGTATAAAACAAGATTTCTCTTCCACCTGTATTTAAAGTAGAAACTATATTTTAAAAACTTTTATTCTACCACAAGCTTTGACAAAAGTGATTTTAAAAGGTTAGACACAGATGTGGTTTTTCTCCCTTCAGTAATTTTCACTTTTGTTTCTCCCCAATTCTTGCTTCCTAAGATCATGGAGAAAAGTCTGTACTTAAGGTGTAATATTCCTTCAACAGCTTTATGAAATCCTTCTTACCTAACATAAGTTAATTTTCTTTATATTAAAAAAAACCTACAGCGAAAAATGACAGAAAGAAGAAATACCCTAGTAAGAGTCAGAAGGTATCTGTGTCTGATAAAATAGCATAACCTAAAGTTCACCTGTGGGCAGTATTATAAATAACAGCCTGCAGAAGAAGGCTCTGAAGGGAATGGAATAAATACCATTTTTTGTAAACTACAAATACGGTCTTTTATACATTAAGGAATTATCCTGTTAACTCTTGAAGTTTACTCAGGGATAGATCTTAAATCAAAGAATTTGACATCAGTTGCTACATTTATTTAGGTGAGGAACTGAAGCTTGAAGTAACCAAGCTGGAGGGCCTTGATATCTGAGAGACCTATAAAATTTTGAAACAATCATTCAAATTCTTACGGCCTTAAGAAAGCTTTTAACATCAGCATGTGTCAGCTTCAGCTAAATTTAACTGCAGTTGATCCTTAGACAACAGGGATTTGAACTGTGTGGGTCTACTTCTATGTGGATTTTTTTTTTCAATAAATACATACCACAGTGTTTCACAGTCCACGGTTGCTTGAATCCACAGATGCAGAAACTGCCAATTTGGAGGGCCAGCTGTAAAGTTATACTTGGATTTTGGACTGGGCAGGGAGGTCAACACCTCTAACCCCCAGGTTGTTCAAGGGTCAACTAACTATATCATTTGACCCTCACAAAATAAACGTTTTTTATTCACATGGATGTCTAATTGTTGGAGTATCATTTTTGGAAACGGTCAACAGTCGTCAAGACACTAGTCTTTCCCTATTAAATTACATTGGCACCTTTATCAAAAATCAGTTGAATGCATATGTGTGAGTCTGTTTGTGGGTTCTCTTTTGTCGTCCGTTGGACTTTATGTCTATCCCTATACCAATACAAAACTGTAAATTACTGTAAACTTATAGTAAATCTTGAAATCAGAATGTGTAATTTCTTCCAACTTTGTTTTTCTTTTTCAAGATCACTGTTGATATTCTAGGTCTTTTGCACTCCCATATCATTTTAAAATCAGCCTCTCATATAGCCTGAGAAAACCGTAATTCCAAAAGAGTCATGTACCAGAATGTTCATTGCAGCTCTCTTTACAATAGCCAGGACATGGAAGCAACCTAAGTGTCCATCAACAGATGAATGGATAAAGAAGATGTGGCACATATATACAATGGAATATTACTCAGCCATAAAAAGGAACGAAACTGAGTTATTTGTAGTGAGGTGGATGGACCTAGAGACTGTCATACAGAGTGAAGTAAGTCAGGAAGAGAAAAACAAATACCGTATGCTAACACATATATATGGAATCTAAAAAAAGAAAAAGAAAAAAAAGAAAATGGTCAGAAGAACCTAGGGGCAAGATGGGAATAAAGATGCAGACCTACTAGAGAATGGACTTGAGGATATGGGAAGGGGGAAGGGTAAGCTGGGACAAAGTGAGAGAGTGGCATGGACATATATACACTACCAAACGTAAAATAGATAGCTAGGGGGAAGCAGCCGCATAGCACAGGGAGATCAGGTTGGTGCTTTGTGACCACCTAGAGGGGTGGGATAGGGAGGGTGGGAGGGAGGGAGATGCAAGAGGGAAGAGATACGGGGACATATGTATATGTATAACTGATTCACTTTGTTATAAAGCAGAAACTAACACACCATTGTAAAGCAATTATACTCCAATAAAGATGTTCAAAATAAATAAATAAATAAATAAAATAAAATCAGCCTCTCAATTTCTATGACAAAGCATATTTGTAGTGAGATTGTGATTGGGATTGTGTTGAATATATAGATAAAGCTAGCATCAAGAATCTCTTAATCATATTGAGTGTTCCCATCTATGAACATGGTATATCTCTCCATTTGTTTAGGTCTTCTTTATTTTCCCTCAGCCATGTTAGTAGTTTTCAGAGTACAGGTCTCACACATATTTTCTTAAATTCATCTAAATATTTTATACTTTTGGTATTACTATATTGGTACTATTTTTAATATCAATTTCCAGTTGTTTGTTTCTTGTGTCATAGAATAGTTGATTTTGGTATATTGACCTTCTGTTTTGTAACCTTGCTAAAAATTCATTTATTTGGTACATTTTTTTGTAGCTTTTTTTGGTAAATTCTTAGGATTTTCTACATGGACAGTCGTGTTATCTGTGAATAGAAATAATTCTGCTTCTTTTCAATGTGTATGTCTTCTATTTCTTTTTCTTGCCTTATTGCATGGACTAGGACTGCTAGTTAAATATTAAATATATCTTTGCCTTTTTCCCAATCCTAGAGAGCAAGAATGCAATATTTCACCATTAAGTGCCATCTTAGCTGTAGATTTTTCGTTGATGTCCCATATCAAGATGACCTTTAAGGGAAGTTCCTGTCTATTTCTAGTTTCTGAGAATTTTTATCATGAATGGCTGTTCTGTACTGTGTCAAATGCTTTTTCTGCATCTGTTGAGTTGACCATGTGGTTTTTGTTTTTTAGTCTTATTAATATGGGGAATTACACTGATTGATTTTCAAATGTTAAACCTTGCATTCTGGGAAAAACTTCACTGAATTATGATGTATTATTCTTTTATATGGTTTGATTCAATTTGCTGATATTTTGTTAAGAGTTCTTACATCTGTGTTCATAAAGGGGTATTGTTCTGGGTTTGTGTTGTTTTTTCTATTCTTGTAACATCCTTGTCTAGTTTTGTTACTATGATAATATGACCTCATAAGATGAATTGGGAAGTGTTCTCTTGTATTTCTAGAAGAAATGCTGTAGAATTGTGTTATTTCTTCTCTAAATATCTTTTCTTGAGACTACGCTTTTTTTATTATAGTGTATATCTTAAACTTGGTAATGACTTACTGTCTAAATCTAATCCCGTAGGACTTGTACCCTGTACTGAAATCAGCAAAATAGAATGTAGAATCGTAGAGATTTGGGGGTCACTAATACTTTAAAGATTGCCAGCACTTTTCTACATGATTTTACCCTCGGCAGAAATATTTTTTGACAGTTGGCTAGGATAGCAGTATTACAAACCACAAACCAAATTGAATTTGCTTTAGATACAACAATAGCCCTTCCCCTGTGCCCTAGTATGCCTGAGTAAAGAACATCATTTTCACTGACTTAAGCTATGGGATTTTGCTTTTTGTGTTAGTTTTACAAATATTGACTGACCTATCTCTAAATCTGTTCCCGAGCAGATCCATGGACAACATCTTGGTTTTTGGACACATTGATTTTAATGTACATGTCCAATATAACATTGCCCCAAGGTTGCTGTCATTATTCATGATGCGAATCATAGGAAAGAGTTTTTTAGAAACATACTTAATGTGATCTCTTTTGAATATTTCTAGACATTTTAAGAACTAGAATATCCTATTTTCTGAAAATTGTTTCTTTTTTCTCCTTTGTTTTAAACATACAGATTTTCTGTTGTGCAAGCCCTTCCATTGCTAGATATTTTTGGAAGGACATTCATTACCAATTTGTCTTGATTTTTATAGGATATAAAGAGTGACTTTGAAATGTTTGAGTGCTATGTGTTAAAATAATTATCACACATAAAAATATTTAGTAGGAACTATATCTCTTAAACCATTGTTGCCTATGCTATTTTGAGTCTTTAGCTCAGCTTTATCATTGTGTTAAATACCTATCAGGACAGCATATAGTGCTCTGAGTTGTGGAAGACCAATTGCTCTGCTTTTTACTACTGTGCACCTTGTTAGCTACACCTGTCTTTTTGGAGAGCTTTTTATTTTTAGCTATAATGTATTTTAACACTTACCAAGTGCTAGATGCTGTGCTAACTGTTTTATATATTTGAGAGGCAGGTGTTAACTTCTTCAGTTATAGATGAGAAAACTGAGGCTAAAGGAGATTGAATCATTTGCCCATAGTCACACAGCTAATTACTGTTTGTCTTGCTGCAAAGCCAGTGTTCTTGACATGGCATTTCAGTATGTAAAGGCAATATAGTGCAGTGGTCAAGTGCATGACTTTGAGGATTTAAAATATTATTTCTGTCACTTACTAGTTATGTAACTTTGGGCAACTTATTGAATGTCTTAAACCTCAGTTTCTTCTTTTGAAAAATGAGAAGAATAATGATACCTACCTAAGGGGGTTCTTGAGTAGATTAAATGAGTTAGTTTATGTAAAGTTTCTGGCACATAGTAAATGCCATAGAAATTGTTTATTATTATGATTATTAACCATTATACTGCCTAATGTTCAGCCAGCAATAATTTCCCCTTCATCTCTCTCCAGACTGACTTTTCTGAAGTTAAGCTTCCTGAGACTAAATATGTTAACCATAATGTTTCTAGCCTTGGACCAACTTATAATGAACTTTAAAAAATATATACCACCCCCATGTTCATTGCAGCATATTTACAATAGCCAAGACATGGAAACAACCTAAGTGTAAATCAGTTTATGAATGGATAAAGAATTTGTGACAACATGGATGGACCTTGAGGGCATTATGCTGAGTGAAATAAGTCAGACAGAGAAAGACAAATACTGTAAGATATCATTTATATGTGGAATCTTAAAAAACAAAAAACTCATAGATACAGAAAAGAGATTGGTGGTTGCCACAGGCAGGGTATGGAGGGTGTGCAAAATGGGTGAAAGGTGGTCAAAAAGGACAAATTTCCAATTATAAGGTAAATAAGTCCTGGGAATATAATGTACAGCATGGTGACTATAGTTAACAAAACTGTGTTGTATATTGAAAGATGCTAAGAGAGTGGATCTTAAAAGTTCTCGTCACACATACACACAATGTTTGTAATTATAAATGGTGATGATGTTAACCAGACTTGTGGTAATCATTTCACAATAAGCACATTTATCAGTCATTATGTTGTACACCTAAAACTAACACAATAAAAAAAATTTTCAAGATAAGTGGATTTTAATGTAAAAAATTTACATTAATGAAAAAGTTTAGTGAGTTGATTTCACATTCAACATTGCAGCTAACCTTTAAGAATACATCCACTTGTCAAGTTTTAGTGTTGTATCAGAGAATACCACAGTTTTGGAAAAAGCTATTAAAATAACCCTTCCATTTCTATCTTAAAAAAAAAAAACACTGTCTAAATTTCTTATTGACATTAGCATAGGGAACTTGCTTCACCATGACTAGCCTTCCACAGTTTGACATGCACAATATTGCCTTAAAAATGTTATTTATATAATTACATCTAATACCCTGAGCAGAATTAAGAAGTAGAGAGGACAAACTCCAGCTCCCCTTGTGGCAAGATCTTCCTTCTCTCTTCCCCATAATCCTTCTGTTTGCTGGCCGTACCAGCATTCTGTCTCGTATCCCCATTTTCTTATTCTGAAGAACGGGAAATCAGTTGTGGTGGCTGCACAACTCTTCGAGTGTACTAAAGACCATTGAATTGTACACTTTAAATGGGTGAATTGTGTGGTATGTGAATTATATCCCAATTAAGCTGTTTTAAAAAGACAAAAGGGAAGGAATAAATATAAAAATCATCTAAAATATTTTCTGAACAGAATAGTTCCCTAAAGTGGAATTTAACAATTTTCTTTGTATTCTTATTACTGAAATAAAAGGCTAATCATTAAGGTAAAATTTTTTTTTAAAAATTTACATTTTATATTGGAAAATATGTTCATGTGGCCAAACTTCAGAAGTCCATGAGGGTATACACAGTACTAAATCTCTCCTGTTTCCATCTCTCCGCCATAGTTCCCTTCCTAGAATAGACTAATGTTAATCACTTTCTCCAGAGATATTTTATGGATTTGTAAACAAGTATATCTGTAGTCCTTTTCTCCTTTTTTGCCAGATAGGTGGTATGCTATATACAGTATTCTGCAGCAAGCTTTTCTAACTTGGAAAGTATCCCACGTCAGTATATAAAGAGTATTGTCCCTGGTTTGGGGTTCCCCTCCGCCGACAGGTTTTTTGTTGTTGCTGTTGTTTTTATTGGTACATAAAACGACACATCTTGCAGTCAGTGTTGTTGTAGATTTGATGAAATACAGTATAAACATTGGTGAACATCCTGCTTGGATCGTTCTCCAAACCAGTTGTAGGCATCTGTACTCTAACCATTGCTCTCCATCTTTGCCAATAATTGATATATTGTTAGACATTTTCATGTTTGGCCAACCTAATAGAAGTAAAATGGTATTTCATTGCAGTTTTATTTTATTTTTAATTTTTTTATTGAGGTATAATTGACATAACATACTAATTTCAGGCATACTACATAATGATTTGAATTTTGTATATATTACAAAATGATCACCACAATAAGTCTAGTTAACATCTGTCACTAAACATAGTTACAGAAATTGTTTTTCTTGTGATGAAGACTTTTAAGATCTACTCTCTTAAAAATTTTAATCATTGCAGTTTTAAATGCATTTTCCTGATTACTGTTTAGGTTAAACATCAGTTCGTATTTATTGGCCATTTACATGTCCTTTGTGTGAATTGCCTGTTTAAATCTGTTGCCTACTTTTTAATAGGGTTGTCTTTTTCTGTTTTTTCTTTTATTTTTCTTTAAAAACATTTTTTGAAATAAAAATTGTATATATTTAAGGTTGTACATTGCAATGTTTTGATATATACCTACATTATCACTGTTTTTAATTATCACCATATTTTAAAAGTGCATTCCATCTTCTGAAGACTATAATTTTCAATCCACTATTAACATTTGGCAATTCAGTAACTATTTTAAACCATTTTTTGCGTTTATCTCACACACAGACACTAACTAAATACTTGTTTAATAAATTAAATAATAAAATTTGTTTAGATAAAGAGTTAGATAACACTTCAACTTGATGATAATATATTATTTTTTAATGCAGTTACTCTTTATGTGTAACATTTCTTTTTTTTTTTAAATGTTTATGTACACCCCCTTTGACCGTGTAATTTATCTTTGAGGAATTTATCCTATAGAAATATTTGCTTATGTCTAGAATAATGAATGTGCAGGAATATTTATTGCAGCATATTATATGATAGCAAAAGGCTATTCATAACCTAAGTGTCCATCAGTAGGGGACTAGTTGGATAAATTATGGTGCATTCATATTATAGAGCACTGTTTATCCTTAAAAGAATAATGCAGCTCTATATGTGTTAGGTGGAATGAGGAAGGGAATGGGGTCTTAAGGTGTGGGAGGGAGGTAACTGATTTTATTTTTAGGCACCAATTTTAAAACATATACCATGTCACAGGCTCAACAATAATGTGTACTGGCCAGATTCAACTCAAGTATCACCTGTTTGCTCTTTGTGCTCTTTGACAGCAGTCAGAACCACAACAGGATTTTGTTGTTTTTTACACAATTCTAAAGTTCATCTGTAGAAAAAATTCATAAGAATAACTAAGACATTCTTTAAAAAGAACAGAGGAAGGAGTTTGAACAAATTTGCCCTGCTACATATTAAAATATACTATATGGTTAGAGTAATTAAATAAAGATCATATTGTCAGATTGATAGATGTATTACTTGTACAGAACAGAGTTCATTTAATATATCCTTGTATGTTGGGAAATTTAGCTTAAGTAAAGGAATTATTTCAGATCTGTAAGGAAGTGATGTTTTTCCATTGGTTGTCTGAAAATGAAAAAATAAAAATAGGTCTCAACATCACACCAGAAACAGACATCAGTTTCCATACGGAATAAAGAGCAGAATATATATATTTAAATATATATATATATATATATATATATATATATATATATATATATATATATATATATATACACACACACACACACATATACACACATACTTAAGCTGGATAAAAGGCCTTACATTACTGTTTTGAATATTTTTATTATTTTGAAGTAGGAAAGCTTTTCCTAAGTAATACATAAAACCCAAAAGATAAAGTTAGATGAATTTAACTGTATAAAAATGTTAAGCATATATCCAATATAAGACACTGTAAACAAGATTTACACTGCAAGATATTTGCAATATGAAGAGCAAAGGATTGGTATCTATAAATATCAAAAGAGCAATTGCAAGTTATTATGAAAACAGCAAATAACCCAACTGAAAAATTTGCAAAGCTTTCAGTATATAATTTATAGAAGATGAAATATAAATGGCCAATAAACATACAAAAAGAAAATTAAATAAGATCAACTACAAGTTAACAGGTTTTTTTTTTTACCCATTAGATCAGCAGACTTTAAAAAAATTGAGGGGTACTGCTAGTTAAAAATAGTAGAATAATTCTTTTCTCCACTTCTGTCTCATCATAACCCAGCATAAACAATAAAAATAAACAAAAAATTAAAAACTTTCATCTTCAGTGAAGCGGTAACTGGAACCTTAAAACACAGACTAAATCAAATAAGAATTCTGAATCAAAACAAAAGAAAATGATAGGCATTGACACATGACTCCTCCATCCTGGATAAGGTAACAAGTTGCCCTGAAAGTATCTTATTTGTGAATGGTTGATCCCTGATCTTTGGTTAAAGGTAACAGTTCTAGAAGGGTGAGGCAACAAGAGTAATGGGAATATTCCTATATAGAACAGTTCAACATAGAAACCGCATATCTATAAGCAAACATTCCACAGTCCCTCATTCCCCCAGCTCCTGGCAATCACTAACTTATTTTCTGTCTCTATAGATTTACCTATAGACGGAATTCTGGACATTTCATAAAATAGACTCATGCACCATGTAAACCTTTGTGTCTCCCTTCATTTCACTTAGCATGTCTTCAAGGTTCATCCGTGCTGTAGCATATATCAACACTTCATTCCTTTTAATAGCTGAATGATTTTCCTTTGTATGGATATACCACATTTTATTTATTCATCAGTTGATGGACATTTGGATTGTTTCCACTTTTTGGCTATGGTGCATAATGCTGCTATGAACATTTGTGTACTTGTTTTTGTGTAGACAAATTCTCTTAGAATATACTTAGGAATGGAATTGTGGTTCATTTGGTAATTCTTTGTTTAACGTTTTGGAGAACTGCCAGAAGTTTTCCATTTTACAAGCCCACTGTAAATGTATGAGGGATCTAATTGGTTTACATCTTCATGGGGACACTTGTCATTATTATTTGTCTTTTTAATTTTAGCCATTCTAGTGGTTATGAAGCAGTATCTTGTAATTTTGATTTGTATTTACTTAGCAACTAATGATGTTGAGCATTTTTTTCATGTGCTTTTTGGCCATTTGTATATATCCTTTGAGAAATGTCTAGTGAAATCCTTTGCCTGTTTTTTAATTGAGTTTTTGTCTCCTTATATTGAATTGTAAGAGTTCTTTATGTATTCTAGATACAAGTCCCTTGTCAGATACAGGGTTTGCAAATAGTTTTACATTCTTGTTACTGACTTTTGAAGTACACAAGACTTTAATTTTGATGAAGTCCAGTTTTTTGTTGTTGCTTTTGATGTCATAGCCAAGAAACCATTGCCTAATTCAGAGTGACACAGATTTATGTATGTTTTCTTCTAAGAGTTTTATAATTTTAGCTCTTATATTTAGGTCTGATCCATTTTGAGTTGGTTTTTATATACGATATAAGATAGGAGTCCAACATCATTTTTTTTTGGCATGTGGGTATCTAGCTGTTCCAGCACCACTTGTTGAAAAGACTATTCTTTTCCCATTCAGTTTTCCTGTCACCATCGTCAAAAATCAATTGACCATAAAGGTATGGGTTATTACCTGACTCTCATTGACCTATATGTCTGTCCTTATGCCAGTATCACACAGGCTTGACTACTGTAGTTTGACAGTATGTTTGAAATTGAGATGTGTGAGTTCTTCAACTTTGTTCTTCTTTTTAAAGGTTGTTTTGGCTATCCTGGAATTTCCATAGGAATTTTAGGATTTCTGTAGAAAAGCCAGCTGGAATTTTAGTAGGAGTTAGATTGAATCTGTAAATCAATTTGGGGAGTATTGTCATTTTAACAATATTAAGTCTTCAAATCCGTGAAAATGAGATGTTCTTCTGTTTAGGTGTTCTTCAGTTTCTTTCAACAGTGTTTTGTAATTTTTACTTTGCAAGTCTTGCACTACATTTGTTAGATTTCTTCCTAAATATTTTATTGTTTTTGAGGCTATTGTTAGTAGAATTGTTTTGTGAATTTCATTTTTGGATTGTTCATTGCTAGTGGATAGAAATAATATTTAATTCGGTATGTTGATCTCGTATCCTGCAGCCTTGGTATACATCTTCATTAATTCTAATAGTTTTTTGTGTGCATGCATTCATGTGTATTTCTTCAGAGTTGTATATACAAGATCATATCATCTGTAAACAGAGGTAATTTTACTTTTCCCTCCTCTATCTGGATGCCTTTTCATTTCTTTATCCTGCCTAATTTCCCTGGCTAGCACCTCCCGTATTATGTTGAATAGAAGTAGTAAGGGTGAACATCCTTGTGTTGTTCCTGATCTTAGTGGTGAAGCTATCTGTCTTTTACCACTAAGTATGATATAAGCTGTGGGTGTTTCATGGATGTACTCTATCAAGGTAAGAAGTTTACTTCTATTCCTAGCTTATTGTTTATTCTATTCCTAGCTTATTGAGTGTTCTATATCATGAAATAGTGAATATATCCATATTCACTGGGGACATTGATCTGTAGTTTTCTTGCAGTGTCTTCATCTGGTTTTGGTATCAGGGTAATATTGGCCTCATAGAATGAGTTGGGAAGTGTTTCCTCCTTTTCTGTTTTTTTGGAAGTTTGTGAAGGATTGGTGTTAGTGTGTGTGTGTGTGTGTGAATTATTTTTGAAACACTTAGTAGAATTTACCAGTGAAACCATCTGACCTTTCTTCGTGGGAAGATTTTTGACTACTGATTCAGTATCTTCACTCGCTATACACCTATTCAGATTTTCTGTTTTTTGAATCAGGTTGTTCTAGGAAGTTATCTGTTTCATCTACGTTATATAATTTGTTGGCAAACAGTTGTTCTTAGAATTCCTTTATTATCCTTTTTATTTCTGTAATGGTCAGTAATAACACCCTTTCTCTCATTCCTGATTTTAGTCATTTGAGTCTTCTCTCATTTTGCTTTGTAAATCTACCTAAAAGTTTCTCAATTTCGTTGACCTCTTCAAAGAACCAGTTTTTTGTTTCATTGGTTTTCTCTACTACCCTGTTTCTATTTTCTGTGTCATTTCTTTCTCCTCTACATTATTTTCTTCCTCCTGCTTGTCTTGGATTTAGTTTGCTCTTCTTTTTCTAATTTTTTAAGGTGAAAGCTTAGATTATTGATTTCAGATCTTTTTCTTTTTTAAACCGGCATTTATAATAATAAATTTCCCTCTAAGCACTTCTTTAGCTTCATCTCATACAGTTTGGTATGTGGTGTGTGTGTGTGTGTGTGTGTGTCTGTGTGTGTGTAATCATCTCAAAGTAGTTTCTAATTCCCTTGTGATTTTTTTCTTTGACTCATTGGTTAGGATTGTGTGGTTTAATTTCACATATTTGTGAATTTCTCAATTTTTCTCTATTATTGATTTCTAATTTCATTCCATTGTGTTTGGAGAACATACTTTGTTTGATTTAAAAATTGTAGAGACTTGTTTTATTTCCTAACATGGTCTGTTCTGGAGAATGTTTCACATACACTTGAGAAGAATGTGTATTCTGCTATTGTTGAGTGGAATGTTCTATAGATGTGTGATAGGTCTAGTGGGTTTATATTGTTGTTCAAGTCTTCTATTTCTTGTTGATCTTCTGTATAGTTCTATTATTGAAAATGGGATATTGAAATCTCCCACCATTATTGTTGAATTGTCTTTTTCCTCCCTTCAGTTCTGTCAGTTTTTGCCTCATATATTTGGGGCTCTGTTGATTGGTGCGTATATATTTTTAATTATGTATTCCTCATGAATTAACCCTTTTATCATTACAAAATGTCCTTATTATGTCTCTTGTAACAAATTTTGTCTTTAAGTCTGTTTTGTCTAACATTAGTATAGCTGCTTCAGTTTTCATTTGGTTACTCTTTACATGGTGCATCTTTGTGCATTCTTTTACTTTCAATCTATTCATGTCTTTGAATCTAAAATGTATCTCTTGTAAACAGCGTACAGTGTGATCGTGTTTTTTTAATCCATTCTGCCAATCTCTGTCTTCTTATTGGAGTGTATAATCCATTTAAATTTAATGTAAATGTGATCAGGTTAGATTTACATCTGCCATTTTGTCACTTGTTTTGTATGTCTTGTGTCTGTTTTGTTTTCCTTTTGCTCAGTTACTTCCTTCTTTGTGTTAAATACGTATTTTCTCGTGTACGGTTTAAATCCCTTGTCATTTCTTTTGTTTTTTTTAAAATTTATTGTCTTAGTGGTTGCCCTGGAGATTACCATAAATATCTTAGTTTATGATAATCTAGTTCAGATTAATACCAACTTCATTTCAATAGTATAGGAAAACATTACTCCTTTAGAGCTTCATTCCCTACCCCCTCCTTTGTGCCAGTGTTGCCATTCAATTTACATGCTTATACGTTGTGTGCCCATCAACTTAGATTTATAATTATTGCATTATCAAGTTTTCTTTTAATTCAAATGGGGAAAAAATAAGTTATAAAGAAAAAATACATTTATACTGTCTTTTATATTTACATATGTAGTTACTTTTACTGTCGCTATTTCTTCAAGTGTATTTGAATTACTGTTTAGTGTCCTTTCATTTCTGCCCAAAGAACACTCTTTAATATTTCTTATACAGCAGGTCTTCTGGCATCAAATTCTCTCTGGTTTTGTTCATTTGGCAGTGTCTTAATGTTTCCTTTGCTTTGGAAGGATAGTTTTGTTTGATATAGGGTTCTTATGTGTTGGTCTTTTTTTTTTCCTCCAGCACTTTGAATATATCATCCTACTGCTTTATGACTTCATGGTTTCTGATGAGAAATCAGCTACTAATCTTTTTTTTTTGAAGTATAGTTGACATACAATATATTAATTTCT